>NC_053169.1:100555888-100870888 GCF_016835505.1 Polypterus senegalus | reverse complement strand
CTTTCGGGATCCCGTATTATTACTCCTACGCATCTTTTGTATCAATGATCGCAAAACTGCGCGCCTTACCGTCTCTAACGGAAGTTAGAAACTTTAAAACCGATTAACTTGGTGGAACCAATCCGTGACCTGGCCGATCGGCGTCCGTCGGCTGGGATGGTCGATAATTTTCCAGCACACTCCGAAAATGGCGTTGGTTGCGCAAATATCCCTAAAGTGAATACGAGGCTTTTGTTCGCCATTTGGGGGGCATTGCGTTAAATTTCTAAAGTCGTCATTAGACTGTGGCACATTTTTACACTTTGATCTTTTTTCGTTAATTAAACTTGAAACGATTGTTTAAGATCGTTCGCCCTCCACCAAGACATACGCCGACTTTAATGTCGGGCGATTCCTGTAGAAATGCAGCCCGCAGTACCCATGGAGTCCGTACGGAAGCTTTTAGGGTCTAAGAGAAAAATGATGGACACGGAGAAGATTTCGTGATTAACACTCAAAAAACTCGACTTTGCTTCCCTAGTCACGGGACGCCCAGGGTGTCAGTCACCAAATGCGCCGCGAGCGCCCGGTTACACTCCGCTGTTAAGATTCTTGGTGGTGGGCGGGGCATCGGACACAATGGGCGTGGACTCGTGTAACTAAATCACAAAGCCTTCTATTGAAAGTTTTGAACTTCTGCTGCCTCACAGTGGAAAGAATCGCAGTTCAGTCGCACCGCCCCCCTCCCAGCACCCCCGGGGACACAACCTATGTGAAATTTAAAAGTTTACCCCCTGTGTCTGTGTGAATGTTCTGCGACATCCCAAAAACATGCTTATTATTTTTTCTGTCCTTCCCTTGGGAGTTCTCCTAACCTCGCTCTCTCTCTCTCTCTGGGAGTGAATAAATGAATAGTCACTTTAGGGGTGTGAGGACAGGGCCTATCCAGGTGGCAGTTGGGGTTAGACGCCAACACTGAGTGCGGTACCAGTCCACTGTGGGGGGGCTCACGTGTACTCACGAAGTCCCAACTCATACAGTAGTGAGGTGCTTGTGAAGGAGGGCTGTAAAAAGTCGTCGGCGCTAACACTGCGCCACCCTAAACAACACAACGAAGAGAAAATACTGAAGGATTTCTTCCATTACGCACACACACTCTTTCTCTCTCTCTCTCTCTGCTGCCATCTAGTGATACATGAACCTTTTCACTTCTTCGTAACACTTCACTGTACGAGTGTGGGTGTGTGCCCACATGTGTGCCCTTGTGGTGGACTGGCACCGCGTTCAGCGTTGGCTTCTTTATCTTAAACCCACTCGTTTAGGCTCCGTCAACACCAAACCCTCAACTGGATGCAGTCAATCCACTTGTCTGCCTAAACAATTTTCCCCATACCTAAAATTTAACAGGTTTCTGGGATTTGAAATAAAATTCACACTGGCACGGGAGAAAGGGAGAATACAAAGTTGACACATGCATTGACCAGGTGGGCGACTGAACTCTGATCCCTTTCCCTGGGTAGCAGCAAGTTCAGAAAAATTAAAAGGCTTCGTGGTTTAGCGACACTTTCCCGGTAAATTACGTTCCTTACGTGCCCTCCTTACAAGTGAAAGGAAACTCCCGAGCAGTAAAAACTCATGGCGTATTCATGTAAGAAACAAACGCAGTCCGACAGCCCCTCATTCACGTGTAGCAGACCGACGGACGAGTCGCACTCATCCAGAGACAGGTGACTTGGAATCAAACGTTAAATCTGCGTTTGTCTGTATAACGTTATCCGCTGTCCTAACCCGTTTTAAAAAGAAAGCAACAAATCGGGAACGTTTTTAGGGAAAAAAGAAAAGCAGCAGTTGTGTTTTACCTTTTTTTTTTCCGTACGAGTACCAAAGCTCAGGGACTCCCGACTTTCGTTTTCTTCTTCTTCAGTTTTCCGATCGCGGAAGCGGCGGCTGCGTCTTGGGGCGCCCGTCGATCTGCGGCGTGCGAGCGGATGAGCAGGAAAGACGCTTAATGGACGGAGCTCGGAGGGCCGGCCCAGCGGGGAACTCGATTACAACATCGCACTGGCTTTAGTCTTCTAACCTCTCGTTTTTTGCAACTCTGCCATCTGCTTCTTTTAAATGCAGTAGTGGACATTTTTTAAAATTTTTAGTTGAGGTTTTCGAGCGAAAAAAACCCCACAGAGGACAAAGCAGCAGGGTGACTTTTTAGACACAAGCAAAATCTTTATCCAAACTCCCAGGCAAAACAGATAGGCTTAAGTGGAAAAAAAAATGATATTCATATATTCAAGTAATGTGCCTCTATAAAATTCTTTTTGTTCCCCTGCCTTACGGGGCTTGAATCGCATCTGAACCGCGTGGATGGCCGCTTGACGCACGAAACATTGAAGAGTTGGCGTTAGGGCAGCTGAGCGACTGAAATATGTCGCATTTCTTAAGCTTTACCCCCTGAAATATGAAGAGATTTATTTATTTATTTATTTGCTTCAGTGATAAAAACTGTTCTCACGGGTTTATTTTTAAAGGGCAGAATTCGCGCCACGTGTTACCGTACACACCAACACTCCCACGCATGTTTTGTGTCCCTGTGGTGAAATTTGATATACAGAAGGGAGGAAGGAAAAGCCAAACGTCACCATTTCGCTCAGCCCGACTCTAAATTCAGTTCTGGATGAAAACCCAATATGTTGTCTTGGGGTAGTGGGTAGTCCAAGATCTCTGTAATCTCACAAGCATCTCATAATATTAAGCGGAGGCGATTCGTAGTAAAATGCCCTGCATATCTGAATTAAAGGCGCTATATGAACTGAGGTTTTTGTTATCCACCAACGCTCCGTCTGTCCGTCCGTCCAGGGCTTCAACTGCATGAATTCCAAGTCAGGAGCCTCAGGACCTAAGAGTCTCTTTAGGAAAGCAAAAATGTGCAGTGAGTCAGGAAAATGGAGATCCTCCAAAGCGCAAACTGCTACTGTATCTCTTTCTGTTCTTATGCATTCTGGTAGGAAATACAATCTTATAATAATAATAATAACACTAATACTACCGCTACTAATAATTATTTAACGCCTTTCCAATGCCCACATCACTTACTTATTTATTGCAGCCGGTGATGTGTGTATTTTTATTAAACATTTCACCACCTCGTCTCTTATGCGCAACCTGACAGACCCGTCCAAAGCTGGCGTCGTGTCGAGCATTTGGGCTCCGTGGACTCGTGGGAGTCGCTTACGAATCGATGTGAAAAACATACCTGGGGGGCAAAGAAATATTTAGTTTAGATTTTAGTTTTATAATTTTATTTTTATCTCCCTTGACAAAATAACATCAAATGAAATTTGAGGCAGGGGCACTTTTAGCCTCAGGAGGTGGAATTTCACAATAAAAGAAGCAGCGCCCGGGGCTCCGTGTAGGTTACGGCGTGCAAGTAGAGAAAGAAACGAGGAGACGCCTACGGGACTAATATACACACACACACACACACACATACATGAACATATATAGTCTGTAGTACAATTTAAGTAATCCATGTTGACCTCAGAGGTAACGTTTGCAAAGCATATCTCAGTTATATGCGATTTTGTAAGGGATTTGCAAAAGCTGTGTTAATGTCTGAGATGCACCATTTGTTGGAATGATAAAGGCAATATATTTCATTGGCACAGATGTCTGTGTTGTACCATCCTTTGGAACAAAAGAGACCTAATAACTGGCCAGACACACACACACAGGTATCCTTTAATGTGGCTGTGCTACCCATTGAAGGACTGTCTTAACGTATGGGCAGTGGCTGGGGGCGCCCACGTGGATTAGGGCCCACGATGTTTCTGATGCCTATGTATGTTTTTTACTATCCAAACAGGAGCCCCAGTGCATTACTTTGCCCCGTGCCGTGGCCTATGATGCTGCTAGGACGGCCTTGCACAAACAATGGTGTTAAAATCTAAGATATCAATGTAGACCTTAGCATTAATATTTGCAGTTCACCATGCAATGCATATGTCTCTGTTATGTGCCACGTGGTAAATGAATCGAAAAAGCAGTGTAAATGTTTGTGATACACCATCTGTTGGAATGACAAATGAAGTGTAGTTTATTCCTATAAATGTTCATGATGTGCCCTCTGTTGGAATGACAGAGACATAACTGGACAGATGCAGATACACAGACGCTTATCCTTTAAAGTTGACTAGTTGTGCTGGCTGACAAAGACAGGTTTAAATCTAAGTAATCAATACAGACCTCTGTATTATTGTTTGCAGTGCACCATCTATTGGAATGTATTTTATAATGTTCATCATAATAAAATGCATTGCCTTAGTTATTGTAATAGATGGCTCATCACAAACTCTTCTAGTAATAAAATGCATTACTACAAATGTTTGTGATGCACCATCTGTTGGAATGACAGGTACATAGCGACCGGACGGCCACACAGACACTTATCCTTTTATAATGGTGGATAAATGTTAGTGGAGAGCATTCATGTATCTGTCACTCTAATTTTCTCAGTCCTGTTCAGGATCACAAGGCACTGGGCTGACCCAGCTAGGTACAGGGCGGGCAGTTCGGTCTCAGGGTGCATACCAGCACTTGTTCACAGTGAGAAGTTTCCTTGATTTATTTATTTTTGGTTGACCACCTTCTGGCTTGTCTGTTTTTTTGCCACCATCGGCAGAACCTCTGCTTTTATTGACATTCATTCTTTCAGTACTTTTGTGTCAACGTCCAAGGTTGTCATCCTATAAAATGTTGAAGAGTGAGAATTTAGAATAACCCCTGGGTGAAGGCAGTCAATAACTAGAGGAGTGTGCAAATATTTGTGTGGGGTGCCCCCATATCAGTGTAAATACCAAGCATTCCTCTGGAGTTCTTCCGCCTGGTGGTCTTATTTATGTTCCACGAGATAAGCCATGTACGGTTTACAGATATTGCGCAATGTGGACCGATTTTACTTATTTGGAATCCTTCATACTGCAGAATACAGAAATTGAAGTCCCTGTGAGGTTCTGGCTGATTTCTGCCTTGTCCGTGGTGCTGCCAGGACAGGCTGCAGCCTCCGTGGCTCTGAATTGGATTACGCAGCTTTGAGGATGTTCGATTAGGTTGTTATAAATTTAAAATTCCATTCTGCTTTTAAAACTGAAAATCCTTCATTCATTGGTTTATTTTGAAAGTCATTGGTGTCAGCTTGGTTTGTATTAAGTGGGTTTAGAATATGGATGGACGACATTAATCTGTGAAACCCCTTTTGAGTTCCTGTCATTTGAAATTCCTTCCAGGCATTTTGGGTATTCACACCTGACATTTTTATGGGTTTGTGTTGTGGATGAAGACATGGCGTCTAGCGAAGCACCAAGGCTTGTGTGTTTTGTCAAACCTGCAGAGCTGTTACCAGTTTTCAGTGTTGGTTGTGAAATCGTTTTGTGGCTTTTGATGCCCCCTTGCCCAGCTCCGTCCCAGTAATTTATTTGCACCCATTAAATATTTGGCAACACAAAACACAAATGTCCCTCTTAATTGTCAGATGTGATCTCCTGACTCTGCCTTGAATTGAACTCCTTGATCTCTTTGCAGGCCCATCAGACTCTTTGATGGTTTCTGATTGTCCCTCATTCTGCTGTGAACTGGGAGACAAAAGCCAGTTGTGGATAATGAATGGAAAGCCGAAATCGTGACAGACATTTGCAGCCTTCTGTGTCTTCTACTTGATCTAGAAAGTCAATCAGTCCGCTTCCTTCTGATGACTGATGGACGCTGTGGGCTGACAAATCAATAACTGAATCTGCTCTGCTTTGTTCCCAAGGTGCTCCGGGCTTTTTGGGTTTCTTCTCATGGTCACCTGACCTGCAGCTTACGTGACATCCTCAGGGTGACACAGTCAGTGTGTAGAAAGGAACGAGTGACCACGTGACTCGACGTCTAATTCTGTAGTCCGGGGGAGCGCAGCTACTGACCAGGACCACAGGATACTCGGACCTCCGCTAACACAGCTGCTGTTCCTGCCTCCTTGTCCGAGTGGATGTTCTCTGCAGGCTCCGCTTTCCTTTCGCATCTCAAAGGACTGAAAGCTTAGGAGGTGAGTGATAACTGTCCATTGTCGGAGACCCTCTGATTGTCCATCCATGATGTCTATTACTATATACAGTACGTGTATATTAAATTGTATAGGGAACATGCAGACAGACGTACAGTCAATCCAACTCCCTTTGAATGATCGGGAACAAATTTTGCATACTTGCTCACTAGGACCCTACAGACAAGGCACACTACTTTAGAATTCAAAATTTTGACCCACCTTTGAAAACACCTGAACATTCTGTCACCTGTGATATAAAATGGTGTCTTGTGCGGTTTTGAAGGGGTCGTCAGGTGAGGCTCGATCGAGAGTGGAAGTGTAACGTCGGCTTTGTTGGCTTTTCTTCAGAGCTTATGCACTACGAACTCAGAGGACAAGTTGGACTTGACAGCATCCACAGATGCACTTCTGCCATCCAATCGGACCCAAAAGGAAGAAAATCTCGACACACGAGAGAGGAGACATCGATGGATGACAGATGGGACAAAAAGTAAGAACAACAGGGTCACCATTTAAAAAAACAGACAAACCTTTGATTTCTCTCCTTAGTTCATTGTAGAAATGTAACCGGGCAAAACCGGATACCTTGTGTGTGTGTGTGTATATATTTAGTACATATGCAGTGTTTTTAAAAGTATTGTGCCACTTCCTGATTTCCTGCATCATTGCAGAACTTCAGCCTAAATCCAGATATCACCAGTTGGTTTCCCTTTGCTGTTGCATAATTGTGCTCATGACATACTGTAAGTCAAAAAAAAGAAATCATTTGTTCAGTTTTGTTCAATTTCTGTAATAATTTCATTTTGGTTGAAGATCTAGAAATACTCAGTGTCAAAACATTTGTATTAATACTGGGAAGGAAGCAAGTACTTTTTCATCACAATGCATTTCTCATTTATGTATGTACTAGCAAAATACCCGCGCTTCGCAGCGGAGAAGTAGTGTGTTAAAGAAGCAATGAAAAGAAAAGGAAACATTTTGAAAATAACGTAACATGATTGTCAATGTAATTGTTTTGTCACTGTTGTGAGTGATGAGTGTTGTTGTCATATATATATATTTACACACACACATAAACATATATATATATACATATCTATACATATACACATATATACATACATATATATCTACATATATACACACACATATATACACACACATATATAAACATATATATACATATACATACATATCTACATATATACACACACAGCTATTTCGTATCAGTGCAATACGCTGTTTGTTAAAACGGTTGACTCCCGCTCTTACGTGCAATATCAAATCAAATCATTCAGTTGTCTTTGCTCAGATGTCATTTTAGAGCTGGACGCCTGGCATCTTTTTGGCCACAAGTTCGTTTCTGTTTGGTGTGAGGTTCTGTGTTGTGGAGATTCTCAGGATGGATTGCAGGTGCTCATCAGTGAGGCGACTCCTGTGTGCTGTTTTGTTAGTCTTTATCACTGAGAAGAGCTTCTCACACAGATATGTGCTACCAAACATGCACAAGGTTCGAGCCGCATGTAGACGGACTTTTTTTGTTCTTCAAAGTCACCAAAGCGCCGTGCAAACTCAGTGCGCAATAACTCTAGTAAGCGGTAAGTGTTCGGCAAGGCAGCTGAAGCGCTGCATTATGGGATCTGTAGTTTATTGTGTTACCAGCGCTTCATATACTCGGGCTTTAATAACAATAATACAGTATATAAAATGATCTCGGGCGGATATAATTACGCCGGGCGGATGTGGCCCGCGGCCCTTGAGTTTGACACATATGGACTAAATACAACTTGAAAAGATATATTTTTTCAAATGTGATCGCGCAATTCAGATAGAGTTGACGCAAGACTACAGCCTGCATGCCTCAATGAGTCATCCTCTCCTCGCTCTTACTTTTTTACCGTTCATCTAATGAATACACTGAGTATGGCTTTACCAAAACAATCATTGATGGCGAATAAAGTATCCATTATTCGAGTATGTAGATCGGTATATATATATACATACATATATATACCCGCGTATCGCAGCGGAGAAGTAGTGTGTTAAAAAAGGTAGAAAAAGAAAAGGGAACATTTTAAAAATAACGTAACATGACTGTCAATATACAGTATTTGTTTTGTGAGTGTTACTGAGTGTTGCTGTCATCAAGGATTTGATTATCATTATTTCTTTCAATCAGGTTCGTATTTGTAGGATGTGTTGTGTTCAAGTTACATTCCGTGTTTGTCAATCGTTGTAAAGATGACAGGTTTCATTCATCGATTCGTTTCTTACTGCATCAATAAACAGCTCGTCTTCTTCTTTATCTGAGACCTGACACACTGCATGCACGGGTTTTTTGTACACTGTCTTCCTTTAGCGGGACATTGACTTTTTCCACCGTGTGCTTTGTTTCCACAGTAGCTGCATTTATGAATATGTATGTATCAGACGCTTCATATTTTTGCTGCCTTTTCAATTGTGTAATTCGGTTTTGTTCAGCGCTTTGGAACTGTTGCTTTTATCTGTGCACTGCGTCAGTTCACGTGAGCCACTCGGTGTACATGCATCAAGGTTCCCAGCTGTGCTGGTGCCATCTCGTGCTATGTCCATGGCTGTATTTAATGTTACCTTAGTCCTGGCACTTAAAACTTTCTCTCGCAGTTTCGCTGAGTTTGTGTCAAACACCACCCTGACCATCTCATCTTCCTCTCCATAAGCACAGTCCTTCACCCGTGAATATTTAGTGGCAGTTTGCTATTGGATTGCCGCTGACGGACGGCCTTATATGGGCAGGCACTAAATTACAAACGCCAGCGGCAGCCTGTCTATGAACTTAATTTAAAGTGTAGGTTTACATCGAGTAGCAGAACTCATGAATATGGTTGTATATGTCACTCGCTCGCTTCTTATTGTTTCGCTGCCTTCTCAATTATATAATGCATGTTTTCTTCAGCGCTTTTTGAGGTCTTCCTGGTTTTCTATGTACTGCGTGATTACGTGGGAGGCGTGATGATGTCACACGAAACTCCGCCCCACGGCGTTGAAGCTCATCTCCATTACAGTAAATGGAGAAAAACTGCTTCCAGTTATGACCATTACGCGTAGAATTTCGATATAAAACCTGCCCAACTTTTGTAAGGAAGCTGTAAGGAATGAACCTGCCAAATTTCAGCCTTCCACCCACACGGGAAGTTGGAGAATTAGTGATGAGTCAGTGAGTGAGTGAGTGAGGGCTTTGCCTTTTATTAGTATAGATGTATGTATGTGTATATGAATATATAAATGTCACCCGCATGCACAAGTGGGTTTTGTACAAGGCAATAATCTCACTCTCCGTTACACTCCGGTGTTAAGATTATTGCTGGTGGGCGGGGCATCAGACACAATGGGCGTGGTCGCGTGTAACTAAAGCACAAAGCCTTCTGTTGAATGTTTTGAACTTTTGCTGCCTCATAGTGGAAGGAATGAGTTCAGTCGCACCGCCCCCCACCCAGCACCCCGGGGACACAACCTATGTGAAATTTAAAAGTTTATCCACTGTGTGTATGTGAATTTTCTCCGACATCTCAAAAACATGCTTATTAATTTTAGTTTTCGTTCCTCCTCTTGGGAGTGCGCCTAACCTCTCTCTCTCTCTCATATATTGAACAGAAACACAGAAGAATAAACGTACTTGAAGACAAGCAGACGATCTCACACACACAATAACAAAGGCATTACTTCTGACCTCCCCTGATGACTGCACTTCTGGCCTCAAATTTCTACGTCATTTCCGCCCTTCCGTTTTCCCATCATGCCCTCTGTATCGAATTTCCTGCCAGTCCACTATAAAAATCCATTCACCTCCTGAAATGACCACTGTTCGATTGATTTATTGAATGTATCAGTCTGGAAAGTCTGCTCTGGACCTTCTACTATACGGGGCTTCCACCCCAAATCTTTGAGTGTGCTGTCTGCAATTCTTTCTTCACAATGTATTTGTGTGTGTGTGTGTGAGATCGATCTGTATCATCCAATCTGTGTCTTTCTGTCCGCTTTTCACGAGAGAACTACTTAACGGATTTAGATTGTTTTTTTTTTTTTCCCCCCTATAATTTGCTTGAACATTCCGGTTGATTTTGCGACTTCTCTCATTGTGCCATGTGTCACTATTTGCTTCCTGTAGCAATTGATTTGTGCGAATCCAAGAAACTCACAGCTGGCCGAGGGGAGGGGGTAGCAGGCAGGACCCTCCTCAGTTATTCTCCAGCCTTGGGGTGTATCTTGCCCCCCACTTAGCGAGCGAACAAGAGAACTACTTAACGGATTTAGATTGGGTTTTTCTCCTATAATTTGTTTGAACATTCCAGTTGATTTTGCGACTTCTCTCATCGCACTAAGAATCATAGTTCGTTTGCAGGAGTGATATATTTCCGCTAATCCGAGAGAGATGCTGTGGGCCGAGGGGAGGGTGACGTCAGGAGTGGGATTAACTCTACCTCTGTGTTTTGGAGTGTTCCTTACCTCTGCTTAGCTAGCGCTACCTTTTTTGTTTATTGATTATTTTAAAGTTTGCCCCATTTCACTAATACCGCGGGGAACGTCTAGTATATAATGTATGTGTGTGTGTGTGTGTGTGTGTGTGTGTGTGTGTGTGTGTGTGTGTGTAGGCAGTCACAACATTCAAACCACCTTCCTAATATTGCGTTGGTCACCCTTGTGCCACCAAAGCAGCTCTGAGCTGTCAAGGTGTGGACCCCAGTAGACCTCTGAAGGTGCCGTGTGGTGTCTGCACCAAGACGTTAACCGCAGATCCTTAAAGTCCTGTAAGCTGCGAGGTGGGACTTCTGTGGATTGGACTTATTCTTCCCCAACACGTCTCACAGATGCTTGATCGGATTGCAATCGGGGGCCAAGTCAACACCTTGAACTCTTTGCCATCTTCCTCAAACCATTCTTGAAAGTTTTTTTTTTTTTTACAGGGAGTCTGGCGCATTATCCTGCAACAGCTTTAAGGCTGGTGGTGCGTTTCAAAATAACATCCACATGAATGCCAGGAGCCAAGAGTTCCCAGCCGAGCATTGCCTCGAGTATCACACTGGCTCTGCTGGCTTGCCTTCTTCCCGTAGAGCATTCTCCTGCCATCTCTTCACAAAGTAAATGGCGTACACACACCTGGCCATCTAAAAGAAAACGTGATTCATCAGACTCAGGGCACCTTCTTCCATTGCTCCATAGTCCAGTTCTGATGCTCACAAACCCATTGTAGGCGCTTTTGGAAGTGAGCGGGGGGGTCAGCATTGGCACTCGGACTGGCCTGTGGTTATGTAGCAAGCTGAGATGCACTGGCTGTTCTGACACCTTCCTCTCACGGCCCACATTGAGGCTTTCAGCAATTTGTGCCACAGTAGCTCTTCTGTGGGATCCGAATGGACAGGCTAGCCTTCACTCCCAAGGTGCATCAATGACCAATCAGTTCTTAGCTGGAACATTTTTGGTACATACTGGCCACTGCGTACCAGGAGCACCGCACCAGACCTGATAATTTGGAGATGCTCTGACCCGGCCGTCTAGCCGTCACAGTCTGGCTCTTGGTAAAGTCGCTCAGATCCTTGCACTTGGCCATTTTTGTTTTTCAGCTTCCAACAGATCACCTTCAAGAACTGACTGTTCACTCACCATCCAATATATCGCACCCCTTGACAGAGACCTTTGTAACAGATAATCGTTATTCACTTAACTACTAAGTGGTTTGAATGTTATGGCTGATTGTGCCGGGGACAAAGAGAAACCAGCAGGAAATGGCCTGTGAGCCCTGCTGCCTCATACTGTCTATCCAGGGCCCGGTCCTCCTTCTGGGTTGTTCCGTTTTCCTCCCACATCTCCAAGTACGCGTTCAGTTAGTTTAACCAGCGATTCCAAGTTGGCCTCACTCGTGAGCCTGTACATTGACCCTGAGATCAACGGGCCCGTCTTGTTCAGTTTTGGTTCTTGTGTGGCACCCAGTGTTTCCCGGGCGGGCTGTGACTCCCATGGCGGAGAATTGGATTAGTTGGGTTTGAAAATGTTATGCTCCATTATCACAACTTCCCACTGAGAAGTGATCACCCGCCCAAGTCTGTTTGCGGGTTTCCTTAATAGTTGATTTGCTGCAATTATCTTTTCCTGTTCTGCCACAAACTTGACATTTTCTATTCTTTTTTTTTCTTTTGGTGGTGGTCTATATCACGTGAAACTGGCATCTCCAGCAGTGTGAAGTTTTAGACAGCAGGGGGTGAGCGCTGAGGCTGTGCCACCTCTCATGCCGCACCTTGCATCTTCAGTGCAGTGCCGCTGACCTCTACCCGAGATGATGTAAATGCATTACGATTACCACTCTGTAGTAAAAAAAAAATATATTCACGTAGCTTGCAATATTTTGTGCGATTTGCTGCTGTGACTTCCACATTGTGCAACTGCCAGTCTGGTGCCTCGGTGGTTTCCAGTCTCTCTTTTTTGTTTGTGATTTGATTTACTGTCGTGTGTCCGTAGTCCGGGATGTCTGAGCGATTTGGCACATCCCTTTCTTCTCAGTGGAGACTCATTTTTCTGTTCTGTTTTTCGAGCTACTCACAAAGTGGTAAACTCTGTCCGAACAGAACAGCATGGCGGATGAGGCAGCACTGGATCAGCAGGCCTACTGCGAGATTGGCACAGAGAGCCACAGGGCGACAGTTTCTTGTCTGAATTGATTCTCATGAGCAGCCACCGCTGGGTGTGGAGTGTAGGATTGGCATGGAACTCGTTGTGCCTCATGAGGTCCACAGTGAGAGTATGATGGGCAAACCCTGCTGCGGCACCACAGGGGAAGTGGAGAGTGAATCTGCGGGTGATTATTGTGATGGCCATTCACCTCTGGCTAGAGTCATGCCCATCACATTAATTAAAACATTCTAGAGAAGAACTGGCCATTCAGCTCAACAAAGCTCGACAGTCCTATCCACTTATTTCTTCTAAAACAGGGGTCCTCAATCCCAGTCCTGAAGGGCCGCAGTGGCTGCAGGTTTTTGTTCCACCCCGGTTGCTTAATTAGAAAGCAATTCTTCACAATAATTTCATTTCATGGCTTGTTGGTGCGTTAACTCTGCTATGTCAGCTCATTCTCATATCCTAGATTTTCTTCCCCTTTCTAAGGAGATCATCCAAATGGACGAGTAATTCTCAGTCCTTCACTTCTTTTTCTCTTCACTTTCCTTCCAAGTATTTCATTAAACCCAATAGTATCTGATAAATACACACAGGTGACAATGGTAACAAGAGAAATGGAGAAATGCTGGTCTCTTTTGTCATTTGCATGTTATTGCTAATTAGAAGCAATTAAAAACCAAGACTACGGCTGTTTATGACTAAAATAAGCAATAAGGGTTCAAAATCTTAATGAGTGAGACCACTAAAGTGAAGCAGAAGTGTTACTTGAGCAATAAGAGCTTCTTATTAAGCAATTGTGTTGGAGCAAAAACCTGTAGCCACTGCGGCCCTCCAGAACCGTGATTGAGGACCCCCTGGTCTAAAATAAAATCAAGTCGAGTTTTGAAAGTCCCATAAAGTCTTACTGTCTACCACGCTACTTGGTCGCTTATTCCAAGTGTCTCTGGTTTTTTGTGAAAGGAAAAACTGTTTGTGTGACAATTCCCCTTAAGTTTTCCAGCTGTGTCGCCGTGTTCTTGATGAACTCATTTTAAAATAATCGTCTCGATCCACTGGACTGATTCCCTTCATAATTTTAAACACTTCAATCAGGTCTGCTGTAAAGGTCCGGTCTAAACTGTAAAGGCTTAGTTCTTTAAATCTTTCCTCATAACTCATCCCCTGTAGTCCTGGAATCAGCCTAGTTGCTCTTCTCTGGACTTTCTCCAGTGCTGCTATGTCTGGTGGGCCCAAAACTGCACCCAGTACTCCAGATGAGGCCTCACCTGTGCGTTATAAATAAAGGTAATGAGGTCTATTGACGAAAGTCGCTGACGGTTTTGTAATTTTCATGAGGTTAGGCCGACTCATCCAAGCTGTAAGCGATCTTGACTTCCTTTGGAGGACTCCCTCAAAGTGCTGAGACAAAAAAAAAAACTCATTATCACCATTTTCACTCTGCACGCTGATGTCTGTTATAGCAACATGCTGAGCTAAGCTGGGATGACGAGAACACCCTGTCCTTAGTAACATCCTCCAGCACTCTCATAGCTGTTAAGAAATATATTCCTTCCAGCATATCCAGGGTCTTACGACAGTGCAATGGGAGATGACCGCGGTGGCATTTTAACGAGATGCTCAACCCACCTTGACAGGCCTCTCCCTCTCGACTTGCAGGAGCCGTTCTTCTGTTCTGAGGGTTTCTAGTATTGCTGAGCTCCTTATCCTGTCATGGAGTGTGGATCCGGCAACACTAGTCGAGGACCTCATTTCGGCCACATGTACTCACAGCCTCAATCTCCGTCAGAGTTCTCGACTATGGGTGAGGATGGGGACGTCCTGTAGACGGATTGGCATTTGGACAGTTTAGTCCAAGGACTTGTCTTGATCTTCTTCCAGCATATAACTTCATCTCACTTGTGAACAAGACCCTAACTCCACTTGGGTTAGCTGTTCTGTTTTGAAGCGTTTCTGAGGCCCTGAACTGGGAACAAGTGAGGCGACTACATGAAGACCTGTTAAAGGTACTCTCCTTCCTACAGGTAAAGTGAAGTTAAATTTTCATCTGTATCGTATCTAATTATAAAGTTTAATATTTTTGTGCAAAATTTTATGCATTCTTATTGTTTTTGTATATGATTTTATGTGTAAAGTACTGCTATAAAGGTTTAAATAAGCAATCATCTTGGGTTCAGGAAGGGATGAGTCCATTATACATTACTTTGTAACGGTGGTCATGGGTATGTGTGGGGAGTCACTGGCACTTTGAACTTTTCCCTGGACCTGTTAAAGACGGAATGGCTGAATGTGCAAGGCCGGCCAATGGACCCTGGGGGAAGGGGAAGCACCTGCCTTGAAGGGCAAAACAGACCGTAAGGGGAGGAGCCGACCATCCGACCAATAAACCTGTGGCAGGAAAACGTGAAGGAGGAGACGAGAGTGCCAGAGCCAAAGGAGAAGCAAACACCACCGAAACGACAAGAGGGAAATCTACTCACTGCAAAAGTCGGGTGAACCCCAGGTTCATTTTTTAGACTCATTGTTCATTTCACATGAATGAGGTGAAATCAGTCGGGAGAGGACCGGACAGGCCAGGACAAGGGACCAGTTAGCATTATGTTTCCCCCGTACAGGAGGTACGGCTCGGCGCATCCTTCGTCATCACAGACTGTAAATAATCATGTTTAACAGTGAAATGACTCTGGTTGCATTCATTTGGTTTTCACATTTGTGTATTAGTGGTGTGTAATGTTAATTGTTTTGTGAGTCGTGTTGGGGGTGGAAGCGCTACAACGTGGTATTATGTATACCGGGGTTGTTTGGTTGTGTTCAATGCCTCATTTTAGAGGATAATAAATCTTTTATAACTCAGTTTTGCTTTTGTTGGTGTGCTTCTGTACTTGTGATGGTCTAGTAGGAAAGTAGTGCTGGTTGCTTGCGGCCCCAGCTAATTTCTTTATTATTATTTTTTATTTCTTTAGCTGCCTCTCTAGTACTGCAGTGCATGTTATAATTGTGCCAACTCGGGCTCTCAAATAGTTTGTTTTCAAACAAATCGGTTTCTAAATATCCTTTAGGAACAGATTATGCTCAACAACCGAGATTCCAGTGTGTGTGTGTGTGTGTGTTTGTGTGTATATAAAATCCATCATCTCTCTGTCTGTCTTACTGTCTACTTGACTATTTAAGCAAATTATAGAAACAAGTCTGTTAAACATTTCAGTTGATTTTGCAGCATTTCTCATTGTGCTAAGTATTATAGTTCAGTTGTGGTACTGATGGAGTAATGCAAATCTGAGAGAGAGAGAGGCTGTGGGCCGAGGGGAGGGGGAGGCGGGACGTCAGGAGTAGGGAGCCGGGTGGGCCGTCCTCACTCACACGCCAGCCTCTGTTTGAGTCGCTCTACCTCTCGCCATGTGTTGGAGCGCACCTCGCTGCCGCTTAGCTAGCAATATCGGTTTGTTCAGCAGACATCATCTAGAGCAGTGCTTCCCAAACTCAGTCCTGGGGACCCCCTGTGGCTGCAGGTTTTTGTTCCAACCAGTTTTTGTTCCTGATCAGTGACAGCACCTGATAACACTGAGCTCATTTAATTAGCTGGTATTTTTTTTTCTTTTCTTTGACATTCAGAAAAGCACACAGATTTATAAACATTTCTGCTTTTGCTATAGATTTAAATGCTTTCTGGTCAGTGCCACCATCTCCAGCCCATATACCATACCTGGTCTCCCTACCGTCCTGTTGACCATCCCTGTCACTCTTGCTGATACCCGTCTGTCACAAATCACTCCTGACACTCTTCTCCAGTCACTCCACCCTGTCTGCACTCTCTTCTTCATCTCTCTTCCACACTCCCCGTTACTCTGTACTGTCGATCCCACTCATCCACCTTTGCCAACTCTACTCCCTCATCGTCACCATTCCACTGACTTCCTTCTCATTCACACACATGTATTCTGTCCTGGTGGTCCTCCTGACCTTCATTCCTCGCCTCTCTTGAGCAGATCTCCACCTCTCCAGGGTCTCCTCAACCTGAGGTACCTTGTCAACATTTTACAGCTACATTCTTGCCTCTGAGAGCAAAACCAAAACTTTTGTATTTCAAAAGGCCCTCGGATATGAAAGCTATCAATATAAATTCTTCCCAATACAAAATATTTTAATTTTTTTGCTTATTAAAGTTTGTCCTGCTTCACTTCGCAGAGCCACATAGGACAGCCAGTATAATCTATAGATAATCTATCTGTGTGTATATATATGCACATACACACACACACACACACACACACACACATGCGAGAAGGGATTCTGCTCCGATGGGCCCTTAACCTGAACATTGCTCTAGGGACCCTGCTCTGATATCCAAAGGTCATGTGAAAAGACAATTTCCCCTCGATGATTAATACAGTGTAATAAATACCAATATATACAATTCATATGCAATTTTTGGCTGCTAGTTTTTGACGATGGTGCTTTGAGATGTTTAGATAAGGAAGACAAACATTTCAAGGTAAGGCAGTCATCCTCATTAATCTTGAATTCCAGCGAGTGGCAGCGTGTCACATTCGGATACCACTTAGTCCTTGTACTCTACCAGTTGTACCAGCCCATAACACTCATCTTAAACCCATAAATCCATTTTCCAGTATCCCCAGTCTCACATTCAGATGTTTGTGTTGCACTTCTCTCCAAAGGTGGTCAGATTGTGTTCAGTGATGCCAATATTGTGTGAATTGATTAATATACACACACAGAGACTGGTACAGCCACCTATTGTTGAAGCTGGGGGCCCAGGGGAATGAAGTTGAGGAGCATCCGATACCTCAGATGATACGTAGGTCCCTCTCTCCTCCGGTGTGGATCAGGGCCACGGTGGTCACTAAAAGGACAACTCCGAAGGATGACAACCAGTTGGCTTCCAATTACTGAAGAAGGAAGATCTCCACCCTGCAGTGGCTGTAAGGTGTGATGGCGAAAGGTCCTAACATTTATGAATAGAACTGAGTGACACTATTGGGAAAGATCATCCATCCATCCATTATCCAACCCACTATATCCTAACTACAAGGTCACGGGGGTCTGCTGGAGCCAATGCCAGCCAACACAGGGCGCAAGGCAGGAAACAAACCCCGGGCAGGGCGCCAGCCCAATGCAGTTGGGAAAGATCAAGGTCGGTCAAACCATCTTTTAGTAAAATACAAGTTTTTTTTGTTGTTTTTAAATTGTTTAAACCATCTGTAAGGATGCTACCAAGGTGATTGAGGCTTGTTCAAGGGCATTTAGAGACAAGCCATTGGAAAAATAAAAACATTTCTTTATATTTATGATACTTTAGTTTCTTCACCAGATAACTGAATTGACGTTTGTTGCCAGGTAATGCAGTTTTTTTTTTTTAATTTCTGCCGTGCTCCTGAGCAGCCACATTACTACCTTTACAGCATAGTAGTCCTACTGTATTACTGTAACGTAAAGCAGAATTTAAATTAAAGATGCCAGCAGTGCACATGCTTTGCATTCTGGTCAGCATCTCTGTGCCACCACAAGCTTAACGGGGTATCGTAATTAGACGGCTTTGGAAGTAACTCAAGGATGGGATATGAAGCCACTCGATGACCATAAGCTTACTGGGCGAGGAGCCATTGAATTTTGGAGATGATACAGGGCTGCTCTTTAGTATTGGAGGCCCAGTCCGGAGGACGGATCAGAGATAAGTGGACCCTTCATCCCCCTGGACAGAGAAACGGTTTAGTGAGACCCAGAGAGGCAGCGGTGATTTAGTTTCTATTTATTCCTTTGTATTGAACCCACTGTTTAGTCCTTGCTAGTGCATTTTGTTTGAGTTCTCAAGCCATTATTTTCCATACGAATTTATTTGTATTGTTCTGCGATAGGGTGACAATGGGGTCTATGAAAGAGCATGACCGTTAAAAAACATCACAGCCCTAGTCCTAACTACTGCAATAAAATATACATTTGGCATGGATGAATGAAGCCCTAGCACCGTTGATGTGAAAGCCATTTGGAAGTTGCTAGTCATCACACCCACGCTCGACATTTCTCCACATCCTTTGTCCAATTAGCTGTGATTTCCTCCCATATGTAGTTATGAATTTTTCCAGCTAGTGATGTGTTTTTTTTTTTTTCACGTTGTGCCAAAAAACACAATGCTATTAGTTTGTGGACGGACAAGTAAATACGTACAGAGAAGTAGTTTCTCCACTTTCTGATGTAAAAAGTTCCCATCCTGCTAAGAATTATACTGACTTGTGATATTTGAAATGTCTCTGTTCTTTGATGGACATGACAGAACATTAGAAAAGTGATGACGAGAACAGGCCATTCAGTTTAAGGAGCTCATCGATGTAGATTATCCAAAATAACATCAAGTCAAGATGTGAAGGTCCCTAAAGGTGCACCACACCACTTTCTCTAGCATTGCCACGTCTTATTTGTAGCCTGGAGACCAAAACTGCACGCAGAACTTCAGATGAGGCCTCAGCAGTGCGTCGTTTAACTTCAGCAGAACCGCTCTTGATTTGTGCTTCACGCAGCAGGGCGCTATATGAGCCAACATTCTTTTAGCTTTCTCGAGCGCTTCTACACACTGCCTGGATGTTGATAGATAGTGCAGACCGTGATGAGTCCACTGCGACTAGAAGTCCTTCTAATGAGTTTAATGTTTGATTTCCAGGCCTCCCTTTGTGTATTCACATCTAACATGTCTACTTCCCACATGTAATACTTAACATTTACTGACATTACATTTCATCTGCCACAGACCTGCTGACTGTGCTGTCCGGGTCCCATTGATACAACGTAGCTGATTGTTCATTTTCCTTCTACTTGGCTTGGTATCATCTGCAGGCTTAACCATCATACAGATTATATTTGTGTCCAAATTGTTCATTTAAATTAAAAATCGGGAGTGGTCTCCCCTAGACTTTCGCGTATACTCAGATATGGGGATGGATATATTTGAGAAGTAAACTGCAAGACGATGATTATATTTTTATGTTGCGTCCATTAAAGAACCATCAACGACAAATCAAATCAAATTAATAATACAGTGGAACCTTGTGTCACGACCGCAATTCATTCAACTCTGGTCGCAACTTGATTTGCTCCTGACCCAAACTAATTTCCCCCATAGGATTGTATGTAAATACAATTAATCCATTCCAGACTCTACAAGCTTTATGTAAATATATTTTTTAAAGATTTTTAAGCACAAAAATAGTTAATTTATACCTTAGAATGCACAGTGTAATAGTAAACTAATGTAAAAACATTGAATAACACTGAGAAAACCTTGAACAGAGAAAACTAACATTGCGAGAGTTCACGCTACAGCCTGAGAACGCTGGCCCGGACACAGACAGACGGACATCTTAGGTTCACCCAACACACCCTTTATTTACAATATTTACAAGAGTTTACTTCACGTGCACCCCCAGTGCCTCCAGCACCGATCCCCCAAAGTCCAGGCCACACAGTCCTTCATGCCTCTCTTGGCCGCCTCCAGTCCTCTCTCCAGCTCTGTCCACTTCCACCCGACTTCCGCTCTTGACTGAAGGGAGGCGGCCCCTTAAATAGGAACCCGGATGGGCTCCAGCTGCTTCCCGGCACTCCTCCGCAGACACACCCCAGTGTGGCGGAAGTGCCGGCTGCGCACCCTGAAGCCCTCCGGGTGTCCCCTGTCTTCTTCCCCCCAGCACTTCCTGATGTGGCGGAAGTGCTGGGCTCCAGGGTTGTACAGGCACCGGGGCGCCGCCTGGCGGGTACCTACAGGGCTCCCAAGCCCTTTACCCGTGGCCCCCAACGCAACCAGGGTGGATGCCCCCTCGCGGTCTGGAGGAGGCACAAGCCCTCCTCTGGGCGTCCTGGCTGGGCTCCAGTCCCGGCCGGATGCCACAAGCCTTACAAACCATTCGCTGTAAACACTTTTTTTAAATGAGTTTTAAGCACAGGGAAAAAAATGAAAATTTGAAAAATCCTTAATTTATATAAAAACTAACCATAAGCAACCAAGAAAACTAACCTTGCAGCAAATCCCCATGAATCTTCCTGGCTTTCTCACATAACGTCGCCTCGCTTACGCTGTCCCCTGCAAGTTGCTTCTCGTTCAGCCACACTAGTAAGTTTTTCCACCTCTTCCAGCACTTGAGGCCTCTGCTTGGTTAACCCTGTAACTCCTTTTGCAACGTCAGCTGCTTTAATGGCCTCTTTCTGCTTTAGAATAGTTGAAATCGTAGATTTTGACTTCTTGTACTCGGCGGGAAGATCAGGAACACGAATGCCATGCTCGTACTTTTCAATAATTTCTTTCTTTAATTCGATTTCAATTTTCTTCTAACCTTTCTTCTCACCAACACTACCACTCTTCACTTGCTTAGAGGCCATGGTTAACAGCAAAAGCACACGAAACGAAGCACAAAGAGTTCACAGTGAAAGCACACACGTCTGACCGAAAACAATGTACAGGGAGAGACTGAACACGTGCGAAAATCATCGGCGCGTACGAACCGGAAGGGAAACTGAGTTGTTCGCCACCCGAGTGTGTGGTCGTGAACGGATGTAAAAAGTCTGACAAACTTTTTGGTCGTAACCCGGTTAGTAAGTGTACCAAGATGTTTGTGACCTGAGGTTCCACTGTACTTTGAACAGTTATTATAAAAGTTAAATTGAATAAATTGAAGATTGGCACGGTGGTAGCGCTGCTACCTCGCAGTAAGGAGACCTGGGTTCGCTTCCCGGGTCCTCTCTGTGTGGGTTTCCTCCCACAGTCCAAAGACATGCAGGTTAGGTGCATCGCTGATCCTAAATTGTCCCTTGTGTGTGCTTTGGTATGTGTGTGTGTGTGTGCCCTGCATTGGGCTGGCGCCTGCTTTGTTCCTGCTTTGCACCCTGTGTTGGCTGGGATTGGCTCCAGCAGACTCCCATGACCCTGTGTTAGGATATAGCAGGTTGGAGAATGGATGGGTGGATGAACATTGGAGATGCAGGAATAAAAGGTAAAGTACCACCTTTGGTTAATGGGAATAGGCCAAAAGTTGATAGAAATCTGTTTTGTACCTAATACTGTAATGGAAAATTTGGTTAACCTAACTAAAAGCATACTCAAGTTATCATGCTTACATACACAAACAGACAGACACACAGGCATGATTCCTAAAATGGTACTTTTGGACTCGGGGAGGTGTAAAACATTGAGATTCATAAAAATCTCGACATTGAATATTTCGCCGATTACACTACTTTGCCTATACTTTGCATATGAGAAAGTAAAAAGAGCAGTGGGCCCAGTATTGGCTCCTGCGGGACACCACTTTTAATGTCACCTAATTCTTCCCATCACCATTACCCATTTACATTCCGTGTTTGGGTCAATTTTTCTACCAAACCCCTGGCTGTATCCTGAAATCCCATATCTTTTAGTTTGTTCACTCACTAACCTTTCATGTGATATCAAAACCTGTAAAAGTTCAGACAAATGATATCCTCTGCAGCCCTGTGATCGTCTGCTTTTGTTGCTCCTTCATAGAATTCCAGCATATTAGCGAAACACGACCTTCCTTGTCCATGCCCATGCTGAATCTTTTCTAAAACTCTGATTCTAAACATGTGCTACTCCATCTTATCCTTAATTATTCCTTCCAATTAATGTAGTTGTGATGCATGTTAAGCTTACTGGCCTGTAGTTCCTTAGATCTGCCCAGTCACTCATTTTATACAATGGGGTTACATTTGCTAGCCTCCAATCTTCTGGAATTTCCCCCAGTGTGCAGAGATTATTTGACAAATATGCAGCAAGGGTTGATATCTGCACTTACTAACTTCCTTAAGCACTTGAGGATAACATGTTATCCAGGCCTGGGGATTTGTTAGATTTCAGCCTATTTAATCAGAGCAGCTCTTCTCTCTCTACAATTTCCAAATCATTTTGTTGAGGTTGTCTACTTCTTCACACGTGTAAACTTCAGTAAAGTGCACGTTCAAAGCATTTGCTATTTCACGGTCTGTATGTTTTAGCTGACCTTTACTCTTCCTGATCCTTCTCATTTCCTCCTTGATTCTCGTTCTGCTGCTAACTGTTGAGTCGATTTTGATCATTTTTCATATTTCTCTCCAGCTGCCTTTTAGCCTTCCTGATATCCTTTGTAACTGCTGCTCTTATATGCTTTATAAGTGTAGTGCTGGAGTTAATAGACTTGTATGTCTTATTCATCTGCTTTTTCCTTAGTAACTTCCTTTTCAGCTCCTTCTATATCCATCTTTGAGTTTTATTAGTTTTTTTGCTGCTTGATAGCTAAAGTGCATTTATCATCTATCCGTTTATCAGTTGTGGGCATATTTGAAGGTCTATAATCCAGGAAATTTGGTATAAAGACCAAGTAACTAAAATACACCAGCTTGTTACACAATTAAGGGAGATGTTCCAAAATACTGAACCAAAACCATAAAGCAGCTGACCTGACAGGTCCTGACTAGCTGATGGGGGCGCACAAATCCCACCTTAACCCAATATCAACCTTGAGTGTCTTTTCTAAAATAGATCTGGCCTCTGTATCACTTACCAGGTGACCCTTTGACTAAGTTCAATGACCTCCTGGCTGAGGGTCCCTTTTAAGCCTCGGTCCGTAGGTGCTTTAGGGGGTCCCTCAGAAACACAGGCTGGCCTGTCCCTTAAAGAGAGGACTCCAGATTAGAGTCCCCTCAAGTGAAACCGCCTGTCCCTGCAAGCCCACAGAAAAGCATCCACGATATGCAGCAGGGTCTCTCGGAAAAACCAAATGGCCTCTGCAGACCCTCACAACAGACACAAAAGAAACCAACACAATGATCACAGAATAATACCATTGTCGTATTTAAACTTTGTATTTGATAGTATATAAATCAAAGGATGAAAAAAAAAAAATCAACAGTCTTCTTCCACCAATGGAATTTCTGAAAAATAAAATGCAAACATGAAATAAATGATCAGAAAAGGGAAGACATACTTTTGAGAGGGAAAAAAAAATGTTTACTGATATTTAGAGGACATTTCAAATCTCACACTTTTGTTTGAGTTTGACGTCAGGTCTACAAAGATGCATTATCAGGCAGTCAAGGCCACCAAATCCAGTTCAGGGCTGCATGGTTTTTCAAACACATTTTAATTTTGCTCAAGTCACCTTTCTTTTAACTGTATTTTAGTTTTTGGAAAAAAAAAATTTGCATAATTTTGATATTGATGTTAGTCACATAATTTAAATTTATAACTAGGGGGCTTCGCCTCCTGCTCGCTTCGCTCACCAACCCCAATGCATGCACTATGCGCCCGCAACTTTGTGTCTCTGCCGCTCGCAAACAACAAATCTTTTAATTCTGGCGGATGTGCCTCTTCATTGGGAAGAAACACTTCGTCTAATTCACGTTGCCTTCAGGGAAAAGATCTACTAGTCTGCAACTTAAAGTTTAAAGCCGAACAATATCTACATACTTGTGTCATATCACCTACGGCCATATATTTGATCTCTTTTTGCTTTTACCTTCTCGTCAATATCGCATTGAATTTTAATTCCGTGTTTGGAATTCCATCGTGACAGCGCAACGTATTACTGCCCGTGTGTGAATATCGTTTCTTTCTCTCTACACGAACTGTGTCTGACAATAGCACTGACCCAAATGAGAAATGACTGAACGGTGTGCGTGGTTCTAAATGTTCTAGATATGGACGGGAATTTTCCAAATCTCTTTGCATAAAGTCTTGTCTCGCGGGGCTGGAAATTCTGTCTAGCGGGATTTCACTTTCACCAAACAACAAATCTTTTAATTCTCACAGATACACCTCTTAATTGGGAAGAAACACGACTTTTCCCTGATGGCAACACGGATTAGACGATCTACAAGTCTCTGACTTAAAGTTTAAATCCAAGCAATATTTTCAATCTCTTTTGGCTGTTCGTTATTTCACCGAGTAATAATTTGTTTGTTTGGGCTAATACGATCTTTACTCTCATTTTTTTGAGACTTTCTAATTTTCGTACTTCCATTATCTCTCACCTGCTCTGCATGTCAACGGCGCCAATGATTTTGAATTTTTCACGACGTTCTACTTTGTCATCTGCTCTTTGTCTTGTATTTCTGGCCCCGGGTGTGGCTAAATCTCTTGGCACAAAGTCTCATCTTGCAGGATGTCAAAGTGTGTCTCTTCAAAGATCACATCTCATCGCAGGATAAAAAGTCTTGTCTGCCAAGATATTTTTATTATAATAGAGAGAAATATTGAACTTCTCCACAATTTTGTCTCAATCATGGTATATAGAAGGTTAAATCAAAAAGTTAAGGCAATTTAAAAATGACACGGTAAGTGCAACGAATAGAAGCTGATGCAGTACGACTTGTTTACAGTGGCTTATGGGTAGTTTGAATGAACACACACACACACACACACACACGGTGTAGCACTCTACCATTGGTCTTGTTGAAGGCAAGGTCAAGTGAACATAGATGCTCAGCTGCGGGATGGCACCATAGTTGAGTGATGCGCCGTAGTGAAATTTCTTTGGGCTGAAATACACCAATGGATGCTGAACGTTGTCTTGTGCAGATCAGATAGCTGTTTAGGTAGCCATGTTGCGTAAAGTTTACGGTACTCCAAGTCATCCCGCAGTCTTGTATGTGCAGATCCATAACGGATATCCAATTGGGTAGCAACAGCAGACAACGTAATCCATTGGTCCTCTCTGATAAAGGCATTCGCCGTGTCGATGTGGGCTTGTGCGTGAGATGGTGACAGTCGGCCACATTGAGCTTGCTGGTTACACTTTGGTTCTTTTACGCTTTAAACCTTTCTATCCATGTAAAGATTGTTGTTGAGTCCTGCCGTTTTCACTTCTAATTGGAGCCAACAGCCTTGGGTGAATTTCCCAAATGCCCATAGACATTTCAAGATGGCACATTGTTCAACAACGGTGCAATCCCGCAGTCAAGCGTCCACGTTCATTTGCCCTTTCTTCAAGCAGACTAACGGTAGAGTGCTACATTGTGTGTGTTCAAATTACCCATAAGCCATCGTAAACGTGTTGTACTGCATGAGCTTCTGTGTGCTGCTGTTACAGCGGAACTTTCAACATTCCTTTATTTTAAGGGTTATCCTCTTATTCATTTGCCACATGAAATAATGTACTACAGGGAAGTGTTGCAGCATAGCGTGTGTGGAGTAACACAAAACCAAAGAAAGTGTTGAATGTCAGCGTTTCCTTTCGAATAATAATTTGTTTCCAATACATTAAAATTATACTCGAGTAGTGATGTTTGTCCTGACAGCCCTAATTCTCAGTGAGTCTCACAACAAGATATTGTGTCAATTTTGTATCCGTACGAAACAAATCTCGCCTGCTCTGCTTATCACTGGTGTTCAGTAATGACGCGTGTCCTGCCATTTTCGAGACTAATCTGATTGTTTTGAGCTCGTGCTCTCCGAACCTTGTGAGGCAGCTTCCCTTCCTATCATGTATTGCCATAGGAGACACCAAGTTGGGTTAGTGGCTAGGTAGGCTAATAGGGGAAGCTATAACCCACCATGAGGTGCCACGTGGTAAGTCCTAGCTGAGTAAGTACCAAAGAAGCACAATAAGCAGCATATGAATACGTACCATCTGCAATGTCGATACTCGGACTCGTGGAAGCCGTGTCTGCCGTTGATGTTATGACATTGGTTCTTTCTGAAAGGTTGTTAAGTCCTCCAGGGTATGTGGATGATGGACACATACTTTGTAGGTGATCTGAAGAGTTTGACAAACTTTCACAAGTTTCATATTCACTGGCATCAAGCTGCCCAACCCTGCTGTTCTCTACGTGGCCTGGATAAGCAGGGGGGCCTCGATCCTCTGAATGCAATGTCTCCCCTTGACCAGCAGGGGGTGGGAAGCTCGGATGAACAATAGTAGAGCTGTTTACAGCCTCATCATAAGAAGGCAGCATCACGGGGACTCCGTCGACGACTAGAACGTTGGGGTCACTTGAAGCTGGTGGAGCCTCTCTGTGAAGGAAATAAGAAATCGGAGTATAAATAAAGGAAGCAAAACAGCCTGGTATGATAGAAACACAAGAGGGCTTTGCATTAACAAGATTAAGAGCTGGTTTTGACACTAATGGATAAAAGGAATCCTGAATAACAAGTTTGACGGTTGTGGCCTGAGGCAAACCACATGTGCAGAATATTGTTCGCAATCCACATACAATGTGATACAAGGTTTATAATGCAATAGCAGCATGATACAGAAAATCCTTTGAATAATGAAAAATATAATAGAGTAAGAAAATGTTTGGGAAAAGAAATTATAAAGGGTTAACAAAAAATGATTTGAATAAAAAATACAAACCATAATTAATACAAGGGACGTTCAAAAATTTTCTGCACTTTTATATTTTTGTTGGAAACAGCGATAGGTGGGAGGAGTAGCAACTGGGCATTAAAAAGCTGGTAAGACACTGGGAAAATTGCATTGCAAATGAAGGAGATAATGTAGAAAAAGAAAGGTAATTTGTTATTGAAATTTTTAATAAACCAAGTTTAAAAAAAAAAAAAAGGATGGAAAAATTTGGAACACCCCTCGTACATGGAATCTGCGTAGAAATAAGAAAATTTGTTTCTGACTCAAGTATAAAATCAGGGCATTTTTGTAATATGCTAAATAAATGTATTCAGCTATTGGGCAAAAGTCACGCTAAAATAAAAATCTGTTAAAAATAAAAATGAGGCAGTTGTGTGATGATGGCTTTGTCCATGCCAGCTGTGAGAAAACTCAATGGGCCTAACAAAAGTCCAGAAACTTATTAGAGTTGAGTGATGTTAAGAGTAGTGTCCAGCAGGGGTCGCTGCTATTTTAATAAAAATAAATGATTTGTATAGAAATATAAATAATAAGGTGGTGAAGTGTGCAGATGATACCAATATAGGTGGATTGGCAGATGATTTGGAATCCATTATATCTTCACGGAAGGTTGCAGACAGGCTTGGGCAGACTTACTGACATTAAATTTCATCCATCCATCCATTTTCTAACCCGCTGAATCCGAATACAGGGTCACGGGGACATTAAATTTCATCATCCACAAATGTAAAGAATTACACATAGGGAGGAAAAATGTGAGATTTGAATACACAACGGGAGGTTTGAAAATCAAGAATAAGCCTTGGGAGTCGTAGTGGACTCTAAGCTATCGAATGCCCGACAGTGTGCAGAAGCCATTGAGAAGGCTAACAATGTCAGGTTATATAGCACTTTGATGTATGGAGTGCAAGTCACAGGAGGTCCTGGTCAAGCTTTGTAACACACTGGTGAGGCCTCATCTGGAGTCCTGGGTGCAGTTTTGGTCTACATAAAGACATAGCAGCACTAGAGAAGGTCCAGAGAAGAGCAACTAGGCTGATTTAGGGCTACAGGAGATGAGTTATGAGGAAAGATTCAAAGAGCTGAGCATTTACAGTTGAAGCAAATGGAGATGAAGTGGGGATCAGTGCAGTGGATTGAGATGGTGACGTTAAAATAAATTCTTTAAGAACACTGGGGAACTGTTAAGTTGTGAAGGGTAAATTTCACCCAAACATTAGGATGTTTTCTCTTCACACAGAGAACCACAGACACCTGGAATGAATGACCAAGCTGAGTGGCAGACATTAGGACTTTAGGGACCTTCAAAACTGGACTTGATGTGATTTTGTTGGAGTTCTTTGGAGAGGACTGGCAGGCTTTGTGTTGCCGAATGGCCTGCTGTCATTCAGATTGCTCTAATTTGTAGCAATTGAATGTCACAGTTTCAATTTGAATGTTGTATCAGTGAGATTGTAATCATTGAGAGATATTTTAGATGGCTCTGTTTCTATGTATGTAAAATATTGCTGCGAAAAATAAATGTTCTCCAAGAAATCGTGATTAAGAAAAAAAGAAACTTGATGTGAAATATTCTGTTCTGTGTGACCATGCTGATTATTTTTTTCCAGTCTTATTTCAGATACCCACTATCCCCTATTTACCTCTGTTATCCTTTTATTTTTTTGTATTTAATTCATTTAATTTATTTATTTAATTATGGTGATGTTGTTTTTGTGTATTATTCAGCTCTGAAGATGGGCAGCTTAAAAGACCACCCCAAGGACAAGCGAGCAACTTGGGGTGTAAAAGGAAAGAACAAAAAAAGAGAAAAAGCATTAAAGTTAAAGAAGGAACTCCAGAAATTAAAAGAAAGACAGAAAACAGGAATTGGCAAACACGGAGTAGAGGCCAGCTGTTTTCTTACCCACTGGGATTAAAGACCCTGCCTGAAGGAGATAAGGACAGCAGAATGACACAGTGAGTCGCAGCAGAAGCAAATCAAAGTCCTCGGTTTATGAAAGATGGTAAACATTGAAGATCTGATTGTGTGGCTGGGAAGTAAATTAGTTGGGCTAAAAATAAAGGTGAAAGCAAATGAGGTGTCATCGGTGTGAAAAGACCTCCTGATTAAAAGCAAAAGGACTGGAGTATGTTAGGCCAGGTGTTTCTTTGCTGCTTTAAATCTAAATGTCCACAAAGGAAAAGCTTGCTTTCTATTACTGTATATGTTGAAGCAATGAGAAAGGAAGGATCAAAAGGTGAAATATTAAAATAGAAGAAGAAGAAGAAACAGAAACCACCACCCATTTTGTTTATCCAAAAGGGAACTTTACAACATCTACTCTCAGGACATAGCAAGAGTCAGTGTGCTCAGTTTTACATTTTATTTTCTAAAATGGCCATCCATCACATATTGATCCTGGTTATTCCAGGTCATCATTGTAATGTCTGGTGCCTAGTTCTGGAAGTCCGACTTAATTATCATCATCACAAAGACATAGGGTAAATATTCTTGTTTTTTTTTGGTTTTTAATCAAGTGGAATAAATGCATCTGTCAAACAAAGAACAAAAAGGTGAATTGGCTGCTATAATGTTGAGCTGATGAGAAACAACTCAATAACACATGAGAGGAGACCTAAATATTTTCCAAATTATAAAACCTTCAGCAATTTCCTCAACTTGACATGAGATATGCTCATCTCAGTGCATCCCTCACTCCTGTCAGCATTTTCTACACTCCTCTTTTGTTAACATGTCTAGGTGATTTTTCCAGGATCTCCTCCCCAGTACTAATTCTTCTTCCCTTTAGTCTCAATTTTAAATTTTGGAAACAAAAATATGTCACAGTGTGCAAGATCTGGAGAACACAGAAGAAATTTGTATCCATAAGCATGTTGTCTTTGGTCACTAAATCTTTGCCATACAATCCTGTGTGTGCAGGTGACTTGTCTCATTGCTCCTCATCACTTCACTGGTATGTCACTGATTAAGATGTCTGTTTATGAGGAACACATTTTTTTTTTACTAATAAGTCTGTTAATGTTGAAAAACTCAAACATCATCCTCCTCTGAATGTCTGCCCTGGTGGTTTGGAGAAATTAAAATATTTGCCCACATGTACCTAATAAATGGCAGAAATGCACAGTTGGCCAACTCAGCACTCTATGCCACCTGGCAGATTTATAAACCAGACTTGTAGGCACACACAACCTACTGCCGGATTCACAAAATACACCCAACTCCCATGCCATTCTCCAATCTCAGGTACTTTTTGGGTTCCACCCCATATACACGCTGGCTCGGCTCTGCTTACCTTAGCTGACAGTGGGCCTTGAATTTGGTCTGGAACACCTTGCCGAGGATGACAAAGAGCAGCAGCATCAAGACACTGGTGGCTGTGAATGCCACCACCTTCCACGTTGTCAAGAGAGTTTCTCGAGAACTGGGCCACAGCTGCTCTGTGAAAGAGAAGACATCGGTAACTTGGAGGTGCCTTCCTAGATGTAGGCAGACCCTGTTGTGTGGCTCATTGTGTTCGCTGAGATGTTTCTAGTACTGCATTGGAGTTCACCTGGGCCAAACTGAAATTATTGTACATCATTTATAAAGGCCCATGTGTACTTGTGTATAGGGGGGTTCAATTAACACTGCATGTTAGGATAAAAACCAAATCAACACAGTCCAAGGAGCCCTACATAGACCTCTGTGATGAAATTATGGGGAGTCAAAGATCAGGTTTAAACCTTTTCTAACAGTTTGAGTTGACTTTTGAGTTTGACCTCGGATAAGCGGAAGAGAATGGATGGATGGATGAACACTTTGAGTGGCCCCAGAAGTACAGTGGGCCTCAATTTAATTGAAAAATGGAGGAAGTTTGGAAAAAAAACAGATTTCATCATGGAGTTGGCCAAACAGAGTAACCGGGCAAGAAGATCCTTAGCCAGGGAGGTGACAAAGAACCCAATGGCTGCTCTGTTGGAGTTTTCTGTTGAGAAGTGGCATCACTCCATCAGTCCAGTGGAGGCCAATCTTGAGTAGAAGACGTTTAACAAATGATTTTTTAAAACACTCAGAGCATGAGGAGAACAAATTTTCTGGTCTGACAAGACAAAAACTGAACTCTATGGTCCAAACTCCGAGGACTGTGCCTGATGAAGACCAAGCACTTCTCATCACTTGTCTAATATCATCCCTACAGTTAAACACGGAGGTGACAGCATCATACTATGGAGCGGAAGGGCCAGGCCCACTCGTCACAACTGAACAAAAGACAAATGAAGACAAATTCAGAGAGGTCCTTGAAGACAACCTGCTCCAAAGTGCATGCCACCTCAGATTGGGGCAACAGTTCACCATTCGGCACAACAATGACCTGAAACATACCGCTAAGGAGTGGCTTTGGGACATGTGATTGAGTGTTCCACAGTTCAGACTTAAATCTCACTGAACATCTGTGGAGAGAGCTGGATGGCCGCTTACAGACGCTTCCCATCCAATCGAACGGACCTTGAGCTGTAATGCCAGGAAAAATGGCATCATCCGCCCTATCCTAGGTATAAAAAGCTTGTAGCAACTTAGACAAGACGTCTCAAAGTTGGATTTGCTGCCACAGGGGATTCTACAAAGTAATCAATTGATGGTCTTAATACGTCTAGGTAGGAGAAAGGTCAGTTTTGATTTGAAATACATTTGTACACTTTTCTGCAAATGTGTTCAATTTGTCATTTTGGGTTATTGAGTGTAGGTGGCTGGGCAAACATGGCAAATGTATCCATTTTGGATGAAATCCGCAACACAGTATGGTATACACAAAGTACAAATTTCAGAAAAATGACATTACACCAGACCAAAATAAAAACGACATGCCGTGAGCGGATGGAAGAATTCCTACAACGGTGTGAAAAATGTGACCATTCAGTGGAGTTTACTGCTGCTAAATTCATAAATGATCCATGTATTCATCCTTTCAGCTACAAGCCACACACACACACCACTGTCCAAATGACAGCATCTTTCAATGGAGCGGCCACAGGTGACAGGTGACAGACAGCTGATTACATCATCAGAGTCTGGAAAAACCTACGGGCCCACACATGGATGCTGCACTTACCTGATCTCAAGCAGTACACTTGGATGCTTGGAAACCACTGGCCATACTGACAGGTGATATACTTGAAGTCGCTGGCTAGATTATAACCAGGGTCACAGTAGAACTCCACTACGGTACCGTGGATGTATCTGTCGCAGGGCTGTGGGTGGCAGATGTAGTCTCCATGTTCCACCATTGGAGGTAGCGGGCAAACTGCAATTCAAACCAAAAGAAGAGAGTGACGATAGACCCCAGAGGTTCGCCTTCCAGACTCACCTAAGGTATGTGGTACCACCCCGGGATGCTGTCACTAGCAGCCTCATCTCCTTTTCCCCTCCCATTGCAGAAAAACCCCCTCTTGAGGACATCCATCCCATTATCCAACCTGCTACATCCTAACTATAGGGTCACAGGGGGTCTGCTGGAGCCAATCCCAGCCAATACAGGGTGCAAGGCAGGAAACAAACCAAGGGCAGGGTGCCAGCCCACCGCAGACTCTTGAAGACAACCAATCCAAAGAAGCCAACTGTGTGACCTCAGTCAGCTATGATTCCAGACTGGCAATACCCAGAAAACACCACTAACAGGGTGACGAGAGGACATTGCTTAGGTATTTCTTATCACCATCGAGCACCCGTTATATTCAATTTTTTTTTTCAGCTTTATTTGAAATTAAACAGGATTTGCCAGGTTGGCACCCCAGCTATTTTGGGACTCGCTCCGCCTTCTCACTCTCCCCCTACACAGCTTTTAATTGAATAATGAAAAAGCATTGAATTTAACAGTAAAACACATTTTGCCAGAAGGGGCCCGAGTTGCCTCGAAAGCTTGCATATTGTAATCATTTTAGTTACCCAATAAAAGGGGTCATTTTGCTTGACTTCTCACTTCACAATAAAACACAAATGCATTCAAACCCTGTGATAACACAAATTAGGAAATAAGACCATCATTGTTTGGCTGTCGTCCATCCCAATAGGTGACCAGCTAGCAGTCTGCTCAATCCGAGACTACCCTCGTTAAAGTTGGTAGAATGGCACGGCACCCGATTTGGCTGACCTGCTCCATCCGGGAGGCACTGAGGTGTGTCTGACTGAGTCGTCCATAAATGTAGACATGATAAAGTTACAACCATCAATGGGAGCTCTGCTGAATTTCCCAGCTGAACCAGTCAATATAGGACAACGCCTATATTAACATTACATTAACAATATCATCAAAGTCCAAATTATAATTCAGGCCATTAGAGTAAGCGATGTCAAATGCCTTCATGTCATTCATGTTCAAAGTTCAATTTTGACCTTTCAGGGGGCCCAAACTCCTAACCACCCCACCCAAGTTCAGCTTCCAGTACAACTCAGCTGTCCAGAAAAACTGAAGACGACAAGTGAGGGAGACCACCTAGAGACCTCCCTGAGGGTAGAATGCCAGTGCCAGAACTGCACGATTGAAGCATCTCTTATGTTACTACATGGTACCACAGTGCAATGATTAGTGACTTCCACATTTCCCCCTAACACAAACACTGAACAGCTCTTGGAGGGCTGATGTCTTGCCTGCCCTTGCACTCGTTCACAATCTTTTTGCCGTTTTGTCGCACAGCCACTATTGCATCATGATGAAGCTTCACACAACCAAATGCACTGGGCATATCACACTGGCTCGGCCATGCAGTGGCATGTCATGCATCGGTTTCACTTTATGTGTTCAATGCCTGATGACCAATGAAGGACATCATAAACGCTCGTCATCAATAACACTCAATCCGAGCAATGGTCCGGTTTCAATTTGTGCTAACCTTTACGGCTTTTTATTTGCCACGGGATTATTTTTGTCGGAGGCTCCGCCCTACTCATAAAAACGAACACGCTACCTTAGAGATACCATAAAAGGGCTGAAAGAACAGAAATATTCAGTTTTTTTGCAGCAATTTGATGTTATTTCATCCACTAGATGGCAGCAGAGTACTGTTCCGAGAGTTACTAATCTTTATTCTACAAAGCGTATCATTACACGTCTCCGTCCTCCCTCAGCCTGACTCGGGTATAACCAGACTGCCATAGAAATCCGAGCTTCAGGTTAACACCAAGGAGATTAAATAGGGTCCTCCTGATTATGACCTCAACTCTCCTGCTAACATGTTTGTTACTTGTTTACAACACACACAGACACTGTATATAAATCACATGGCCATAATAAGGAGCCCTACACCCTTCCAATGATGGGCCATGCCTTTTCCACAAATACAGCAGAGTACCTACAGCTTTTTTACCTTCCACATCAAGGCACCGTGGTGGGTTTTCAGACCAGATTAAGTTGTACATGCATTCGAGAACCTCGGGTCCAGACAGCTTGTATCCTGGAAAACACTGGTAGCGAACAATGGTTCCCACCGGGACGGAGAATTCTGTCTCTGATATGTTGATGTAACTGTGTGGAGAAATGACCGGTCTCAGGCAGCCTAAAAAAAGAATAAATAAATAAATAAATAAATAAAAACAGTTAAATAAGAGATTTTAGCAGTGAAAAAAGTACTGTTTTCGGTTTTTCATTTATTCAGTGTCCATTTCATTACAAACACCATCATAGATCCTTGTGTAAATACTTCAGAGATTTATCTTTCCAGTCGTCTAGCTTTTTATAACACCAGGATCTCACTTGGAATAAGAGTGGAGGATTTGATGGTATTGATCCTTTGTCTCCTTAATGCTGTTTCAAGTGGTTTTGTAATCCAAGTTGATACGCCTTGTATTTGTCTGGAGAATCGTGGAACAAATGCAACATTTACACCTTCCCCTTTAGGCAAAAACAAAAACAGTAACGGGAGGGACGCTGGACCTTTCAAGCAATTTCCAAGACCTTTGCCTTTATTCCTGGGATTGTGAAATGAGCTCACCATCCACCAGGTAATGTTTCATCCTAATACGTTTGGATTCTTGTTCATACTGAAAAATTACAAAAACACCTGTAATGTAGATGGATAAAAATTTTTAATTAAATTGTGAGGCTGATTTTGTCCACGCCAAAGTGGCGCTATCACTTATAGTGAAGACATTATGTGGTTGGTAAAGGGAGAGGTTTTTATAAAACATAAAGAAGAAAGGAGGCAAAATAATAGTGCCCACCATGAAAATCTGTTCCAAAATAGTGTCACAATGGTGCCATTGTCAAAAATAAAGAAGACCATGGAAATGCATCATAATAACACAAAATTGTGCATCATGATGGGAGGCACGGTGGCGCCATTGTAGCTATGCTGTCTCACAGTAAGGAGACCAGAGTTCACGGCCGGGGTCCTCTCTGCATGGAGTTTGCATGTTCTTCCCCATTTCTGCATGGGTTTCCTCCTACAGTCCAAAGACATGCAGGTCAGGTGGATTCACAATGCTAAATTGGTCCTAGGGTGGGGTTGGAGTTGTGTGTGTCTGCGTGTGTGTTCACCCTGTGAAGAACTGGCACCTTGTGCCCTGTACTAGGTGGGATAGGCTGCAGATCCCCCCATGACCCTGTTCAGGACTAAATGAATTAGAAAATGACTGACCGGTGACTGCACATCTGTCTTGTCTTGGTAGAGTTCTCTATTCCTCTCCTATTCTTTAATGGGTAGCCTTTGTCAGAAGGCCTCATATCCCATAGACTTGCCACTGTTTATAAGGTATTGTACTTTATAACGTCTCCCCACCTTCCCTTCTACATCAATAACCTCAGATAATTACACAGAGTAAAAGACGAGCCAGAGGCAAGTTAGAACTTAAATAATGTATTATGGATAATATTCATAAAATAATAACGATAAGCAAAGTAAATTTTAATATTGGCAACCATACAACCTGATAAATGCTGCTGTGTAGTTTCAGGCATCACACAGGCTTGCAGTTACTTTAAATGCCTCTAGTTAGGTCCTCATTTTATGGCTTTCTACAGGACAGGCCGCATGCTTATCTCAATATGGCTAATCAGTGTGGTCTTCTGCTCAGTTCATGGTGCTTGAGATGTTCCGTCCTGACAGAGAGATACAGGGAGGGGTAAAGCAACTAAATTTCTACATTCTTTGTCCAACTCCTTACACCAGTAGGGCGTCGTGCTACGGAATGGCCTCCGATTCAACACCAATCCCAAACAGCCATACTTCAGACCAATGGGGGCACACAATTCCTTTCACACCTGTCCCCGAAACCATTTGTTGAGCTGATGCTTCCCAGCTGGGTGATTTGGCTTTCCTGTAAGGGTTGATTGAGAGAGTCGCTGGCCAAACTGGTTTTAGGCAGTTACCTGCCATAAAATTACAAAGACTCAGTCTTATAATGGGGCAGGGAAGGGGAGGAGGGGGTTAGTTAGCCAAATATCAAACCGCCGCTGTTCCTATTATTGAAATAACACTAATATTACATTAGAATTTAGACAAAGCAAAGAAATACAAAATATTTATCAACTTATATTCATAAATTTCACACCACAACAGCATCATAGGACAAAAACCACAAACTGTGACAGATGTCTCCGATTCAAGGACAAGGATGGCGGCTTCTCTTCTGGTCGGTCAGTTTCATTTCCGGATTAAGCAACGCCTCTATACCTTCGTGCACACCTACACCGGATTTGCTGCTCTGGTTCCATTTGCATTTCTAATGTACTCTTATAATGTGACATCCGTATGTTTTCTCTTCTGTTGCGTGTGGAAGCACCAGGCTGTTCATCTATTAATATACTAAACTCTGACAAGCTGAAGACGTGTCGCTAATCTCGCCGGGCTGGCAGACAGCGTATAAAACATGATTTATTGGCCTGCCACCTCATTCTGACATGCGGTGCTTGACGGATCAGAGCAGCCGCAAATTATTTCCATTTCTTTTATTGGTTCTCATTACCAGTTTAGAAAATGTGTTTCGGGCAATAAATGGAGGAAAAATAAACAGAAAAACTCATGGCAACCGCAAGTAGATGAGGGACGTCTCTTCAATGGAACGAAATATGAGCTTTCTGTCTCGTAGCTCCAAGAGAGCTTCATTATCTTTCACGTAATTGCGGTGGGTATTAGAGGTGGCTCCTAATTTAGTGAAGCGATGCACGCTGCGTTTTATTGGGTTTCCATGCTGGTGGGATTCCTTGCAGACTGCTGACAACTTCTTTTGTATTATTGGTCCCAATCCCCTCGGGTTTTTGCCTTTTTTAAGGTGTTATTATATCCACAGTGTGCAGAGTTGCCCACCCTCCCTCATCGTTCAACCTTCATAATTGCCAAGTGCAAAGCAACGAGCAACAGTAGCATTTGTGACGAGAAAGTATAAGAAAAACTAAAATAAACAGCCATCAGATCTCAAGAGCAGTGTGTGTTCTCAAAAATCATTAATGCTCTTCCCATTCCTGCAGCACACACAGGCTGGGAAAACCAGGACAAGCATCAGAGATTAAAACAATTAACGCTAGCAGGCAAAAGAATTCATACTGCACCTCGACAGATCGGCAGACTGTCCCAGGAGCCATCAGCCTGACAAACAGAAACCATATTGTCCATGTCGGGGTAGCGGATCTGGAATCCTTCATGACAGCTGATGAGCAGTTTGTCTCCTGGTCTGTAAGTCTGATTAGAAATATCCGCATCTTCAATGTATGGAATGAGACAATCTGTTACTTTGAAAAAGAAAACACAGTTAACATGCAAGCACCACACGTGCTGCATACACAGACACACAGACTGTAACACCCTTTCAAAAAAAAGACAGGCACTCAATCTAAATATACGGTGGAGCCTAAAAGTACTCAGAACCCTTCATTCTCTGCACACTTTATTGTGGTGTAGTGTAATGGACAGTACACGTGAGGTGGCATCTTGTCTGGGAATGAACAAGGATCCTTACCCGGCTGGGATGCCAATGCAATGGAAGGACTGGGGGAGACGGGTAGAGCTGAACATTTTCTTCCCCCAATACCTGATGGCAGCATCCCCAGGTTGGGATTCGCACACAGACACCTGCCGGGCATGCTGGGATCTGTAGTCCCGTTAGGTAACCCTGTCGGGTTCCATGGGGGATGCTAGAGGTGCTGCTGGGATTTTCAAGTTTACGTTTTGACAAAAGTCGTTTGGTTATTCTTGTCTTTCTGGTTACCTCCATGGCTTTGATTTGTGTCCCAGCCTTGCTACCAACTCTCTTTTTCTCACTGTCAGCTCTAAATCAGTACAGAAACCTATTGGGCCTTAAAGTGGAAACCCTACTGGTAGGTAGTGAGGATGAGCAAAATAATTTGTGCAGAACTGAATTTGCGGTGTCATGATTAGCACAGGATTGATTTTGCATCCAAATTCAGTGTTTTGCTTTGCAACATTAACTGTGTTTCACTTCCAAGATGGAAGGCGTTAAGTTCCAGGCTGGATACATTTTCATGTGATAGATAGATAGATAGATAGATAGATAGATAGATAGATAGATAGATAGATAGATAGATAGATAGATAGATAGATAGATACTTTATTAATCCCAAGGGGAAATTCACATAATCCAGCAGCAGTATACTGATACAAAGAAACAATATTAAATTAAATAGTAATAAAAATGAAAAAAATTAAAATAATATTAATTCTTCATCTTTTAATATTTAAATAAAGATCACTAGCAGGGAAAAAATAAATAAATAAATAAATAAAATAACTCACTAAAAGTGTGCTTACCCTCAACTAGGTTGCTAAGTGACAACCGAGGGTCCTCTGTGTGGCGAGATTGTGCTGTGCAAAATGGTGTGTATTGGGGTGAAAAATATGCAACCTGTCATATTTAAAAAACAAAAATGATCGCACTCTGCCACCGCGGGAGGTATCAACAGAAAAGATTTTACTGGCAAACATCGAAAAACAAACAAGGCTTTAGGGCAGAAGCAGTAGTCCTTGTTTTGTATTCCCAAAAACAACATTTAAAACCCCCATATACTCTATTGAGTTTGGCGTTTCATATTTGGGAAATGAATTTTAGTGTCGGCATCACGAAGCGGCCTGCGAATCGAAACCATCCTGTTCACTCATCACTACTTTCTCAATTTGATGGGCACACATAATTGAATTAGTAGTAGATGTAGGTTGACCGATATTAGAAGTTTAGAACAATCTGGACGAGATCAGGCCATGCAGCCCAACCAAGCTCGCCAGTCCTCCCCACTTAATTCTTCCAACATAACATCAAGTTGAGTTTTGAAGGTCCCTAAAGTTTTCCTGTCCACCACACTACTTGGTTACTCATTCTATGTTTTTGTGGTTCTCTGCGTGAGAAAAACTTCCTAATGTTTGAGTGAAATTTACCCTAAACAAGTTTCAAATTGTGTCCTTGTGTTCTCGATGAACTCATTTTAAAGATCTGTTGGACCAACTCCCTTCATAATTTTAAACATTGCAATCAGGTCTCCTCTACATCTCCTGTAAAGGCTCAGCTCTTTGAATCTTTCCTCATAACTCATTCCCTGTAGTCCTGGAATCAGCCTTGTCGTTCTTCTCTGGACCTTTTCTAGTGCTACTAAGTCCTTTTTGGAGACAAAAACTGCACCCAGGATTCCAGATGAGGCCTCACCAGTGCGTTGGAAAGCTTCAGCAGAACCTCCATGAACTTGTACTCCGAGTCCACACATCAAGGCACAATATGTGAATTTCCTCTTGGGATTAATAAAGTATCTATCTATCTATCTATATAACCTGACATTCTGTTAGCCTTCTTATTGGCTTCTGCACACTGTCTGGTAGTTGATAATGTTGAGTCCACTACGACTCCTAAATCCTTCCATAAGGTGGACTTTCGATTTTCAGACCCCTCCATTGTGTATTCAAACCTCACATTATAATTTCTACATGTGATTCTTTACAACATAAATATGAAACATAAATCTTTGGAATGCTGCACTCTCTCTACCTTTGACTGATTCATTTTGTACTCACTGTAATGTAATTTACAGAATTAATAAAATATGACAAAAAAAAAACATGGGTGGCGATTTAGGTGTTTGAATGGTGTTGGCTCACCGTCTGCCACACACGCCATTTGAAGGTTAGGCTTCCAACCCATGGAGCCATTCTGGAGACGAATGCAGACAAACTTGGCAGGGCCTCTCAACTTGTATCCCTCCAGGCAGCTGAACCGGACGACGGCGTTTTCAAAGAAGAGTCCTGAGCCCGGCGTTCTGTTTCCATGCTCAACCAAACCGGGGTCTGCACAGAACTGATAATCTGTGAAGGAAATTAGTAGAAATTAAAATAAATAAATTAAATCGGTAATAAAAGAAGTGTCAGGCAAGTCGGTCAGATGGCCATTATGCACAATACTTACCTGTTTGGTGGCTATGGAAATAAAAGGAAGAGTCGGTGACGGATTTGCTCGTTGTCTGATCAAGGCTGGGGTTATGTTGATCTAAAACCCGGGAGAAGGTGTCTTATCAAGCTCTCCCCTTACGTCCATGGTTACTTTATCTGATGCGTCAAAATGAGAGTTCACTGTGGTTCGTGGATGACAGTAGTCTGTGCTATACTGTTGATTCAGAAAGTCTTCAGACCCCTTCACTTTGTGTTGCATACTTAATCTTAAATGAATACATTTTCCATTTTTGCCCAACAATCTACACAGGTTACCCCATAGTGACAAAATGAAAATGTGTTTTCAGAAAGGTGTGTAAAGTTATTAAAAATTAAAAATGTAAATATGTCATTTCTAGAAGTATTCAGCCCCTTTGCTCAGGATCCTCCTGTCTGCTTTAACTGTTCTTGAGATGTTTCTAGGACTTGACTGGAGTCCACCAGCAGCAAACTGAATTGACTGGACATTCAAACAAGAGTTCAAGAAGAAAGACCTGAACAAGCTTCAGAAACTGGGCAACACCTGGAAAATGCAGTTTAACGTAGAAAAGTGCAAAGCGGTACATGTGGACAAAAGAAACATCAGTTAGAAATACAAGGTGGGAGACCGACCTACAGGAAGAGACCTCTGAAAGGGATCGAGGGATTAATGTTGACACATTTTCATCGACTAAGCAACGTACAGAAGCAATTAGGTTATATCATAAAAATATTATATATCAAACTATATAATCAGATGTGGTCTCACTAGTGTGAGTTCTGCTCACGACAGCAGCACTGGAAGTTGTTCAGAGGAGAGCAACCAGGTGCATCATGGGACTTGCAGACATGTCCTACTGCGACAGACTTGGACAATTAAATCTGTTTAGTCTCAAGCAGAGGAGACCATGTGTGGACCTTGTCCAGGTCTCCAAAATACTCAAAGGCATTGATCAAGTAGATCCAGCAGCATTCTTTCAGCTTAAGGGTAAATCACGTACTTGAGGACATCAGTGGAAATTAACGGGAAGTGCATTTAGGACTGGGATCAGGAAGAAGTTCTTTACAGAAAGAGTTGTGGGAGTCTGGAACAAATAATCGAGACATGGAGGTGAAGTAGAAACCTGGACAGCCTTAATGAAGAACCTGGATGAGATATTGGGACAGCTTAGCTATTAGCTAAACCAACGAGAGAGAGTCAAGTGAACTGAATGGTCTCCTCTCATTTGTCACATTTCTTATGTAACTGACAGGGCTGGACTGGGAAACTTATTCAGGCTGGGAATCCCAAATCTACCCCTGGCCAGGCCACATAGTATCCATCAGTTTTATTGACCATTTTGTCTTGGAATTTTCTATGAATGAGGAGACCGTAGATTCAGCTTTTACTCATACATTTCAGTTTTAAATATTAGTTTTGAGACAACCTCTGATAAAGTGTGGAGCAAAACTTCAGAAATAAATAAACCATGTAGTTCCATAATATTTATATCAAAACAAATGTGCAAAAAGGACTGAACCACAAAAAATAGTTGCTGGTGGAATCCCCAAGTGCAGAGGTTATGTTTGCAGTTTCAACTGGGAGTCCTGGAATCTCCACAGTCGAGCTGCTGTCCATGTCTGGATGGCGATGCTGAATATTCGTCCACAACGTTTGAAGTGTTGGTTAAAAAAAGACCACTTTGAATTTCCTCAATAGACAAAGACTCAAGAAATGTCTCCGTGACACAGAATTCTGTTGAGCATTTTTTAAAGAATGCACTTAGTTAACAAAAAACGATGCACCATTTCGCGTAGCCTATCGCAGCGCAAAAGTTTAACTGTCGGAGCATGAGAGACGCACTTTAAAATATTCACATAAAGTAAAAATAAGACACATTCATTATCATGAAATAAAGGACAACAGGTACATTTAAAAATGCAAATCATTCCACTCACATACGTGTTTCACTAATAAAAAATAAATTAAAACATTTTGTGTAGCCTATTCAGTCTCTCTGACAGAAAAAGGGAAAAAAACAAAACACGTTAAAAATGTGACCATATGCTACCCGTCACTAAAATTTGAAACAAATAATAAAACAAAATAAATACACAGTAACAAATACCAAAACCCATAAAAACATCCAAATATAATTCGAAGTACAGTGGAACCTCACGACCGTCTCTGAACACGTACAAATCAGGTTACGACCAAAAAGTTCACCAAACTTTTGCATCTGTTCACGACCACACACTCAGGTGACGAACAAGCCAGTTTCCCTTCCTGTTCGTATGCGCCAACGATTTCCGCACATGTTCAGTCTCTCCCTGTGCATTCGCTGTGAACTCTTTGTGCTCTATTTCGTTTTCCTTCCTGTTCGTATGCGTCGATGATTTCCGCACATGTTCAGTCTCTCCCTGTACAGTACGTTGTTCTCGGTCAGACGTGCATCGTGCAGTGGGACTTTACCATAAAACTGTAATCTCCTCTCCACCTAGTTTCTGCTCACTTCCTTCATGCCAGAACCCGACTCATGCAAAGTTAGTTTTCTTGGTTGTTTATGGTTAGTTTTTGTATAAATTACAAATGTTCATTTTTTCCCCTGTGCTTAAAACTCATTAAAAAAAAGTGTTTACAGCAAGCGGTTTGTAAAGCTGTAGCATGAACTCTGTTAGTTTTCTCTGTTCAAGGTTTTCTCAGTGTTATTCAATGTTTTTACATTTAGTTTACTATTACACTGTGCATTCTATGGTATAATTAACTATTATTGTGCTTAATTAAAAAACTATATATATTTACATACAGTTCGTACAGTCCGGAACGGATTAATTTTACAGTAGAGTCTCGCTTATCCTACCTTTGCTTATCCGACGTCCCACCACAAAAAAAACAAAAAAAACGCATCAATCGTTAACAAGAACTGCAAGTTGCGAGCGTAGTCTATTTTTTGTTGCTCCCGACTCTACCACAGCTAATTACAGTGGAACTCAGTTTGTGAGCATAATTTGTTCCGGAAAACGTGCTCGCAGTCCAAAGCACTCGTATATCAAGTGAATTTCCCCATAAGAAATAATGGAAACTTAGATGATTCGGTCCACAACCCAAAACTATTTATATAAAAAATGAGTAATACAAAATATAAAGTAAACATACATAAAACAAATTAAACCTGAACTTTACCTTTGAAAAGAATCATGGCTGGGGTGAGTTTCTAAACTCTTGTGGGATTCCACCCAATAGGACGATACGCGGAAGAGCGTCCCAAAGCAATCGCAGTCTCCCAGCGCTGTAGCAGTTCGCCGTAAAAGCGAATCCGAAAAGATCGCGGACATACTATAAGCGCCTGCCGTCGATGGGTGATACAAGGAATAAGGAACATTACAAATGCGGAGGGCACAGTATTACTTGGTCACTAACCTGGTCACGACCCTGCCTGACTGCTGTGTCTGTGTATAGGAGAGTGGCAGATCCTGCTACAATAAATAACCGCGCTGTTGCTGTTTCAAGCTGAATAAAGATGGTGTCGCTAAAGTACTGAGACTCAGCTTTGTGTTTTTGGATGCAAGACGTCCACTTGTACGGATGTTGACTATATGAGTGAAGGACTTAAGGCTCTAGAAACTGCAATAAATACATTGAGCAACAAGCAGAAGCTATAGGAATCGACATAATGAGAGAGAGATGGAGAGACTTGGCAGCAATGAAACAGCATTCATCAGGAATGCAGACTGCATTAAAAACTTTCTTTAAATCATCACAGGACTGAACTTTTTAAGTACAGTACATACTGCATTTAACTTCAGACTATTCTGTAACTGTAAGTTAATTTTTTTAGTTAATTTTTTCTATTTTGTTGTAAAACATGATTAGGTTCATAATGTGTAATATTATAAAATAGTTTGACGTTTATAGTAATAGGCATTTTCTTAACACCTCCCATTAATCCAACATTTTTGCTTATCCGACGTTCTGCCGGCCCGTTTATGTCGGATAAGCGAGACTCTACTGTATTTACATACAATCCTATGGGGAAAATGAATTTGGGTCTTTACCAAATCAGGTTGTGACCAGAGTTTTGGAATGAATTACGGTTGTGACCCGAGGTTCCACTGTATATTATACATTTTTAAACAATCTTCATACATAACTTTAATCACAAACGCACCCGACGTACGCACCTCTTATCCTAGTGCTCCTGTTTAACCCTCAGAGTACGAGAAGCATGCAAAGTCAAAACTTGACTTGAACAAAAACAAAAAACCATCCAACCAGAAACCAGAAAAGAAGCCATCCAACGTTAAACTGAAAGGATATGTGCCCACTACAGAGCAATAACACCTGCTTATTTAAAACCATTGCTTTATTTCACTGGTTGCTCAGAATGCCAGGCCAGGCCAGGCCACCAGAAAAGCTCCCGCCGATTGTAAACTTCAATCTGGTTCTTGTAACTGATGTACGGGTGTGTCTTCCCGTGATTGGATTAAAGTCACTTCCAGTTACACAGTCAGGGCCTCCTCACAGGCGAGTTATTCTGTCCATTCCTTGAATGATAGATCTTTGCTCGGGCTAAAGAAGTCTGCAGAGGGGCCTCTGCAAAGATATCAGTTCTATACTAATTAGCAGCTTTGTTAATCAGATGAAGTGCAGTGTGGTCCTCGTTCAAAGAGTTCAGCCACTTACTTTGGAATGTAAGTTGGAGGAAAAAATGACGCTGGATATCTGCAATCTGGTTAAATCCAAACAGGCCTGGCGTTCCAATAAAGCATTACAGAATGGGCAATGCCCACATTGTCCTACATATAAAAAGACAAAATGTCTGCCACCTATCCGTGCCCAGGAGAAATATTGCCTGGCATTTAAAACAAGACTAGAATGTCCGATGAGCAAAGGCAACAAGGCACACAAAGAATGAGGGGGGTAAGGGTTGGCCCTAACTCTAACCTTAAACGTACAATGTGACTGAAACAGACAGACTTACCATTGTACCATTGTGCCCGTTTTACTAAACAGGCACTTCACTGATATTTTCAGAAGGGTCCAGCTGTAGGCCACCGCAGCCAATTAAATTGCATGTTTCTGTCACTTGATTTACTTGACAGATCACAGTTACAGATAACTCCTCCCACAGCCCTAATCTTAATCACAGAACATCACAAAGCGACAACCTGGAGGTCTGCAGATGGACTCTGTTAGATATCTTGGCTCCCTTTTACAGACAACTTTTAACAAAAATATGCACACTGCCACTTGAATGAGATCATTAAAAAATAAACCAAAAATGATCCATCTTTCAAACTAGTCAACAGTTAACCAAGGCCCCCAACTCACCCGAAGGCCACGCCATGGCTCAGATTTCCCAACTTGTTCAAAAGCTGACACATCCCGACAACTCTCTGCTGTCTTGTACTTTTCTGGCTGTTAGGATTGTTTTCCATGTAACTTTCCTCTGATTTATTATAGCAACATCAGAAATTGGCAAACTCCAGCATTTGGCAAGCAGCACATGCACAGAACCCATCCCAAAACCATCTCACCAAATATCGAAATAATTATTTCAATATGATAATATTTTACACTTTGTTCTCTACTGGTTTTAATAAAAAAGAAAAATAAATCATTGTGTGGCTGATTTCCAGACCTCTCAGGGAGTCCCTTTCCTGCAGTACTAAGGTGGAGCCAGAAGAGGTCAGCAAAGGACCTTCATTAACACAAGAAGGTTTCCTAAACGCCACAACGAGACCTTCACACGCGATCAGACCCTCCAGTGAAACTGTTTGGGGGTGGCCAAAAACACACTCAGGTTGGCACAGAGTTGCCAGTTAATATCTTTCAGGATGTGCCATTTCAGGTTATTCTTTCCTGTCTGCCAGCTACCCTCTGTGGGGTCTTGAACCTCACCTCTACTGTAATAAAAATACACTTTTTAACCATGACCATCTGACTGCTTGTGATTCACGTGTGTGTGTTCATTCAAGTTTGGGGAAATGATCTCAATGTGTGTGCCATCAATCACGCCAACAGCTCAAGGAGACCAGCAGTTTGCATTACTGCAGTTTCCATTAACATTTACCGTACGTGGAATCTGCAAATTACCTCAAAAATCGAATGGGCAAGTTGGGAGCAAATTCTGAGAAATGGTTGGTTGTGACACACCGAAAATCATCACTACTGCATTTTACATGCAACATTACCAACACTTTCATTTCTGCTGACCGCTCATGGCCTCCTCCTGAAAATGGTGGGATTATGCAATGTACGAGATTTGTTACGAACGTTATTCCAGGTCCATCAAATCGATATCTTTTTAGGGGTTCACCAATTTCCAGTTGAATTTCTTGGAATGTGCATGCCACGCTGCTCCGATTCCACCTGTCAATCTGTGAACAAGACCCTGAGTTAATTAAAATCTTCTCTGCTTGAAGACAGTGCCGCAAAAAACCTCCCCCTCCCAACCTAGACAGGGCACTCCTCAGATTTGAAGTTGCCAATTCTCATTGCTGGCCACTTCACACTTGGCTGCACATCTGAGGTCATCACCCTACAAAGCCAACAGGAGCACTGCCCACGGTGCCCAGAGAAGGCCCGCCCCTTTCAAGGAGGAGCCTCATAAAAGCGGATGCCCTCAAAAGGTAGTGTCACATTGAAACTGGACATTGCAGAAGAGGAAGGGCCCAACTCGACCTACCTAAGATGAGTAGTATTAGTAAGAGCCTTGCTGGGCATTGCATGGTGGGCACTGAGGGCCTGTTTTATTCTAATTTCAGCTTAGGTGGTGCCATAGTGCCTTTTGTTTTTTTTCCCCGTTATAAAATTAAACAGGGTGGTCTAATTGGCTCCCCAATTTTTTCCCTGGATTTTTCCAATTAACTCGGTTGATTATGAAATTAGCAAGTGCATTTTGGTTTCCTGGTATAAAGACGTTTCCAAATTGTGTTTTGACTATAGTTTTTTTTTTTTTTTTTTGGTTTAATTAAAGAGCAATTTTCATTTCCACTTATGAACAAGGTTTGTTATTTGACTTACATTGCTCTTACACAGCGCCCTGCGGTGGGCTGGCGCCCTGCCCAGGGTTTGTTTCCTGCCTTGCGCCCTGTGTTAGCTGGGATTGGCTCCAGCAGACCCCTGTGACCCTGTAGTTAGGATATAGCGGGTTGTATAATGGATGGATGGATGGATGCTTTCACACACCCACCCCCTTTTAGCAGAACACAGAAATGGGCAATCATGCCCGGCCTGGCTGGAGGCTGCCGCACAATGTTTTGAGTTTATTTTTTCAATTTATAATTTGACTCGCATCCAACAAACTAACATCTCAGTGCTTAGGGAAACAAAAAAAATCTCTTTCCCCATTGCTTTTCAGAGTGCATGAAGCCAAAGAGAATGGCTGGCACTGCTCCACGGATACAATTTGGTGGGGGCGGGGTAAATGAGAAATTAATTTCTGAAGTGTGTCTGCAAAAGAACCTTTTGGGATTAAAGTTTTCACACTACGCTTCACAGGAACTGTGCAATCAAAAATTTGTGGAAAATGATGCCCTGGTTTAATAAGAAGCATTTCTTGAAGCAGGCTGAGGAGGTCCTTTAAACATTTTGTGACTTGCCAGCTTAATTTTATAACACATACAATGGAGACCTGCCAGATATGGAGGGTCTGGTCAGCTGGACGCAATAAAGACATGTCCTTTGGGAAGAATGTTATATAGCACCTTTTAAACGCTTAACAGCTTTATAAGACAGCTAGGAGTCACTCCATTAGTCAATGTGTGCAGAGGAAAGGGCATTAAAAATTTAGAGCAGAGCGACGCTGGGAAGTCTCCAAACATCAGCCATGCAGCATAAAAGCCCACGTGCATTGATTTTTAATTGGAGAAAGAAAGAAAGAGTAGTTGGCAGGACAGGGATGGATGGATGGATGGATAGATAGATGTGCTGGGTTTAGGCATTACCTGTGTAGATATTCCTGGGCACGCTGGGAATTGTAGTCCTATTAGAAAGCCCTATGGTGTTCTATGGGTGCCAGCAGGGGGAGCTGCAGGGAGAGATCATCCCCACTTTTAGTAACTTTCACCTGACCTGGTAGTGCTACCAAACCTGGAGTGGGGTGACACTGGAAGTACTCCCAGGTTGGGCTTAATGGAAGCTACTTCGGGAGAGGAGTTGAACAACACTCGCCTGGAGGACTGCAAGGAGATGAAGAGAGAAAGAAGCCCACACTGGTCCCTGTCTATGTGGAGATGGCACGTTCTCCCACATTTTCTCATTATAACTGGCCTTGTGTGACTGTCTTCAAGAAGACATGACACTTATATATCTATTTTCTTGCTACTCAAAGCATTTTATATAGTGAGTGGGGAGACACTTCAACCACCTTCAATGTGCAGCATCCACCTGGATGATACAACGGCAGCCATTTTACGCCAGTGCGCTCACCACAGATTAGCTATTAGGTGGAGAAGGGGTGAGAGATATAGACAAGGGATGATTAAGCCCGTCAGCATAACAAGGCCGAGGTGGGCAATTTAGCCTGGACATCGGGGAAACACCTGACTCTTTTATGAAGGGTGCCTAGAAATCTTGTGACCACAGAGAGACAGGACCTCGGTTTTACGTCTCATTCAAAGGATGGCGCTATTTTTTTTACAGCACAGTGTTCCCATAACAGCACTGGGGGAACTGGGATCCACACACGGACCACTGGGTAAGCACCCCCCTTGCTGCTGGCATCACCATCACCAGTTCCAGCAGCAACCCCAGCTTTTCCTAGCTGGCCTCACCATCCAAGAACTGGCCGGGCCTGAAGATGCTTAGCTACAGATGGATGACCTGCTCTGAAGTTCATGTCGTATGGCTGCTAAATGTTCCTGTTCATGACCCAATGCTGCCGGGATAGGCACTGGCCTCTGAAACCCTGGGTTAGAAAACAGATGCAAAAAGAATGTGAGAAATCTTACAAACAAGAGGACACCATCCAACCCATCAACCTCATTTGTTTGACTAGTAGCAAAGCTATCCCAGCACCTCATCCAGATTCTTCTTCAAGTTTGTCAAGGTTTCGGCTTCATGGCCTACCGTCTTATTGAGGGGTTCTTGCTGGGTTACCCCCTCCACAATCCCATACCTGTTGATGGGTAAAGCAGATTTCAAATATAGTACCAGGCATTGCCCAGGTAAGACTAAATGAGGGAAAAGCTGACTCTTAGAAATTCAACATGGCTAAACTCAATGCATGATAAGACAAAATGACTCACTGGTAGACAAAACGTATAACGCAGCAAGATCGAGAAATTATTATTCACATCAGCGGAGAGGAAAACACTGCAGCTCTGGTCTCAGAGGAGAGCCCACTTTGTACACACTGATGACTGCATCTTCCTATCATTCCAGGGACTCTCTTGCAGCCTGATGGGAGCTGTAGTCCCCACATTGGTTTCTGGTTTTGGGTTGTGCCTTTCCCATTACAATCCCTCTCCCTGACACACCACATAACGTATATTATAAGTTGAACCAATAGCAACGCATACACAAACTTACGTGAAAATGCGCATGATTGGTGAACAAAACAGACAGAGATTTCATTTATATTGATTAACCAGCCAAAGTACCTGATGAAAATAAGCAGGGTGAAATATTAATTTGGAAATTCAATACGATTAAAACACAACCCACAAAGAAACGAAAGACGATGTACTCTCAGACTAAAGGTTTAATCCAGCGAGACAAGCTGCTACTTGGATTAGTTGAGAAAGAACATGCTGTACATGCCTGTGATCTCCTCCATCAACCGCAGTGCACTCCTGCTGCCTAATGGGAATTGTTGTCCCTGCATCAGCGCTGGTTTTCGGTTGCCTTCCTCTCATTATAACCATCTGTAGTGACAGATGTCCTTGGTGGTGCAAGTTTTAAATGAAAAAAATGGTGCAGTTCGGGTTCCGGGTAAGAGGATGTTCAATTCTTCCTCGCGGGTCATAATTAGGATACTTTGCCAACAGATAAGAGGAGCGAGAAACAAATATGAAAGGGAAAAGTACAGCAGTTAAAGAGGACGAAAAGTATATAGAGCAGGGGTTCTTAACTGGGGGTACTCATACCCCTTAGGGGTACAGGAACCAAATGCTGGGGGTATGGAACTCGATCTCTGGGTACGAGTATTTATTTTATTTCATGTATTAAGTTATACTTGGGTAGGACGTGAATGGAATGCGATAGAATCTTCGAGAACATTCAACATTTCCTGCAAATGCTTGTATTTAAGTTTACACGTGTGTATTTACTACAACTTTCATTTTAAATTTAATAAATTTTAATTTCAATATTTAAATTTAATAAATGTATATTTACTGAACAAGCATGTATTTACTCGTTTATTGGCAATGTACGTATCTCGAAGACTCTAGAAGCGCGTTTTGCATTGTATATAAAGGCGGCGACTGCGCGCCACCATTCATTCTGGTAACTAGTATAAGGAATGGTGATGATTATTTTGACAGTCAAGTAAAGGGGGTATGGGACCATATTGGACAATCCATTGGGGGTCGGAAGTCAGCAAAAGGTTAAGAACCCCTGATAGAGAGATTCGGCATTAGGAGGAGCAGGAGTAAGAACATGGAGGCAAGTGGTTGGGGTGGGGACCCAAATAAAGCGAGTGATATCGGTCCTGCTGAGTGGTGAGGAAGTGGGAGAGGGGGGCTGCTATTGGAGGTCATGTTAAAAAATGGCTATAGTGGGAGTCACAGCAGGGCTCAGGGTTGGGGATGGTGAAGTATGGCAGCAAGGGACCCAAGCTCGGTTCGGGGCACCCCAGTGGTGACCCACTTGAGATGATTGGAGTGGAAGCCCGTGGGAGAGAGAATTGTGCTTATTGGTGGGCCTCCCAGTGGGCTGAGAAGACCTGAAGAAGTGAGAGCAGCAGGGACAATTGAGGAGTCATCGAAGCTTATAATGATCTTAAAGAGAAGGTCCTAAAGGTGTTTTAATGTGGCTTTTAACCTTGATTTGGATTTATTTGTTTATTTCTGCTTTTAAATTACACCATCATCACTCTTTTTTAATGGATTAATAATTTATTAAAGAACTGCATTGCACTGATTGGCTGATTGAATTTTTATCTCCCGGCTAATGAAAGCACCTAAGCACCGACCACTTGCCGTGTTGTGTGTCCTCCATGCCCTGCTCATCCTGTGTCATGGGTTCAAAAAGTATGGCAACTGCAGCCCGCCTGGACTGTCACACCCCTGTCCTCTAATATGACCTACAGCCTTTATTTTAAGGCAGGTGTGGCGGATGGTCAGGGGCCTTGCCTGGTCGAGACCCCTTATGATGGAAGGAACCAGGGGAAGAGAACATGTCCACAGTAAAACCTCCCCCGTAAACACAGGTGGGCAAATCCCCCTGGATTCCAAGAGGTCCACGGCCTGGGAGCTTGGCAGCTCAACCCTGCTGGGGACCGTGGCCACTGCCAGGGGGCACCTGGACAGTCCCAGAGCCCTGGACTGCAGCATTTCTGCCACACCCAGAAGTGCTGCCAGAAGAAGATCCGGGTGCAGGTGGAGGACAAAGCTTGCGTGGAGTGGAGGTGGCAGAGAAGAGAAAGAGAGAGAAGAAGAAAAGAGAGAGAAGGGGCTGAGCCGTATTTGTTGGTGATTTGTGGATTGTGTGCTGAAAAGGCAAGGAAAGGAAAAAACCATGTGGTGCTTCTACACTTGTGTCTCTGTGCCTGTCTGTGTCCGGGTTTGGGGGAATTGTATGTTCTCAGGCTGCCACACACGTGCAAAATTTAGTGAAAACAGGGGCAGATATTTTTGCGTGATAAGCGAGCAATCGAACAGACAACTTCCAATTTTATTTCTACAGATGAGAACTCATAACCAGTGCTCCTGTAGTTTCTATGAATCTCGCCCTTTGTGGTCAACTCACAGCCACTCGTAAAGCACAATGTCAGGTAACTGACTAACGTAGCTGTGCTTCCCCAAAATTACACGGACACATCAGAGCTATCCGTTTAAGTCCATTAGACTAGTAAGCTCTCAAAACAGACGGCAAAGTTGAGAAACAGCCTGGCACAACCACAAGCCCCATCTTTCAGAATCCTCCTCATTGTGTTGACAGCAAACCCTTCACTTTTCTCTCATGAGCCGTTCAGGGTGTTAAGATGCCTGGTGTCATTTAGGAGGACTTGCAGATCAGTCCTTCATGCAGATGAGGTCCCGATATTCTCTGCACATCCCTTGTTGCCCCCCTTTTAGAACTTTTTTGTTTTTGTCATTTCAGTGCAAGTCTGAGAGACCCCACGTCGAGTGTTTGCAATACACTCGTCAAGAACAGGAGTGCCCACTGACAGTCTGCAATGGGATCAGATGAGGAAGGTCGAGTCTCACAAATATGCGGGAATTGTATTAGGAAACAAAAAAAAAAAGACATGAGGTCCCTATGATATTATTTATTAGAAGGATTTTGATAAGAGAGGATGGCAAAATAACCAAAAGAAGATGGAATTAAAGGTGTGGTTGGAAGGTGGGCACAAAATGGGCTCAAAAAACACAGGAAGCAAGGGGTTATGGTGAAGGGAACGTTTTCGGAATTGGGTGCTGTTAAAAGGGGTGTCCAGCAGGGGTCAGGGATGCTCTTTTTTTAATATTCATAAAAGATCTGATAAAGAATAGAATTCATAATAATGATGATACTGAGTGATCAATGACCGGTCTGCTTTTAAAGACACCGTAAAAAATGTAGAATGTTTTAAGCATAAGGTCGACAAAGTGTACACACCTATGCTTTACTTTCACATAAAATATTTGTATTTTGTGATTTAAAGCACATAAACCTTCACTGCCATTTTATTATTGCTGTCATTTTACTGGTACATTTGATTTTTTTTCTATAAAATGAATGTTTGCATGCATATTTTAATATATGCATAGTATGCAAATTTGCTAATTTTAACATTTACGGATTAACCGGTACCGGGTGTTAACTGGGCATAAATAAACAGAGGAAAAACTCTAAATCTGGAAATCCAAACATGGATTTACAAAACACACAAAGTAATGAAAACAATCCAGCAAGACCGTGAAGTTGTTATCCATATTAGTCAAGAACAAAACACTCAGAGGAGAGCCCACTCTGTACGCACTGATGATGGTGTCCTCCCATCATTCCTGGGACTCTCCTGTTGCCTTGTGGGAATTGTAGTCTCTGCGTCAGTGCTGGTGTTCGGTTGTGCTCCTCTCATTACAATCCATCTCCCTGGACTGCCACATAGCTTATATTTTAAGTTATTTACGAATTAACACACAGACAGACACAAAAATTAATGACTTACCTTAGAGTTTCAGATTGCATAGAAATATTCTTGATTTTTTTCAGCATGATGTTATTTCATCCATGAAACCCGCAGCAGAATACTCAGGCCTACTGCTGTAAAACAGATCATTACACGTCACCTCCAGCCTGACTCGGGCATAACCGCACTTACATACAATTCCAAGCCTGGGGTCAACACCAAGAAGGTTAAGGTATAACCCCATTTTTGTTAATCTGTTATGCCTCCTGCTCTGTTCAATGCTTGTATGGACTGGGTGTTGGGCAAGGTCGTGGGGTCCAGCGGCTGTGGGGCATCTGTTGGTGAAGAAAGATTCACTGATCTTGCCTTTGCTGACGATGCTGTGATCTTCGTGGAGTCAATGGAGGCTCTGATCGGGGCACTCGAGAGACTGAGCGAGAAGTCCGAGTGTCTGGGCTTGTGAGGGTCCTGATAAAAATCAAGAGCCAGGCCTTTAATGACCTCTTGGGCACGGCCATCAGCAGGGTGTCTGTCTGCGGAGAGAGTGTTGACCTCGTCATTGGGAGGTTACCTTGGCAGTGACATTCATATCTCTGGTGACTCTTCCTATGAAGTCAGTAGACGGACTGAGAGAGCATGAGGGGGTCATGAGGTCACTGGAAAGGGGTGTGTGTGGTGCTCCCGACATCTCTGTAAAAGGACAAAGGTCCGAATCTTTAGAGTCCTGGTGCTTCCTGTCTTGCTATATGGTTGTGACACATGGACGCTATCCAGTGACCTGAGATGAAGACTGGACTCCATGTGTGTCTCTCCGGAAAATCCTTGGATACCGTTGGTTTGACTTTGTGTTGCTCACGGAGTCCTGAATGAGGCACATGATCTGCGTTGTGAGGGAGCGTCTGTTACGGCACTACGGCCATGTGGTGCGATTCCCCGAGGGTGATCCGGCTCGTAAGATTGTTGGGGACCCGAGTGGCTGGACCAGGCCAAGAGGTCGCCCATGTAACACCTGACTGCGGCAGATAGAGGGTCATTTCTGGAGGGTAGGACTGGACCGCGTGTCTGCCTGGGGGGTTGCCAACCGGGATCCCGAGCTGTTTCCACGTGTAGTGGGTGCGCCAACTCACAGTACCAGTGCATGCTCCCCAACTTGACTTGTTATGGCTTTAAGAATAAAGTCCTTTCTTTATGACGGCAGAAGCCGGGTTTAAAGCTAAACGTGAATGATTGTTCATTGTTCAGAAACAACAGAAACTCGGGTGTAGCTGCGTTTGTCCAAATAGTTCCAAAGAGTTTAAAAGCAGCTACTGGAAAAACATTCCAGCATTTCACATAACTTGTGTTAAAGAAAAAATAATAATAATAATAAGGAAAACTCACGATGTCTTCTTTTTTAACATTTTAGTGAAGTTCAAAGCAAGCGGTTCACACAAAAAGTAATGATGAAACTTAATAATACACACAGTTCGATGTCTGTAGCTTTCCGTTTAACTTCTAAATGTCAAGAGTTACATTTCTTAAAGTTTTTATATGCTGTCACACCACCAGGGCCGGAGGAACAGTTACCGTGATGTAACGGTCAGACGTCTGAGGTTGCAGCAGTCCGGTGCCGCTAAGATTCACACCGTCAAAGAGACGGTGATTTAGTTAATTTTTTTGGTAAAGATTCCAGGGACACACGCAGCCCGACCCATACACACTCACACGCAGACACACAAAATCAATGAGTGAATAAATAATATATTAAATGGCAAATCCAATACACAACAACAATCAGACAGTTGTAACATAACAATGAACCACAACAACAAACACTCACGACAACCTCCTTATGAAGTCCAATACGGCCAAAGCAGGTGAAATGGTTTGGTGTGAAGATGAGAATCATGAGAACAGCTTTTGTAGAAAATGAGTAAAACGGTCCTGCCGGTGGTCCTGAGCAGCAAGGGGTTAGATTTGCAGGAGCGCTCCCTCTGAAGACACACGACGATGAATCCACCACTCTACACAAGACAGGCAGGCACGAGACAGCCCATTCACCCGAACGGGAAACGATCCCGGGGCACAACTGACTTTTCAGACGCGACACGTAGGACACGATACACAAAAACACTGATCTCCAGTTGCTCCGTCTGGCCCCCCTTTTCAACTTTCCCGCTGGCCTCTTTCATCCCCAGCAGCCCCTACTTCTGTTCCAGTCATCCTATGCAGGTAATACCCCTTGGGCTGCTGGGAAATGGAGTTCTTCCCATGGTTGCACTGCTACAGGGCTTTATGTTTATTTCTGGCGGTCTAACAATAATCTGAGGGCTATTCCATCGTTACACAGAGTGAAAACATTAAGAACATTTCGTTAGTATTTAGCTTAAAGGGGATTCTATTTAAACCATGCAAAATTTGAAATGAATTTACCGTAGACATGACCTTAAAGGATTTGGGTCTTACACCCAAAATATCAAATCCACCTCGAGAACACGCACATCTTAACTAAACGAAGTCCAAACATTGAGGACCACCTGATCAGAGTCACATGATAGCAATCAGCAAATCCCCGACTGGCCTACTGGACATGACCCATCAAAGTGAGGATTTACAACAAGGAGGGGTCGCCCGCGGTTGCCACTTCGCCGACATATGGAAACTTCACCCCACAGCCTGCATGCTTACAGAAATCCCTTTGCCACCGCGGCGCCCCGCGTGTTCCGATTTAATCACATTCTTCAGGATTCACATTAGCAACTTTTTTCGCACTTCACTGTGCATTTTTTCCCACCCAACTATTTTTCGCTGTCCTTTCAGCTGCCGCTCTTTTTCCACCCCTACTCAGCTTCTGCTTTAACCAAATTTAAATTTCAAAATGATCTGGAACAGGAATGACTCAATTTGTTTTATTGTTTAATTACTAGAAAGCGGTCTGGAGCTCTGATAAAATATTTAGCTTACTTAAATATATTACTCTTAAGCGAAAGGCAGAATCTGAAGGAAAAAATGAAGGAGGCAAAGCCCACATGGGGATGTAAAGTGTGGGTACATTAAATGAAGTGTGCAGCGGGTACAAGAAACATGCAGGCAATTGGCAAAATGAATCAAATTACAGTTTCAAAGAAAATAAACAAACATAAGCAGGAGCAGAGGGGGCTCAAGTGCAGTTGTTGTCTTTGGACAGGGGGTCTGTAAAAATCAGTCCAAGATGGCCATAGTGGCCCTAACCCAATTTTTAATGATAAGTCAATGAATGCTATTGAAGTGTGTAACGGTCATGCAGCAGGTTTACACTTCAGCTTAGTTGGCTCGCTTGTTAAGGTTGCCCACCCTTAACCCCCTTGGCACTAATCCTGAGCACCTCTCCGGCTCAGAAACGACTAAATGACTAAAACACAAAGGTCTGTGTGTCCAGTCCCTCACAGCAATCTGATTGGTCGCTTTGGCTTTGCTGCGATTGGTCAGTTTGTAGCTTTGGTTGTGATTGGTCAGTGTTTAGATTTGGTGATGTAACAGAGGAAGAAGTGCGAGTATGAGACGGATGATGAGAAGTAAAGGCGCCCGCTGTGTCGCACATGGGTGTCTGAGGATCACTTACTAGGTATGCAGTAACCTGCCAGGACAAGAAGGGGGCGCCAACACTAAACATTTCATCACTTTTCTCCTCTTTAGTTCAGAGAAGCCGCCTAAGGAGGACACCCTCTGTGCTTGTAATATTCTTATTTTTATATTGTACTGAGGATTACTTCTGTTCTGTGCATTGTATTGTATTGATCCCTCTTCTTTTTGACCCCCACTGCACACCAACCCTACCTAGAAAGGGATCTCTTTTTGAACAGCCTTTCCCAAGGTTCCTTTCATTTTTCCGCTACAAGGGTTTTTTTGGGAGCTTTTTCTTATCTTCTTAGAGAGTCAAGGGGCAGGATCTGTTAAAGCCCATTGTGGCACTTCTTGTGTGATTTTGGGCTATACAATAATAAATTGTATTGTATTGTATTATGCCCCCACTCAGTCAAGAGACGCCCCTTCCAGATGGGGAGATATAAATCCGAGTCTCAGTTGGAGGAACTACGTCCCAGACCAGACCTGCTCGGCAGAGCCGAGTGTTTTGAGAAGCTGTTGAGGCTTCAGAGTCAGTTGTCTGTTGTGCTGCCATGATTTTCAGGGAGTTGGTGGTAAACGGAGTGACCCCTATTTGGCACCCTAACTTTCTTTCGGTTCTCCGCTTCCTTGCTTCCCTTCCACAGCTGAGAGAGACATCTTCAAAGATGAAAAGAATAAAACTGGATTGGAATCAAAAAAGGCACCTCCATAGATAATGAGAACGTCTGAAACGCAGGCTGTATACAGGAACACAATTGAGGAAGGTGAAGAGAGGTTCAGACACCCGTGAATATGAAGGAAAGGGAATGAAAGAACAAGTAGGGAAAGAGGTAGCGCATATTTTGAAATTATTACACTGCCTGAACTCAACAGGTACGATGGCTTCTTCTATATAAAGTCGGTTAAACCCGAGTGTCTCTCCAATAATCCAATGTACAGCAAATGCCAGACAGAACTCCTGCCAGCTGAGAGTGTCAAGGCCAAAGCCTGGACCAGGAGTTGCACCTCATACGCTGACAGATACGGTCTGAATTCACGGAAATCTCAAATAGAGAATCTGCACGACCAAGAGACCATCACAACATGCTCATTGAAGATCAACACCCAGTAGTATGGTAGAAAGTTGGACTTTTGGGACATTCAAAACTCAAGGTGATGTTGCAAAATGTCACTTTGCAAATTCACATTGTATGTGACTTATTGTGACAAAACTAAATCTAAAATCTCAAACAATAATTGCACGCAAGATAGGCAGTAACAAAAACATCACGGAAATTCTCCTAAGTGAACTGTTGTTCTCGTACACTTCATGCTGTTAATAGCAACAATTAACATAATTCATAGATGAACATCTGCGGCTACCGCTGGATAATCTTCTCAGGTTCCTTTCATTACCTCGTTAACAGCGCTGCTTAACACCAAGTGGTGATCTATCAGATTGCTGGATTGTTTTTTATACGGGTGCCATCTGTGAAGCACTTTACATGTAGATGCACTTTGTGACCATCTGAGAGAATTTATTATAGCGCACAACGGCCTCTTTCACAATAAATTCCACATATTAAAGTATTAACTTCTTTATTAGTAGCTGTGCTGCCCATCTGAGATGGGTTGAAAACAAACTAATCAATGTAGACCCCAGTGTTTAACGTTGCAGTGCACCATCTATTGGAATGTATTTTGTATTTGGCATGAAGTGAAAAAATGTATTGCATATGGCATTCCAAAAGATGGCACATCACAAACGTTTGTTTTAATAAAACACATCAGTTTGTGTGGTACCACCCCTTGGAATGACAAATGCAGTGCACACATCTCTGTTATGTGGCATTTGTTATGGGATTCATAAAAGCAGTGCAATGGTTGTGATGTACCACCTGTTGGAATGACAGAGACATAAGAACCAGATGGATACAGAGATGAAAAAAACACATCCTTTTATTAAGGTAGATGGTGGCAACGCTCTATGAACTATACTACACTATATTATACACTGAGGGTTCAGAGGGTATTGAGACCCCTTCACTTTTACACATTTTGTTATGCGTTTATAAAAAAAAATAAAATAAAATCACATCAATGAGTCGAGAAGCAGCGGACAACACTCAGTGTAGGACAGAAGGAAGAATTGTTTATTTTTGGGTTATTTTGGATGGTCTTTGGAAAGGTGATTGATGGAAACACAGGGATGAATAAATATCTGTTGTTTTATTCTAAAAGTGTGTCGGGTATTACTGTGTCTTGGAGTTGGGGCTTGGTTGTGCCCCTTGTGGTTACGAGATAGACATGAAAGGCACTATATATTTGATAGATAGATAGATATTTTAGTGTAGTTGGCAGGATTAGATAAATATTGCATATCAGATTAACAGAATTTGGCATAGTTGGCAGGATTAGATGGATAGATATGAAAGGCACTATATAATAGACAGAAAGTAAAAAAGATAAACAGTATTTAGTATAGTTGGCAGGATTAGATAGATAGAAAGAACAGAAAGGTATTACACAATAGACAGATATATCAATAGATAGTGTAGGGGGATGAGTGAGAGATCAGAGTGAGTCCCAAAATAGTTGTGGTGCAAATCGGGTAAACCCTGTTTAATATCAAATAAAAATAAAACAATCTTAACAGGCACAGGTTGGCACTAGCAAGCAAAAGCGGGCAATAGCTATCATCTTCTAGCGGGGTTTCTGGGTAGGACAGATCTTTGGTCATTTCTGACAGTTGGGCTCTCGGGTCCAAATAAGATGCTGCCTTCCCGATCACGTCTCACTATATTGGCAGGACCGGAAGGTGCAAAGCTTATCTAGCTCTGTAGTGACAGTGCCCGCTTCTTGTGCCAGGGTGATACCACATACTTTACATGAGCCGAGAAGGCAACTCACTGGTGTGCATGCATGATAGATAGATAGATAGATAGATAGATAGATAGATAGATAGATAGATAGATAGATAGATAGATAGATAGATAGATAGATAGATATGGCAGGATTAGATAGATTGATATTAATTTTAGTGTAGTCGGAGGGATCATAAAATTACATAGATAGTGTAGTTGGCAGGATTAGATGGATGGATAGACAGACACATACATACACACACACACACACACACACACACAAACACATGCACACACTTTTTTCTTCTCTTGAACTTCAGTAAAGTTTTGAATTTCCCCTCGGGACAAATAAAGTAAGTCTAACCTGAAGCCTTTCATTTTAGATCTTATGTTAAAAGACCACAGAGTGTCAAACTATGCTGTTATACTACATTTTTCTTTAATATTAATGTCACTGTCTCTGTGCTCACTGGTATGGATTTCTTCACATGTGCATGTTAAATTTGGTACACAGGGGATCAGCAGTTAGAATTGCTAGCCAAGCATTGGATAGCCAAAGACAACTGGAGGAGTGTATACTCAGCTTAAACACAGAAGAGTAGTTCTGTCCTCTGTCAGTACAAAGTCTTATTTCCTTGTTGGGAGAATGAGAACTGGCATGTAAGCACTATGATATTTCTGTATTTTGTGGAGAAAAGGTTCAGCCCTTTCCTGCCGTTGTTTGGAGACAGAGAGGACCAGCAAGTTGAACAAGAACAGTATAAAAGCCTCGGACAACAGCCAGACCCTTTGAGGCTGAGTCGGCAAAGTTCCGAAAAACCTCCCAGTGTGGGGACGAAAAATGGCAGCCTGTGTTGATCCAGATTCCCACCTGGATAAAGTCTGTCATATGCCTTCCGTCTGTAACCCCGTTAACCGTCAGTAAATGTAAGCTAAAGTATATTTTTTCTCATGTGATTCTTGTAGCGCCGTAATCACGATGAGAGGGATATCGCCCTTTCTGGTATATTACTATATTGTTTAGCTACTTAATATGCCGCAATTTCAAAAGAACACATTTCCAGGAGAGCTAATGCCTCTTCAGGAAACATACGCAGTGTAAAGTGGAGCAGAAAGCTCGTCCAAGTGCTGGCTCTCATATTTTTGATCAGCTGATCTTTTCAAATCTTAACCTTCAAAAGGACAAAGCAGACTATAAAAGCATTAATTGAAATGGCAATGTTAAGGTTAGTCATACATTTTACATCAAAATGGAACATTAATTGGTTTGCCAGCTGCAGAATTACACAGCAAAAAGATAAAAAACACCGCGGGAACAACCTTGAGGGACGTCAGATGGACTTTCTCCTTAGTGATCCATTAACAAAGCCGGCTGTGTACGGTGCATATTAAATGAGAAGTATATTATTATTATTATTATTAATAACTCCAACCAGCCTCTAAAGGGATGTCACAAATGCTGCAGGGAACAACATGCTATAAATGGCACTTTGTGGTCTTGCATAATAAGACATATTAAAGAGGAGTTTTAAATGTGTGTTAAATCCAAACACCCTTTAACCAGCAACAGAAATTGGCATTGAGACGTCCCTTACTGTATATACACCCTACACTCTGACCCGGACTGGCAGCAATGCAAACAGGAATCAGCCCGGAATGGGGTGCAATTCCTATTCAGGGTGCATTCACGCACACTGGTACTGGTACAGTTATAATGGTTTGTTTTTGGGTCCTTGAAGGCCGTCAGTGTCACTCCCCCCGTCGTTAGGTTTGTTTCTAGGGGCGTGGCCTCAGAGATTGGGACACATGCGTAACTGATGCGACAGGATCAAACGATGGCTTATGAGGGAAAATCCTTATCCAATGTGCGGAAAAAAAAACTCTGAAATTTGTTTACTTTTGGTTTTGACCCTCTTGTTCCCACAACCACAATTATTGTCTCTTGTATTGGGGTTTCGTTTCATTTTATATTTATTGTTTTTTTACGCACATCTCCTGGTTTTTGCTCAAAACGTCTATCTGCTGACAGAACAATCACACAGGGATAATTAACACATCTCTCTATTATAAAAAAAATCTTGGGAGGGAGACGAGACGTGATCTTCTCGGAAGACACTTTGAGGTTCCGCGAGACAGGGCAGTGAGACAAAAGGACAGCTGTTGTACAGGCTTTTAAATGATCGACGCGCAGTGCGACAAGCAGATCACGCAGCAGCAAGCCAGCAGCTGATCCTACCGCATCTCCTTAGCGTGTGTTTAGCCTCCCACTTCACAACGCGAGCATCGTTATACATCCTGCGAGAAAGACATTTAACCAGGTCTGGGGCCTGGAAAGGACAAAGAGTAGAAGACAAAGTAGAACGTTGTAAAGAATTAAAAAATGTTGGTGCGGTACACATGCAGAGCAGATCTTCTCGGATCTTCTCAGAAGACACTTTGAAGTCCCGCGAGACAAAGCAGTGAGACAAAAGGACAGCTGCTGTACAGGCTTTTAAATGATCGACGTTGTGAGATATGGCCGGCCAATACCCCCAGGCCACCAGATGGAGCCCTCCTTGCAGCATAGAGGTGCCCGGAATTCCAGCAGGGAATTATGGACAATGGACTTTTAATGCACAGCCCTGCTGGATACCATGGGGGCAGCCAGGAGTCGCTGCAGGGAGGCCCAGGAACTATTTTCCCTACACCCCGGAAGTATGTCCTAGTCACATGGACAGAAGAAATGAAGTGCTTCCGGGATGAAGAAAAGGAGTTTTACCTGACCCTGATTTACAACATCTTAACTGGTGGGGGTCCAAAGTAGTCATTAGGTATCGTTCAATTGTCAGATGGAATTATTATCCATGAATGATTCTTAATCATTTGGTTCTCAAACTGATTCATTACCCACGAATTAGTCACACACGATTCTCGCTCATTTGATTTCCCAAAGTGATTCATTACCTATAAATGAAGTCAATTCATTTTCATTCATCTGATTCTCAAACTGAATCAATACCCATGAATAAGTCACATGATTCTTGTGTATTTGATTCTCAAACTGAATTTGTTACCCACAAATGCCATACTGATGGAATCATTACCCAAGAATGAGTCCAATGATTCTCAATTGATTCATGAACCAACTTATTGCCCCCAAAGATGAATTAATCGATTTTCATTGATTTGATTCCCAAACTGAATCAATACTCATGAATAAGTCACACAAATCGGTTTGGCAATAAAATAAACAAGAATTGTGTGACTTATTCATCGGTATTGGTTCAGTTTGAGAATCGAATCAACGAAAATCGATTGATTCATTTATGGGGGCAATAAATCAGTCCATGAATCTGTTGAGAATTGTTGGACATATTCTTGGGTAATGATTCCATCTGAGAACTATACAGCATTTGTGGGTGATGAATTCGGTTTGGGAATCAAATAAACAAGAATCATTACCCACAAATGCCATACGATTCTCAATCGATTCATGGACTAATTTATTGCCCCCACGAATTAATCAATCGATATTCATTCATTACCCATGAATAAGTCACATTATTCTTGTTTATTTCATTCCCAAACCGATTCATTATCCACAAATGCCTATAGTTCTCAAATGAAATCATTACCCAAGAATAAGTCCAACGTTTCTGAATCAATTCATGGACCGATTTATTGCCCCCACAAATTAATCAATCGATTTTCATTCATTTTATTCTCATACTGAATCTTTACCCAGAAATGAGTCACAAGATTCGTCTTCATTTCTTTCTCGAACTGAGTCATTCATCAGAAAAAAGATGGCATCGAAAAAAGAGACACAAAAAATATGCGGCTTTTAGAAAATGACTTCTAACGTAAGAAATTAAGCCACAAGTTAATTCTTTGTTTCCAAAAATCATTATTCAATATTCAGACAGAATGTCAATGATAAATCTCAAGGAGACGAGGAAATCCTTTTAAACGTCCACAAATCATAACAAGCCGCCCAGCCTACACAGACATCGAGAGCAAGTCAATTCCATGAATGTGATGTCATTTTAGAGCACTGGCCTCTATAATTCTTTCCTCGCAGACCCAGTGGTTTATAATATTATAACATAATTTGATTTTCAAGCTTTTGGGGGTCCAAAGCGTTAACTGGGGTTCGTCCGATTCCCAAACAGAATGATTACCCACAAATGAGTCACACGATTCTCATTCATTTGAGTCTTGAACTGAATGATTCGTCAAAACAAAGAAGGCAACTTATAACAGCAGAACGTGTTTTTGATTTTTAGGCTTCCTGGGGGCGAAGGTGTGAACAGCAAAACACCTTGTGCTTTTGAAGACGCGAAACCAACAACTTTAGACAATACTAATATTTAACAGTGATGAGACTTCAGATGAATAAAAATGAATAATTTGGAGGAAAAAATACAAAACGTTTACATGAAAAAATGTTTCAGGATCGACATGGACCCCTGGTGATTGTTACACCAAAAAAAAAAAAAAACAACAGTGAAGTTTCCCCTTTAAAAATGAAGACTCGAAATGATGACATAAAACTTTGTGCTAATATTTAACAATACACGATCATCTCTTCTGGACTGTTTAAACAGTTCAGAACTGAAATATTTTAAAATAACTTATACACACACATCTGGTAAAGGTCCTCACAATCTAAAAGGAGGGATTGGGCTGCACGCACTCTGGCCTTCAGCGGCCACTCTTCACTTGTGATGGAGCATCGTGCCTCGTCCCTGCATATTGCTGACAGGGGGGATATTGGATTCCCCCTCTAAACATATCAATGCAGATTTTGTGTCGTCTGAGATCACACGGCAGGATTAATTGAACTCACTCAGTGCGACACCAGTAATGTGCAGAAGCAGCACGGTGGACACGTCCTGTCTGCTCTGTGGTCGCTCGTCGCACACACACAGCCTTGTAGAAGCCCATTAGCAAGACGAGGTGTCAAATGAAGGATGTTAGCAGAAAAGTAATCTCAGCAAGAACATCCGCGCATGAATAGATACTGAGATGGTAGAAAAGGACAGGGAGATGGGAGCTTTATAAAAACCTCCATCCCCTGAGCAACCCCAGGTCCCAGCTTGAGTAGCTTTGGTTTGACGAGGGGAGGTTCGCCGTCAGTGAATTATCAAATCTGAGTAATCCAAGTTTGGGCCCTGCCAGATAACAAGCCTTCAGAAGTTTAGAAGGCTGTGCTGCTCATCTAAGATGGGTGGAAATCTAAATAATCAATGTGGACCTCAGGATTCTTATTTGATAAGTGGGTTGTCCATTTGGTCAGGTATAATAATGCACACCCGATGCTTTCCCTTTTCCTTCTTCGGATAGAGACGTCCGTTTCCTCACAGTGTCGGCTGACCAGTCTTATAGTCAATGAGTTTTGCTAGGCCATGTTGGCCTAGTATAACGACACTAGCCTAGTCATTTTTGAAACTTTGGTTTTGTCGATTTATCGTTATTTTCACTCATCCACTTTTCCCCTACAGAAGGCTATCACTCATTAAAATTACAACTATAATGTTGGTTTGAGTGGCCCAAGTGGGTTCAAGGAAGTTGCTACCATCCTTCTGTTGCTTGGGTATAACGTCGGACAGCAGAATATGCTGATAAGATTAATTTTCTTATTTTAAAGACCCATAGCATTTTTGATATATATATATTTTTTTGACCCTTCTTCTACCTTTACCCATTTTTTAAAGTTTTTCTTCCTTACGCCTGGCAACCAGATGGATATACAGAAATACGGACACTGGTCCTTTTATTAAAGAGGATAAGCCGATTTCTGACTGTCTGGTGGTTGATCCCTTTTGAAAATATTTAGTGTTAATGTTGGCAGTGCATCTTCCACTGGAATGCATTTTGTAATGCCTGCACTAATAAAATGCATTGCATTTTCATTCCAACAGATGGTGCATCATTAAAACGAGAATTGCTTTTACGAATCCCATATCAAATGGCATAAAACAGAGACAGAGCAACTGGAATGCCACATAGACAGGTAGGCACACATTATGTCCTTTTGTTAAGGTGGATAAGCTGACTTCTGCTCATCCAGTGGTTACTCTCTGTCTGGATGTATTCAGTGTTAGTGTTTGCAGTTCAATGTCTATTGGAATGTATTTTGTAATGCAATGTACTAATAAAATGCATTGCAGTTTTCATTCCAACAAATGGCGCACCATAAAAGCAAGTACTGCAATTGACTTGCTACTGAAGATTCCATCCATCCATTTTCCATCCTGCTGAATCCGAACATAGGGTCACGGGGGTCTGCTGGAGCCAATCCCAGCCAACACAGGGCACAAGGCAGGAACCAATCCTGGGCATTGTGCCCGCCCACCGCAGCTCTTGAAGATTCAGTCCCCTTAATTAGCTACCAAATAATAACGAGATACAAAATGAGGCAAAACATGACCAGCAAACTGTGCCCATCATGCAATATCTGAAAATAAAGAAAGATGAAGGTCTCAGGAGTGCTGATCTGCTCAGAAAAGAGAATATCTACAGTTTTGAAAATGTCTGCAATTGCACAATCAGAGCAGCAACAAGCTGTGAAATTAAAGAACGGGTTTAAATTAACGACGAGACTCGGCGCCTGAAGAAACAAAATTGGTTTTGAGTTTGAGGCCCTGACTTAGTTGGCCTTCTGTTGGCTCCCTCCCTTCACATTTCACTTCTGTTTGGGTGCCATTTAAGGAAAGAAATGAAGCAATTCGGAGGAACGATGAAGAAATTCAAGGGAACAAATCTTAAAAAAAAAAAACAAGGCAATTCAAGTGAATGGAAAAGGAGTTAATTAGCAGTAAAAACAGGCCACTAATTACGAAAAGGGTTAGCCTGCAGCCACTGCGGCCCTCCAGGACTGGAGTTGGGGACCCCTGCCATAGGGGAACAGTTTTGTTGATCCCCAAAATACCCATCCACATGATGGTTCTAGAAACAACTTTAATCTATGTAGACCCATAACAAGCTCCGTAAGCGTGAAGAACCCTGAATCGCCGGTAAAGGATCTGTGACAGACCAGTGGGCCGCACGTTTTAAACGACTCTTCAGGCATACGTTCAGGAACACAAGCGAAGTCCACGATTTCTTAATCTGCTGCTGTCCTGCTGGTTATACCTACCATACATTTAAGATTTCAGATTTGGTTTTTTTTTTTCCTCTACAAATTTGGAAATTTTTCAAAGCACAAAGAGTCAAATTCCAATGCAAATAACCGTTCCCAGAATAAAACAGAGCTCTGTGAAGCAAGAAGAACCACACCATCCAGTAAGGAACCATTAAATGTAAAGAGCCAGCCATTTTAAGAGTGTACTGTTGGATGACTTATGGGGACACGTCCGAAAAATTGGACAAAAGATGGGTCACCAAAACCAACTTTAGGATCAAAAACACTGAAATGGGACCAAAAAGTGGAGAACGTGTATATACAGAGCTATTCAAAATGGAAGAGCAGATTTCAAAAATGTATTTCAAACAAACCATACAGTATAAGACAGAAACCCATTCCTCACATCACCGGATAGATGAACGTTCAAAGTGTGGTCCTGTGGTCCTTGAGGTTGCACGCACTCAACATGAGCACCACGTGTGGCGAGACAAACATCAGAACGATAGACCATTTCTAGCCCCACACGAGTCAACGGGTCCCGAGTTCCTGAATTCACAGCTTCCTCAATTTGATGTCGCAAATCTTGAAGATTGGGTGAAAAAAAACACTCTTTTTTCTTTAATGTACCCCCTTACATACAAAATCTCAGGGGGTGAAGGTCTGGAGACTTGGGAGGCCAAAGACGATGAGCAAAATGTTGTTGTCTGCCTCTTCCAATCCATCGTCCTGGGATGGTGTCATTCAGGTAACGCCGGACCTCCAAGTGGAAATGAGGTGGGGCACCTGCTTGCATGAAAAATGACGTCATTCGAATCTTCTTGAAGTTGAATTTTTAAACTTTGAACGTTCCTCTATCCAGTGATGTGCGGAAAGTGTTTGTCTTCTATAGTTTGTTGGAAATTCATTTTTTAAATCTGCTCTTTCATTTTCAATAGCCTTGTATATAACTCATTTACATTTATTTGCTTGACAAACATTTTAATCCAAAGCGACTTACAAGACAGGTAATCATAATCTAGTAACATCTGGCGAGGCCTTCTTTGTTCAGCAAGTGCAGTAGGACAGAGAACTACGCCACAAGTGAGAAGATGTAGTAACTAATACATTTACAATCATAATTCATAAAGCAAACATACCGAATGGAACAAGAGAGAAATCAACCAACAACAGGAAAGATTTCTTTACACAAGTTAGAAAATGTTAGATTGACTATGTTTAATTCATTTAGAAGAATATTGTATGCATGAATTATGCAATTAGTTAAATTGTACTTTTTTGTATATTAATGTGACGTGATTGTAATTTTCTAATTATCTTTTCATTGTATTCATAACTTTAAAAAAAAAAGCACAAAACAATTTTGATGATTTTCATTTTGCAGAGCTGCGTTATTTTTAAGAGGGCAGGCTCACCCACACCCTACCCAGCCCCCCATCCCCGTGAATATTCCAAACGGCCCATATGTCCTGGGTGGGTGGGTCGTCGTGCGGAGGACTGGCGCCCCGTCCTGGGTTGGTTTCTGCCGGGACGGACTCCAGTTCAGTGCGCTTAAGCGGATTTCAGAATGTCACGCCACAAACATCGGCTGTAAGCCCCGTGCAGATAAGAATAAAGAGAGAGAGAGTTCTTACCGAGAGCAAAGTCCGCAGAGCCGAGGCAGCTTAACAGGCTGAGCCGGCAGACGAGGCGCAGCAGTGGCGGCACACCAGAGCCTACCGGAGGATCTCCACACCTTGATCTCATTACATGGTGATGCATCTTTTACCGCCCACAAACATCTGATCGCTGCAATCGTCTGCAAGAAAAAATGAATTTGCGCACTCCTGGTTAGTCGGGGATCCCGAGCGGTGTCATTGCGAAGTGATACAGCCGGTAATAAAGAAACGTCCCTCTTCAGTTTCGCAAGCCGCAGCCGTAAAACGTAATCAATGACAAGAATTTGAAAAGCACGTGTCTTCAGAGATGTGGACTCCCATAGGCCTCCGTGCCCAAGCGGATTATTTCATTACAACCAGCCACATTCCGTCACTGCACAGCCTGATAGCGACCTGTCAGGAAACACAATGCACTTTTGTTTTTTTGACGCGGAAGTCCTCGACGCTTTTCTGATCTCTTACAGTCCCCCGTACCCACCGCGACACAGACTCGATCGCTTGCCCTTGACTTGATTTACTGCTTTGGACGGGCTCCTTACCTGCAGATGTCAAGCATTAAAGAAAATTCCTCTCTCCTTCGCCTCCCCCGTTGCTGATGCATGGGGTCGATCTCTCGGACACGGCTGATTTCCAAAGGAAAATTAGCGGCTGGAAGCGGGAGCGCGCGGCTCCAGGTGTCGGGAGCGAGCCGACGCCGACAAATGTGCTCTGCGCTCTGAGTGGGTGCCGTTCACGCGCCGCGCGCGCACCGCTTCCAGGCATTGCTACTGATGCCGCAGCCCTCGGTGCTCACTGAGGAAGGCGTTCAAGTAAAGAAAATGTTGTATTTGGAATCTCCATGAATATACAGGAAAGTATTCAGACTTTTTTTTCTTCCATGTAGTTGGATGATGGAGGGCACGTTGGCACGTACACACCACTACTGAAAGAAATGTAGAAAGAAACAGAGATGGCAGCTTGATGGCCCTGCCAGAGCACTTGCTGGAAGACGAAGAGAAAGAAATGAACACACGCAAACACACTCGCGATCTGTAAAGGTCGACCTACACAGAGCCATCAAGCTACCAATCTGTCTGTCTGTGTAAGCAGTTCAGCTCATTTGTCATAACACGTTTAGTTCGTAATAATATTAATTTAACTCTCCATTTATATGCGTACTTAATAAATATAAGTCAAAATACTCAATTCTACATTACTGTACAGTACAATTGGTTGTATCCCAACAAACATGCACACAGTCACCCCCTGTGGACAGTCCATGGGCAGTGTGAGCTTGGCAGAACCCGATTAAGTACCACACTGGCCCAATGTGGGTTTGGCTCAAAGGCCTCTAGCTGTGACGGGCACACACCTAGAAGGCCCTGCTGGTAGACCTTCCCATGCCTTATCTTCAGTCAGACGGATGCCATGAGGTGTCCTGTAAAAAAAGGCTCAAAGGCAGGGTTTGGCCTCACCAGCACGACTGGGGTCAGCGTCGGTGTGTCCAGCTTCTCCTCGTGCCCCCTCAGCTTTCTTCATGTACTTTGGTTTCTTCTTTCAGCTCAGCCACCAGATCACTCTGGCAGAGTGACTCTGCCATGGCCCGGTGGGCATGGCTACTGTGGTGGTCTGGCGCTCAGTCTGGTGTTGTTTTCCTGTTGCTGCCCATTGACAGTGCCTGTCGAAGCCCATTTAGAGCCATAAACATGTATGCAGATGGCATGCCTCATTAGCAGGCAGTCAGTTTTAGTCTTCAAAGACTCGGGGAATGGGAGGTCCCCACATGTTGTCTGAAGAACAACCCCCCACCCCTCATCCATATATACTGCCAAATTTATGACACCCCTTAACTTTACGAAACGGCGCCAACTAATGGATTGAGCGGCACAAGCTGTAATGACCATTCTGAATATGTCACCCATACCTAAATCTGCCAGCATCTGCCACCTCAGCCTTTAACTGGCAAAAAAGTAGGCTGATAAAATGGATGGATGAATTTTATTGCTATGAATCTACTGAGAGTAGGCCGGGCTGCTCAGGTGGACCAATCCTAACAAGAAGAAGATGAAGCTTAAATGCCATCATCAACTTCTAACCAAAAGGAAACACGCGGAGCTGCTAGAAACATCTGCATGATTTGACGATTCCTTGAAAAAGAGCTCTCTTACATTTAAAAAAATAAAAATATATGATTTGTCTGTAGGCGGCATGGTGGCGCAGTGGGTAGTGCTGCTGCCTAGGAGTTAGGAGACCCGGGTTCACTTCCCGGGTCTTTCCTGCATGGAGTTTGCATGTTCTCCCCGTGTCTGCATGGGTTTCCTCCTCTCACAGTTCAAAGACATGCAGGTGAGGTGCATTGGCCATCCTAAATTGTCCCGTGTGTGTGCGCCCTGCAGTGTGCTGGTGCCCTGCCTGGAGTTTGTTTCCTGCATTGTGCCCTGTGCTGGCTGGGATTGGCTCCAGCAGACCCCCGTGGCCCTGTAGTTAGGATATAGTATGATGGATGGATGGATTTGTGTGCTTTGCTCGTCTCACAATGACAAATGGCTGCATTACGAGACGCTGTTGTCTGAGCATTTTTAAACCCTGAAATATTATTTCTACATGAGAACAGGCCTTGTCCTTCTCCAGGATGGTCGAAAGACCAAATTTGCCTTTTTAATTTGTTTTATTGCCTTTAGTGCAAACTGTGACTCTAAGGTTATCTTTTATCCTGTGGGGGATTCCCACATGAGGATCACTTAAAGTGCTGGCGTACTTGAAATTGGTTCATAAAAAATGTTTATTGCTGTGCTGCCTGCCCAGCGTCCTCTGATTCATGTGCTATAATTAGAGCTGCATTTAAATCCGTCGACTGGAGTCTGGCTAATTGTAATCCATTTCTCGATGTAAACGTTCTCTAATCAAATTTACACAGCTTTTAAAATCTGTAGAGAGCAGCCGAGACATTTTTCAGACAAACCTCTGCCCTACTTCATCTCCTTATCATACGCTAGGAAGCATGAAGATGTACAACTGGCAGAGGTCACCTAGAAGATTCCGTTCTTAGTTCCCGACCTGCAAATCCTACCATTGGGGGGGTAAAATGCCAGGAGAAATGGGCGTATTTACAAACCAGAGTGATGAACGCAAAGGGGAACTCAAACTCCAAAACACCAAACACTGATTCTATTCTTGGCCTCTTGAGGGCGCAGCTGGCATCCGTTAGGTGCTGTTCATGGAGTGGCGAACCCACAGGCCCACGCTTCTCAAGTTCTTTTTTTAATTTAATTGATTATATTAAAATCAAATAACATTCCATACAAATAACCCAAGTTTTACAAAAAACAAAAAAGACTAAAATGGTTCAAAAACAAATCAACCCCCACCTGAGAAAGTGAGCTAGGCCAGCAGAGTAAAACTTTAAGCTTTGTAACAAGAAGAGACACGAGGCAGGGCAAGGTTTGGGGCAGCCACCCGTTTAATGCGGTTTCCTGGCTGCAAAAGCAAATGATTCCTGTAAGTCAAGTTTACATGACAGAGTCCAAAACAGAACTGCCTCCCAGAGCAACGGCGGGAGGCTTTATAGGACGTTGGGCGGAAGTGACGTCGTCCTCGGGCCCAGGACCGGAAGTGATGTCGTCCTCGGGGCCGGGACCGGAAGTGATGTCATCCTCGGGCCCGGGGCCGGAAGTGATGTCGTCCTCGGTGCCGGGACCGGAAGTGATGTGTCCCGCTTCGAGGTGGTGGCACCTGGTGGGATTTCCCAGGAAAGACCTGTAGGGAACTTTGAAATAGCGTACCCGCCCCACCCGGGCAGATGTATAATCAGTCCTCTCTAAGCCCTTCAGCTGCCTCCTATGCACACGTGTGTGACAGCTTAAAAATAAGTACATAGATAAATGAATAAAAGATAAATGGAGTAACTTTTCCTATGAAGTGTCTCACTTGGTCACCTGGCATGTTCCTGGTCTATTCTAGTAATTTCTCTGGTTAGCTCTAACACCTTCTTGGTTTCCAATTTATTTCTGTGGCAAAGATACGAGATAATCTGTCCTCTTAAGAAGGCCCTATCTTATTTGCAATGGTGATGGACAGACTGACAGACGAGATTAGACAGGAGTCCCCGTGGACTGTGATGTTTGCTGATGACATTGTGATCTGTAGAGAGAGTAGGGAGAAGTTTAAGGAGAACCTGGAGTGGTGAAGATATGAGAGGAGAGGAATTGAAGTTCAGTAGAAACACCAAGACAGAATACGTATGTGTGTGAATGAGAGGAAGGTCAGTGGAGTGGTGAGGATGAGGGGAGAAGAGCTGGCAAAGATGGAGGAGTTTAAATACTTGGGATCAACAGTACAGAGTAATGGGGATTGTGGAAGAGAAGTGAAGAAGAGAGTGCAGGCAGGGTGGAGTGGGTGGAGAAGAGTGTCAGGAGTGATTTGTGACAGACGGGTATCAGCAAGAGTGACAGGGAAGGTCTACAGGACGGTAATGAGACCAGCTGTGTTATATGGGCTGGAGACGGTGGCACAGGAGACAGAGCTGGAGGTGGCAGAGTTAAAGATTTGCATTGGCGTGACGAGGATGGACAGGATTAGAAATGAGGACATTAGAGGGTCAGCTCAGGTGGGACGTTTGGGAGACAAAGTCAGAGAGGCAAGATGGCGTTGGTTTGGACATGTGCAGAGGAGAGATGAGAGGTATATTGAGAGAAAGGTGCTAAGGATAGAGCTGCCAGGTAAGTGGAGAAGAGGAAGGCCTAAGAGAAGGTTTATGGATGTGGTGAGAGAGGACATGCATGTGATGGGTGTGAGAGAGCAAGATGACGAGGACAGGACGATATGGAAGAAGATGATCCGCTGTGGCAACCCTAAAAGGAGCAGCCGAAAGAAGAAAACGTGTCCTCTTAAGAAGGCCTTCAGGGTTTCCTAAAGTATTACCTCTGTATTTGTCTCTAAAAAAATATTGATTTGCTTGGATAGAAATTCTGTACAGTTCTCGTCTGCTAATAAAAGTGGATTAAGATACCATCTGTGAAATGAGTATGTGGGGCATAGCGAGTTTAGCTCCAAAATCCAGGTGTCTCAATTTCTCATCACACCCTTTGACTTTCTGGATTCTTGCATCTGCCATTCTTCCTCCTGCCACAGAGTGGCATTTCAGACCACAGGTCCCTCACTTGAAGCCCCAACATCACCAAACGGCCATCGCAGGCCCCATTACACTTTAGTTAAGGTTAGGGTTGTGGGTGGGCCATCTGACTCAAAGGGATGCTTCCTTATGGGAAGGACAGGGTGAGATGGCTGTTGAAGGGTGCTGTCTTCCACAAACTTCTATTTGGCAGCCAATGGGGTGTAATGGCACCTCTGAGTCCCACAGGGCAATATGGGACTTAGTATTGGTCTGCTCAGCCCTGTTGGGTTCCAGGGATGCCACTGGGGGGAACTGCAAAGCCGTACATTGGGCTTTCACCCAAACTGGGAGTAATTCCTGAATTCCCTAACGAGCCACCTGGAGTTCTCCCGGATGCGGCTTAAAAAGGAGCCAACAACCTCACAGAATGAGCCCAAGTCAGGTGGGAGAAGACAAAGCTGGACAGTGGAGGATGAAAGGTGTTTCTGTGCTTGTGACTGTGCTTACTGCAGTGGGGAGCGAGGGAGCAAGAAGGGCTCCACACCATAAATAAACACATCTTGTGCTGGACTTGTGCCTCTGTGTCTGGGGTGTCGAGTTTTTGCGGAGACGTACGCCCCATGGTTTCTACAACCCTCTCAGCAGGGCACTTGCCATCCATTATGATTAGGAGTCCCCAAGTATGTGCGTCCAGGAAACACTTACAAAAATATCTGCTTAGGGGATAGCTCTTCAAACCCCTGGCTAGATATAAAGACAAATACAGGGTCTTTATAAAATAATAATAATAAAAAAAGTTTATTCTCACAAAATGCCCCATGAGCTCCAAAGAGCATCAAAATCAAACCAAGCAAGCAAATTCCTAATACAGAATCCAAGGCAAAATTAAAATAACAGAGTGGCGGTTCAAAAAACTCACAAGAAACACAAGCACCATTTGCTATTTTAATGTCTATAAATGATTTAGATAGGAATATAAGTAACAAACTGGTGAAGTTTGAAGATGATACTGAGATAGGTGGATCAACAATTACCTGGACAGAGGCAGTGGTGCTGTAAGAATTATATTTCTGGACTTCTCTAGTGCCTTCAACATCATCCAACCTCTGCTTCTTAGGAACAAGCTGACTGAGATGTGAGTAGATTCACACCTGGTGCCATGGATCTTACAGACAGACCTCAGTATGTGCGTCTCCGGAACTGCAGGTCTGACATTGTGGTCAGCAACACAGGAGTGCCACAGAAGACTGTGCTATCTCTGGTCCTGTTCAGCCAACATACATCGGACTTCCAATACAACTCGGGGTCCTGCCACGTGCAAAAGTTCACTGACAACACTGCTATTGTGGGCTGCATCAAGAGTGGGCAGGAGGAGGAGTACAGGAAGCTAATCAAAGACTTTGTTAAATGGTGCGACTCAAACCACCTACAACTGAACACCAGTAAGACCAAGGAGCTGATGGTGGATTTTAGGAGGCCCAGGCCCCTCATGGACCCCGTGATCATCAGAGGTGACTGTGCAGAGGGTGCAGACCAGTAAATACCTGGCAGTGCAGCTGGATGATAAACTGGACTGGACTGCCAATACTGATGATCTGTGCAAGACAGGACAGAGCACACTATACTTCATTAGAAGGCTGGCGTCCTTCAACATCTGCAATAAGATGCTGCAGATGTTCTATCAGACGGTTGTGGCGAGCGCCCTCTTCTACACGGTGGTGTGCTGGGGAGGCAGCATAAAGAAGATGGACACCTTACGCCTGGACAAACTGGTGAGGAAGGCAGGCTCTATTGTAGGCATGGACCGGGACAGTTTGACATCCGTGGCAGAGCGACTGAGCAGGCTCTTGTCAATCATGGAGAATCAACTGAAGAGGATCATCTCCAGACAGAGGAGCAGCTTCAGAGACAGACTGCTGTCACCGTCCTGCTCCACTGACAGACTGAGGAGACCCCACACTATGAGACTCTTCAATTAATCAACGTTAACCTTATACAAAGTTATTGTCTGTTATACCTGCATTGTTATCACTCTTTAATTTAATATTGTTCTTTATCAGTATGCTGCTTCTGGAGTATGGAAATTTCCCCTTGGGATTAATAAAGTATCTATCTATCTATCTATCTATCTATCTATCTATCTATCTATCTATCTATCTATCTATCTATCTATCTATCTATCTATCTATCTATCTATCTATCTATCTATCTATCTATCTATCTAATTTGGAATCCATTATATCATCACAGAAGGACTTGGACAGCTGATAGACTTGGGCAGATTGGTGGCCGATGAAATTTAATGTCAGTAAATGTAAAGAATTACACATAGGAAGTAAAAATGTGAGGTCTGAATACACAATGAGAGGTCAAAAAATCGAGAGACCACCTAATCAGACGGATTTAAGAGTCATAGTGGACTCTAAGCTATCAACTTCCAGACGGTGTTCAGAAGCCATTAAGAAGGCTAACAGACTGTCAGGTTATATAGCGCCTTGATGTGTGGAGTAGAAGTCACAGGAGGTTCTGCTCAACCTTTAAAACACACTGGTGAGGACTCATCTGGAGTCCTGTGTGCAGTTTTGGCCTCCAGGGTACAAAAAGGACATAACAGCACAAGAAAAAGTCCAGAGAAGAGCGACTAGGCTGATTTAGGGCTACAGGGTATGAGTTATGAGGAAAGATTAAAAGAGCTGAGCTTTTACAGTTTAAACAAAAGAAGAATAAGAGGAGACCTAATTGAAGTGGTGAATGATGAAAGGGAATTAGTCCAGTGGATCGAGACGGTGACTTTAAAATGAGTTCATCAAGAACACGGGAACACAGTTGGAAACTTGTTAAAGGTAAATTTCACACTACCATTAGGAAGTTTTTCTTTACACAAAGAACGTTAGACACCTGGAATAAGCGACCAAGTAGTGTGGTAGACAGGAGGACTTTAGGGACTTTCAAAACTCGACTTGATGTTTTTTGGAAGAAATAAGTGGATAGAACTGGCGAGCTTTGTTGGGCTGAATGGCCTGTTTTCGTCCAGAGTGTTCTAAAGTTCTAATGTTCTAAACAGAGTTAAAAAAAAATAAAGAAAGAAAAAAACATCATAGTAACTCACCGACTCCCAGGCACATTTGATACGAGGAGCTGAGGGAATACTTCACCTTTGTAGGGCAGAGGGCAGTCCCTGGCACAAAACAAAATGCATAAAAAACAAAGCAAATGACCTACAAAAGAAACATCAAAAATGAACAGGAAGGCCATAAAGTAAGGATATGCACCCCAGCTGAAAATACAACACCCGCCATCAACTCTGCCACCCAGAGAGTACTGACTAGATGTCAAAAACACTCCCTTCATGTTCTGCCAGAATGAGGGTGTCATTAATCGAGTGCCCTCCAGTAGCAGGAAGGCTGTCCCATGTTAGACCTGCCCGAAAGCTCATCAGATGGCCAAAGCACCTCAGTTTGGCTCCTTTCGATGCAGAGGAGCAGCGACTCTACCTTTGAGTTCCTCCTGACTCTCTAACGCTTCTCCACCCTGATGGAGGGGTCTGTATGTTCCGGTGGTCCTAGGAGCTATTCTGTCCACGTTAATTAGGGTCAAATTGGTCCTAGGCTGAGGGTCCAGACAAACTGCTGCTCATATTGACCTCTTTGGAAAATCAAATGAAGGACCCCCGTCACCTCACCCAGAAAAGACACCGAGGTCCTGCCCAGTAGCCAGGCCACGCTCATTGGTGATTCATTATGCCATGGCACTTGGCCGGGCACGGCCTCAAGGAGCAACTTGTGTCGATCCACCAGAGGGTCCACCCCATTCAGGAAGAGCTATGAAGGTCTGGTGCATTGAAGTTTGGGTAGTGCCACCTTTAAACAATGCCAGTCTACATAAAAGGGCTGCCCAAGAGGTGGCTTCATGTAGGATTCCACGTGTAGGTTAAAACAAAAAAACGAATAGGCGGTAGAGCACGGTGAACACTTCAGAGAAATGCAGCAGCCAACATGAAGGAGGTCCCATCTGTCTTGGCTTTGAACAAAAGACTGAACAAGTGGCGATATAAATGCATGGCAGAGCTTCTAATGCGGTGGGTGACTACAAACTGTCAGACTGACTCAGAGGAGCGTCTTTTCCAACCTACGCTCTCCAGTTAGCAACGTCAGTCTGCCTGGCGATGGCTTTAAGACTTACTTATTTTCATTTCTACTAAAAAAAAATAAGATGTGAGTAGCTCTGGAACCCTTTGAGCGGCACAGATACGCCATGACGCCCCCAGACGGAACGACACAAATCTCCGATCTCAGCCTACAACCACCTGGCAATGGCGCCTTTGTCAGATCTGGCACGGAATTAAAGTGGATGGGTGGCACACGATTGGGCTTGGAATCTCTGGACGATCACCATGTGCTCTTGGCGTAGCCTTTATTGTCCATGCTGTCTTTCTTGCAGCCTTTTGAACTTCCTTTACATCTCAAGGATGTTCCTTTGAGCAAATGGAGTCTCCAATCTGCCAAAGTCCTGCTGCGTGTGAATTTGCTCCTGAGACTCAAACCAGACTGGCACACTACTTACCACGCATCACAGCTAAATTAATAGGAGGAATTGTTAAGGAAAAGACTGAGCAGCCCACCTCTAGAACAGGAGTGCTAACAAACGCTCTACCGGCGGGTCAGACACCGAAGGTTGAGTTTCACTTGTATGCTGGAATTCAAAGTGGCAGAAACAAAAGCCGATGACAGGAGAACTGCATATTAGATCATGGACCTTGATTTTCAGAAGGCTTTTCAGAAGGCACCACATGAAAGGTTTGTGATTGAAAATAAAAGAAGTGGGAGTTCAGGGCACCATCTGTAGGTGGGCACAAAATGAGCTCAAACGTAGGGATCAAAAAGGAAATGGTGAGGGGAACCTTTTGAGAAGTGGGTGATGTTTTAAGTGGTGTCCAGCAGGGGTCAGTGGTGGTGCAATATACATAAATGATTGGGATAAGGACAGAACCAGGACGCTGGTTAAGTTTGTGGATGACACCAAACTCGACAGAAGAGCAGGTAAAGGAGAATCAGCTAACTTGTTACAAAAGAACGAGATGGCATGTGGGACTCGGCAGATCTGGGCACGATGAAATTCAATGAAAGTAAATGGGAAGTATTACAAATAGGAGGCAGAAATGTTAGATTTCAGTACACATTGGAATGTCTGAAACGTCAAAGTACCCCGATGGGAAGGACCTAGGGGTCACAGCGGACTCATCACTATCTACGTCAAAACGGTGTACAGAAGCGATCACAAAAGCAAACAGGATGTTTGGTTAGATATCACAACTATCTGTGCTACCTGTCTAAGATGGGCTGAAATCTAAATAGTCAATTTCAGAGTTAATGTTTGCCATGCACCACATACTACGATATATTTAGTAATGCTTCAAGTAATAAAACACATTACATTTGTCATCCCAACAGATGGCGAATCATAAACATTTGTGGTAATAAAATGTGGAGCACATTACTGCAAATGTTTTCTGATGCACCACCGGTTGGAATGAAAAATCCAATGCATATGTCTCTGTTAAATGCCATTCACTATGGGATCCATAAAAGCAGTGGTAATGTTTGCGATGCACCATCTGTTGGAATGAAAAGTTCAATGCATATGTCTATGTAAATGCTGCTTGTTATGGGATTTGTAAAGAAAGTAGTAATGTTTGTGGTGTACCATCTGTTGGAATGGAAAATTCAATGCACATGTCTCTTTTGAATGCTGTTTGTTACGGGATTCATAAAAGCAGTGGTAATATTTGTAATTAGCCATCTGCTGGAATGAAAAATTCAATGCATATGTCTCCGTGGAATGCTATTTGGTATGGGATTCGTAAAAGCAGTGGCAATGCTTATGATGCACCATCTGTTGGAATGACAGATACATAGCAACTGGACAGACACACAGATACACAGACAATAATCCTCTTATTAAGGTGGATGTGTGGAATATACATCAAGGGGGTTAAGTTTAAGGTTTAAAATGCACTTGTAAGGGTTCACCTGGTGTACTGTGTTCAGTTTTGATCTCCTTACTATAAAAAAGACATAGCAGCACTTGAGAAAGTCCAGAAGAGAACAACCAGGCTGATTCCAGAAGTGAGAGGTATGAGCTAAGGGCAGAGACTGAAGGAGTTGAACCTTTTCAGTTTAAGCTAACAAAGACTGAGAGATGTGTAACATGCAAAAACCAAATTGGAACTGTTGTCAAAGTCCTGTCTGTGTCACATACGAGTGTAAACGAGCGGAGCGGAGGTGTGAATGTAGCCTCAGTGTCCCAGCCCTCAATGGGTTTAGTTGTCATAGGAAAAAATGAGCAAAAATGATCTTCTCACCCTGACGTCTTGTAGGAAGCATTCATTAATTCAGCAATATATCTGAAAAAGGAAAGGAACGTTTTTGAGCGGACAGGGAGTGATCTGACAGTTGCAGGGATCCTCCAATTTCCTATCTGGTTTTTGGATGTCAAAACACAGGAAGGCACTTCTGGAGGAGGGAAGCGGAGTCAGCATTTGTGTGAGTGACTGCAGAGACAAGACGTACTTAGAGACCAAACATTTCCTGTTCACAAAATTCTGCAACAGCAAATTTTTTTTAAAGCGGCCCGTTTGTCCCTTGTTAGTCATCATAAACTAAGGGAAACACCAGGGACTGCGCTCTTATTTAATTAGGAAAACGCCTTCTGATGGCGCTGCTTATGAAAGAGGGTTGGAAAAAAACCAACGGAAAGTTTGGAGGTAGGAGGGCGCATTGAGACAATGGGGGGCTTGAGTGGGAGTGCAGTTTCTTAATTTGTAGGTTTGAGAAGTTGATGTTTATTAATGGCCAGTGGGGCTGAGCTTTTCACTGCTTTCTTGTATGAAGAGTGAACTGGAATGTTCACCTTACGAGGGCATTTTATACTGTTAAGAAAACGTTTTTCTTGGACGTCTGGCCTGGTTGTTGTTCCACAGCTGGGATCACTTTATATAAATAAATAAATAAATAAATAAATAAATAAATAAATAAATACCTCAAGGGGGCACCACTGAGCTCCAAACCACTGACATATTGAAACCCAACACTATCCCAGGTTCAAATCAAGGTTTTTACTTTTAACCAACAACCAGCCCATACACACACGTATAACCAAAGATCCTGTTTCTCCTTCTGTCCTCCTGATGAGTGTCGCCCAGGAGGTCCGACTCTGACTCTGGCTCTGTTGTTCAATTCATTTAATGCTATCCTGATAAAAAATGATGTCAAGGTCTTTCAAAAACCTCAACATTTCTTGTTGACACCAAACTTTTCACTGGTAGCGTGCAGTGCTTTTTAAGATGTAATAATGACAATAAATACAAAAGAAATTTCTTTCTGAAATTTTTTGCAATGAATTTTTGATTTCTGATTTGTGGATTTCGTTTCAGTATCGATGCTTGTTGTTTTAGTCTGTTTTTCTTTTTGTGCTTTCTTTTCTCTTTTTTTGCCCTTTTTGAAACCCTGACAGACCTTTTGGCTTGCCCTCTGCCTGCTCCCCAAACCTTCCAAATCTTATCATCCCTTGGATATTTTGTCAGAGTTTTCCCTCTGTGGCCATCTTGGCTTTTAAGGAGATTCATACAAACGACAATGAAAATATAAAGAATTCTGAGAAATAATTTGTGGTTAAGGGGATGCCTTTCAATGCACATAGTGGAAAGATGAATTCCTTTTCCACTAGGTGTCACTGTGTCACCACTTATTTTCAGAGGATTGTTCAGCTACATTCAGATTGATTTTGTTTGCGGATCCATTTTATCCATCCTATGACTGCATATCGAAAATATCTTCTAAAAATTTAAATCCAATGTCACCTCAAAAAACAGAATCATTTCAGCCTTAGAAAGCTGCTGATCCCCTGGGGTTTATTACTGACTTGTAGTGAAGACAGCATTCTCTGTTTGCAGTGTTTTATTGCTGTATTATGGCTTGAGGAAAATAGATAGATAGATAGATAGATAGATAGATAGATAGATAGATAGATAGATAGATAGATAGATAGATAGATAGATAGATAGATAGATAGCGTAGTTGGCAGGATTAGATAGATAGATAGAGTTAGTGTGAAGTGGTCCCAGTAGTGTTTCATGACACACTTCTGATGAATAATCCGTTGTCTGAAAGTTCTCCGTGTTGGTGTGTCACAGAGAGGATGTGCAGCATTGTTCATGATGGTACTTAGTTTTGTTTAAATTCTCTCCATTACCACCTCCAGGAGATCCAGAATGTGCCTAATAACCGAGCCTGCCATTTTACTTAGCTTGTTGATTCAGTGATCTATTTATTTGGTGTTAGATCTATATATCTGTCTGTCTTATCCTGCCAACTATGCTATCTATCTATGTATCTATCTATCATATAGTGCCTTTCACATCTATCTATCTATCTATCTATCTATCTATCTATCTATCTATCTATCTATCTATCTATCTATCTATCTATCTAATCCTGCCAACTACGCTATAAATCTAGCTATCTGTCTATTATATAGAGCCTTTCAGTGGGCTGATGCCCGCTTCTAGGGAGAGTTGCCACACTAGTTAATGGTCTCCAGTTTGTCTGGCTGTGGTCTGATGAACATCTAAACTCTTTGACTTTGTAATCCTTTCCAGCTTTATGCACATCCACAGCTCTTGGTTGATAGCAGATCTTCTTTCTTGCAAGAAGGTGCTTCTTGTCAACAGCCAACTCAAAATGCTTGAGTCTTTTTTTTAATTGGTCAAACAGCTTTTAACCACACCTCCAATCTCATATCATTGGTCGGGCTCCAGAATCCAATTAACTTTTTCTGAAAGGGGTTCACCTTGTTACTTTTTCCAGCCTACACTTGTGAATGGCTGATGATGAACTATTCTGTAGAAGGACAGCACTATGACTTGTGTGTTGGTAGCCTAACGTGCCTGTGTTTGTCCTTTACTGCATCTCAGATGAAGATCAGACCATAAAGTAAAAGAAGATCTAAAGGAAAAGGGCTTGACTGGCGAGGAGCCAGAGGGCCGAACTGTTTGGAGAAGTTTGACAAGCACATTGACCCCACATAGAAGTGGGAAAGATGAAAAGAAAGAAGAAGATGACGCTAAAGATCAGACCACATTTTAACATAAATGTATACAGAGATGTGGTTATGGGTTTAAGGACGTTTCCATACCACTGTACTTGAATAATCTTTTTACTTTTAAGATGGCTTCAGTCTTGCTGTGAGTTGGTTGTCTGAGGTGAGTCTCAGGTATTTTCTTTAATTTTGCCATAAACAGCATGGCCGATGCCCCACAATGTACAGCACACCATTTTTACCAACTTTATTCTTTGCACAGAAGGTGTTGTCACAATGGAGATGATATGCAGAGTTCACACCGACTGCTCCTCTCTAACCACATCACCACTCCGGTGACCTCTCGATATTATCAATGATGCATTTAGCTGGATTATATCCTATCCAAATAAAAGAAACAAATTCCATTAAGTTTATCCCTCCCTAGTCATTGGAAATGCGATGAGTTATATTGCTAGTGTGGTGTTTGCTGCCATGGCCAGATACGAAAAAAAAACGCAAAGAGACTGAGAATCAGGAAATGCCAGAAGTGGCGCATTAGAACTGTAGGAAGCCGTCAGGAAATCCCTCCTAGTGACACTTCTGTAATATAAAGTGTTGCTAAATAAACCTCCCCAAGGAGAACATTTTCCTAAATAAAACACAGCCAATCATCTTCCCCTGAACAAACATGGAGTCTATGGGATCCAGCATACCGGACAAGCACACAAACACGTATTGAGCTTTCTGTATTATTAACTGTAATTGTCACAAGACAATGGGCTTCAATTCTACCGCTATCAGTGAGTTGGGTGTATCAGAAGTGCTATGGAACCTTTCTGTTGTAAAAGAGGTGGCACAACGTAGATGAAGAGTTCAGTCACCAGCCTGTCATCTCCGTATATTGTAAAAATAAAGTGTGCAAGATGAGCAAAATTTGCAGTTAATATGGAGATCATCTTCCTAGACGGGAGTCCATGTAACAGACTGCCATCTTCAGGCAGTGGTGGACTTTATGTGTGTTCTATCCCAATAAGGGAGGGGCTTGGTGAGGAAGTGGGTGTGTCTTCAAGTGCCTTGGACTCTCTCGGATCCTTCGTTCTTTAGAGAAAAGTGGAGAATGTGTAAATGGCAGCGCCCCCTCACATCCCAGGGTGGTATTACAATCGAAGTACAAGTACAGAGACTTTCCTGCTCATTTGTGTGTGACATTTGTACAGAATTATTAATTTTGAACCAAGTGAAAATATTATTGGCAGGCACTGTGATGGACTACTTAAGACTCTGAACTTCAAATCCTGAGATTGTGGGTTCAATAGAATAGAATGCTTGTTATTGTCACTATACACATGTACAGTGAGATTAAAAGCAGCACCTCCATATATGTAGAATACAACAAATAAATAAACAAATGGTGCAAAAAGTTGAAAAACAATTGCAGAAAATATACATATGGAAAGAATAACTATTGCACTATTGGATTATAACACATTATTTAATTATTGCACAATAATGATGATCATGTGCAGTGAGTAGTGGATGTTGGACCCTGACAGTAATAATATTGTACAGTATACAGTTATTATTATCAGTACCATTTAGATATTGGATGTTGCACAGTTGATGGATAGAAGGAAGTCCAGGGATTGGGGGGTTAGACTGTGTAGTCAGTGCATGTGTGAGTTTAGAATGGTTATGACTTTTGGGAAATAACTGTTCTTCAGTCTGTCTGTCCTTGTTGTGATGCACCTGTAGCGCCTCCCTGAGGTCAGCAGGTCAAACAGATCAGAACCAGGGTGGGAGCTGTCCTTGATTATGTTTTTTGCTCTGCTGAGGTGTAAATGTCCATCAGGGAGGGGAGAGGGCATCCGATGATCTTCTGTGCTGCTTTTACTACTCTCTGAAGCCTCTCTCTGTCTGCCATGGTGCAGCTGCCGTACCATACTGTGATACAGCACGTCAGCAGGCTCTTGATGGACGAGCGGTAGAAGGTCAGTAGTAAGTTGGAGAGCAGGTTGTGCTTTCTGAGTACCCTCAGGAAGTGTAGCCGCTGCTGAGCCTTCTTGATGACTGCTGTAATGTTGTCTATCCAGAAGTCAGCGGAGATATGGACGCCGAGAAACCGGAAGGTATGGACCCTCACCGCTCACTTGCTGTAGATGTAAAGGGGGGCTAAGTTGGTGCTGTGCCTCCTGAAGTCGACAATGATCTCCTTGGTTTTCCCGTTGTTCAGAGCCAGATTGTTCTTTGAACACCAGGCTGCCAACTTCAGGACCTCCTCTGTGTAAGCTGCCTCGTCTCGCTTTGAGATAAGTCTGACCACCGTGGTGTCGTCAGCAAACCTGACGGCGAGGTTGTTGTTGTGGGCCGGACTGCAGTCATGGGTGTAGAGACAATACAGGAGGGGGCTCAGCACACAGCCTTGTGGGGTACCGGTGTTCAATGTGCAAATGGAGGAAAGGTAGGGCCGAGCCCCACAGTCAGGAGCCGGTTGGTAAGAAAGTCTTTCATCCAGACACATGTGAGAGGGGGGAGACCAAGAGTGACCAGTTTGGTGATGAGAATGTCAGGAATGGTTGTATTAAAAGCTGAGCTGTAATCCACAAACAGCATTCGGATGTAGCTTTGCTGCTGCTCCAGATGGCTCAGCACAGAATGGAGAGCTACGGCGATGGTGTCTTCTGTGGATCTGTTCGTGCAATTTGCAAATTGGTAGGGATCGAAGTCTTGGGAGAGATAGTCCTTGATGTGCTGGAGAACCAGTGTCTCGAAGCACTTCATGATTAATGGAGTGAGGACCACAGGGCGATAATCATTTAGGCTGGTGATGGGAGACCTCTTCGGCACTGGTATAATTGTGGCTGATTTTAGGCAGGATGGAATGACTGCCTGAGCTAAGGAGAGGTTGAAGATTTTGGTGAAGATAAGGGTGAGCTTGTGGGCACACGCTCTGAGCACCCTACAAGGAACTCTATCTGGGCCGGCAGCCTTCTTGGGGTTCACTGCCAGGAGCACCTGTCTGATATTGTGCCCCTTTACAGGGAGTGGAGTGGTGCAGGAACCCGGTGAGGGTGGGAGCAGGGCTGGAGTAGGTGAGTACTGCTGCTGTTGTGATGATTCAAAGTTTAGCTCCTCTGCTAGCAGCGCACTCAGATCTCTTGTTGTTGCATCACAGCCTCTGTAGTTTGTGATGTTTTGTATTCCCTGCCCACTACTGACACCATGTGAGGAAGTCACTTCACCTGCCTGCGCTCCAATTGGAACAACAGAGCAAAGGTCACCAATTGCATCTCAAATGTGGCAAGTCACCTTTTATGAAGGTGTAAGTCCAATAATAAATAATAGTAATATTCGTATGAGGTCATTGGAGCTGCTGTACACAAACTGTCTGTGAGGAAAACATGCCGGCATCAGATCAATTCCTGCTTTTCCTGGTCAATTTTGTTGATAGTCAATGCAAAATACAATTTAATTGAATTAAAATGGGAAATCAGTAGGAAATTTGAGTAGATGTTGTTATCGTTATTAGATGTTGGCGATTTTCATTTGTTTACCTTATCATTAAAGTATGACCTTTTGTGTATTTTTTAACATTCTATAGGAAGCAATAGATGTGTAAAGAATTTTAAACAGTGGTGGTGGGGGATTCCCATTCAAAGTAAGCAGTCGAGGCATGTAAATGTAAATGATTTTGATGGGTGGCGTTGTGGATCCCCTTTCAGAGTGATGTAAATGTCCATGACAATGGAGTAGCTGGTCGGGGACCCGTTAATTTTAAACTGACGCCATCAGTGGCTGCTGGTCTTGGATCAGAGGAGGCCACTTACGCTTCTAACTTCTCTCTCCCTCTCCTTTTAATTCTAGTAAAACAGCACCTACACTCACAGCCACAGTGCCTGGCACCAGCACTTGTGGTTTATAACACGCTTGATTAAACGTTGAGCTTTGCCAAACTTTCTCCTTCCATATCACACCTGACTGTACAGGCCAATCCCGTCTCTTTTTTCCTGTCCAGGACACCACTCCTTCTCAGTTGTCTGTCCACGCCTATTGGTTAGTACTGCTGTTCGCGTAGCCCCTCAGCAGCTTCTTTCATTTGCATAAATCTCCCTGATAGTGTAGATCACGTACGTTAGAATAATAGTAATAAATACTGACAAATGAAAACATGCATCGACAAATACAAAAACGCGGGTTGTCCAATTTTCTTTTTTCTATAACGTCACCAATCAAGGATTTTTGAGGTTTTGGGATATTTACTTTTCCTATTGTAGAGGAAGTTCAATCCCTAAATATTGATATATCGAAATGTCCCTTAGTGGATTGCTACTGCATTAGATGTACCATTCTGCTAAATTTACACTTTTTAAATAAACGGGAAACAGTCAGTGAGTGCATGCGTGAGTCACTCAGTCAGTCAACTTTGCGTTTTGTATTTGCTAAGTAAACAGAGTAATCTCAAAATATTTGCCTTTTTTTGCCCAACGTGTTCTATCCATATGTGTCAGAACCCCTCTTCACTGGCGCTCCGTCTCTCAAGTATGTTTGTGTAAAGCCTCCTTCTCAGACTCTCATTATCCGTTTTTATGCATCCTGTTTTTGAAGGCGACTCTCAGTGTGCCTCTTATCCCCTCCTTGTGTGTCTCATACTTGCATTTCCCCTTTCAATCACGTCACCAAAGCCAAACTGATCAATCAGATTGCTCAGAGGGACAGGGCACACACAGAAACCTTACTGTTTTATTATATAGGAGATAAAAATAAACTGCCTTATGCAGTACAATTTCATGAAGTCACAGTCAGAACTGCTCATCTACAAGGAAGACTCTGAGAGCAAATGGCAGTGACCAAAGTCGAAACCTTAGTTCCTGTACTAGTCTAACGATTGTTAGTTCAGTTTGTATCTACTAGTGTTGGATCAGTACTAACACTTTGATTTTAGTATTGATACCAGCTTTTGGACATCAGTACCAGCACCAAATTAGTTCCAAAGAAAAAAATGGAGAACTCCGAAACACTTACACCAGTCTTCCTGATTCACGTCGTAATTGCTTGCCTCCATGGTCACTGCACCATTGCACCATACTATGCATTGCTTAAAGATTATATTGAAGCAAAATTGGAGGGGGGTTTCCCCATAAAGTCCCAGTTGTGTCAAAACAATATTCCCTATGAAGCGACAATTAATGTTGAAACAATGGAGGGAGGTCCTTCGTGAAGTCCCAAACATGTTATCGAAGCAGTAAGGTGGAACCTAGTGTTGTAAAATTTGACTAGCTTGTATGGAATGTGCATGAAGTCCTGATCACTTTTATTTCATCAAGTCCATGAAACAAACGTTTTTATACAGCTGCTAAAAGAGACTGGCAGGGGTTTGAAAGGAAAAGTGACGTTAACTTCCGGTACCACAAATCCTGAAATGCTGGCACCGTACCATTTAAAATTTAATTTTTTTTTTTCATTACTAGTAAACACGCAGCCCTACCATCCACATGGCTTACTGCCCCATGGTAAACCATTCTGGATTGGATGGCAAATTTTTGGAAAAGATGAAAAGCCATTTAAAAGTGTCTTCAGTGAGACAGAAATTTGGAAAAACTTTGTTGCTGTCTGTTGGGCCTGGCGCTACCAGAATGGTGAGTTAGTCTCGTAACTCTGGTCAGCATTAAGCTGCTTTTGAACTTTAAACACGTAACTGGGAATCTCCATCAAAGGAGTTAACCATGAATCAGCGCAATCTCACGGGTGGCCATATAAACTGTTAAATGGCTGGCATTGGTTATCTGCACAGTGTTCAGTTACACTTCCAAAGTGAGGCTTCAAGTTAAAATTTGTTTTGTCTTTAATGGATGTAGGAGTCTGAGTAGGAGACATCAGGGCCACATGACTCACCGTGATAGCAAAACAAGAGAAAGGGAGAGCCGGTGGTGAGGTGGTCATTCTGCGAGGAGTCAGAAGGTTTGCAGGCAAAGCAGCATCCTCCATAGCTGTAATCTAGGAGTCTAATAGTAGAAAGAGGCTTCATCTGAACCCCATCATAACTAAAGGGCACAACAGTAGTAAGGTGAGCCCTTGATACATCCAGCCATTTTGACAAGTGTTCTCCTCCAATTAGCAGGATGTATTCGACAGAAGTCCCACCCCTCGTGACCATCATGTCTATACCAGTGACATCACTGCCAGTGGGTCCTACCGTAAGTACCGTTGTGGAGACTTGGCTCAGTCAGCATTGCAAAGCCTTTGTTAATTTGTAATATTCTCTCGATAATGTTATGCCTTCTGTTAACGCAGACTCCATTTTGAGGCCGGTCCCATGCCCAGGTAAATGGAGAGGGTATGTGTCACGAATTAAATCTGGCCATAGAAATCATTGAGAAACCTCTACTGGAGAAGTCTATTACAAAAAAAAAAAAAAAATATCGATCCAATATTAAAATAGGAATAGCTACAGAAAAAGAAGTTTAATCTTTTCTATTAAATTCTCCTGTATGATGTTAGTTTTGTAATGATGGAAAGAACAGGTATTGCAACTTTGACACAAAAATTAGCACTGCAGGTGATTTAGCAATTACAATATGTGAAAATCACTAAAGATTTTATTTTGGGGGTGGGTGGGGTGGTGGAAAACAAGGAATGCCACTTCTTAATGCCTCGTTCACACTTCTGTCTTCACAGGTGATCTACTCTGCAGCTGCGTAAAGCACATAATTCAATGAATTCAGTTCTCTTTATGCCTTTCGATCACAACACTACAGAGGAGCGCCGTATGTTTTTTAAAAATCACAATATGCTACGTGTTTTCCTCAATAAGGCCCACCACTACCCTCTGGTGTGGCCATCACTGCGCACAGAAAGTCACCACTGCCAAACCCCATCACCTCGCTGCAGGTATTTAGCGATTGTCTTATATTTGAGGATATGCACACTTTCAGCAACTTTTCCTTTTTATTGGTACAGATGGTTCCTTAAATACTAAATGAGAAGTATTGTGGATTGGCGAAATCCACTGAAACGTTTTTAGCTGCAAATTTGCCTGATTTCACCAAACATTTCCCTAAAAATTCCTCAGAGAGCTTGGACCAACATTTTTCCCAGCAACCATAATGCTTTGCAAGTTGGCAGCCAATGTTGGATGAGGATGTCACTACCCGACTTACGTTACATGTCCGACTTGCGTCATGCGTGTTCAGAACTTTAACACATGCGTACTTTGAGTGTACCTGGCCTCACACTATAATGCTGCCCCTAACTGTTTCATGCATGCATGAATAATTTATGTTGTACCCACAAATGTGTGATGTCACAACCCAATTGCTACTCTGGCTGGATTTGAACCCTGCATTTATTTAAAATAAAAAAAAAAACTCAGTAATTTTGTTTGAGGGTACATTAGCTCAGGGTTCCTCAACCTGTTTGGTTCTGTGCCCCACTTTTTCCCATTTAAGTGAATTGATTGAGGTTGTTTGAGTGAGATGGGGGGTCAAACACGATCATTGGAGCAGTGACCTACTGCAAACACCACCGTGACACATGCCAGGAGGGAGCCCCGAAAAGTCAGGAAAAACCCTCCCTACCAGCTCTCCCTGATGGCACCCAGATAACTCATCAGGGCTGCCCCACAGGACTCCAAATCCCAGCATGCTCTGCAGGCGCATGAATGAGCTTACCAGCCCAGGAATGCTTCCACCCAGTAACAGGGGATTGTTTCCCCCTGACCATCCAAAATCCCAGACTTGTGGCCAGGTAAGGGGATGGGGTTCATCTTGGCCAGGAAACCAGTCTGTCCCCACCATCCGTCAAATACCAAAGATCATATTCAAGGATTTAAAAATACTAGAAAAACACACACAGAAAAGGAATGCATGGGTTTTGTTATGCAAATCTTGGATAGTGAGAGGAGTGTCGGTATTTAAACTGTCATATAAATGATGTCAGATGTCACGATGAGTGACCAAGAGATGCGTCATAACAACATAATCCGTGAAATGGGGGCACACATAGACAAAACAAAAATGGCATTGTGGGACAAAAAAACTTAAGATTAATAAAATAAACTTTGTCCCTGAAGGTAAAAAAGTGACAATAACATAAAACTGCCACGATTTCAGAAAAAGTCACTGTTATACAGGAAAAGAATTTTCTAAATTGGCCCATTCATTAAGCTTTACAGCACAGCTGCTCCTACTCTATTATAATAGATAATGTGGATGGACTGGCATCTCAGCCTGAATGGGTGGTGTTCCATTATCTGTCCAGTAGGGCAACCTGGATGGGCGCTGCGGATGGAAGGACATCCCAGCCTGGTTGCTTGCCATTCCCTTTCCTATTTTGGAGACTGGTGTAGTGGAAGGACTGAAGAAGACTACCTCCCAGGGGTGTGGGTTTCCCTAGTATACTGGGTGGCACCATCCCATCCCCCATTTGCATACCCACTGAGCTGCATAGGAGTTGAGGTTTCTGGAGGGCAGCCCTATTGGGGTCCTCAGGTGCCACTGGAAGCAATACACTCCAAATGCAGACCTCCAGAGCTCTTCTCCTTTGATGAGCCACCCAAATTGCTCATATCTGATGATGATTCAGCAGCCTATGATTTACACGTCAGTCAGGTTGCCCAGTCATTTGTTTCTTTCTCAACACGCTCATTTCAAGGTGTACCCTGTGAGATGTTTTCATGAAACATCCTTACACTGTGGTTAAGATTGGGGCTGTGGGAAGCTTATGTGACTCAGGAGCAATGCCAGCTATTGAGTAGGCATGTCTTGTAACGGGAGTGTCATGTAGGAGTTTTGCATTGTGTAAAACTAGAAATCTGATTGGCCATTCAGTGGAGCTCCTCAATGACAGTTGTGGGCATCTGCAGCTAGACACTTCTCTCTGAATCACAGAGATCTGGAGGTCTTCAGCTAGACCCTGACAGTCCAGCTGCAGACCTGTCTGACCTGGAAGAGCTTCTAGCTATGGTGCTGATGTGCCAGAAAGACTCCAATGATCCAGCTTTACAAGGACCCCCTCCATCTCACCTGTGGGGTCAGAGTCGGGAGTGGTGGAGGACGAAGTTCATCTGGGGAAGAGAAGGAGGGGCAAAAGGGAAGGAGTAGATTTCTGCTTGCTTGGCATCATTGTCTCCATTTATAACAATTGTACAATGCCTTAATAAAATTATCTTTTGAGACCAGAGCCTGAGTTGTGGTCATTTGTGTCTGAGGTTAGGGGTGTAAGATGCCCCCTAGACACCACAACCTTGTTAATTCAATAGTTGTAGAATTTTGGACACCTCAAAAATAAAGCAGTTACCATCAGACACATAATACTCTGTACTAACAGCAGAACTAAACATTGTAAAGCAGGTGCACTTAGGAGACATCTTGAGGGGCTCTGGAAAGGCAGGCAATTACACCTCGTTGTCACTACCGCCGTCTCCTTTTCCAATTGCCATTCAGGGGCTCACCAGCTAGACCACAAACTACTACTTCTGCCACAAAGCCCCTTCCCTTCCCGGCTGGCACGATAAAGATCCCAAAGCCACCAGAAGTGGGTATTCATTTGAGGACCATCACCTGCGTACAGGTGACCCTAGACCCCTAAATTGACCCTAGTGTTTATGTGTATGTGTGTGTGTTTGTTTTCCCTGAGATGGACTGGCACCCTGCCCAGGGTTTTTTCTTGCTTTGTGCCTTATGCTTGATGAGATAGGCTCCACCCCCCCATGATCCTGGTCTGAGTGTGTGCGTGTGTTTACCCTCAGATGGACTGGTGCCACGTGCAGGGTTTGTTCCTGCTTTCTGCCCTATGCATGTTGGGATAGGCACCAGCAGCCCCCTAGAAACCCCGGTCGGGATTAATTGGGTTAGTAAATGACCAACACCAGAGGTAGACAGATCTGCCCCCTCAGCAACTTTGTTCCTTTCTGAATAGCATGCCGATACATTTTTGCACCCTCTCGTGTATTTCTTATTCAGTTCACCACATAAACAGGGTCACCAACTCGTACCCCAGCCCTTTTTTTGAAGCCAGTGGGTCTTTGCTTGATCACACATAATCCATCCATCTGCTTTCCAAACCCACTTAGCTAGAGTCGGGTTGTAGGATATTACCCATGATGCTCCCTGTAATTAAATAAACATTGCAGCCACATAAAAAGACATTTAAAAAAATAATGAAAATGTAATAAACTTACACTGCAGTCTACAGAAGTAAAAAAAAGAGGATTTATAAGCCATTCTTAGTGTTACATGCACTGGACAACGTCAGGCTCCACATTTGCAGCGGAATGTTTTATTGCTTCTTTTCTTTCAGCTCGCACAGTTACTTTTCTTTGCAGCTGGACTGCAGTTGTCAAATGTCAGATTGGAAGCAGCCATGGCGGCACACGCGGCTACTCGTTAAGAGTCATCTTTGCTGTATAATGACGCGTGCTGCTTTCTTTTTCGCTTAACAATGTAGATGACCAGCAAGGTCACCAATACGGTCACCATGAGGACACAAGCTATGATCCCAAGGAGGACAGATGGCAGTATAACTTTTTCCATTGTGACGTTGGCCGTCGGAGTGGCAGTGACTGTGAATACAGTCGGTAATGTCGTGAACCCGGAGCCTTCGTCGTCAATCGGGAAACAGTTAAAGCCGTCACTGTGGAGTTGGAATCCGTCATAGCATGAACATATGTAGCTTCCATAGGTGTTATTACACAGCTGGTCACAGTATGTAGGGCTATCACACTCTTGGATGTCAAGGCATACATAAGAACCATTCATATCGTCTATTATGTATCCATTCGGACAGGTACAAGAGTCCGGGAAGTTGGGGTCACATTCTGGTGGACATTGGCTCGAGTTGCAGTAGACGACGCAATCTCCTTTTGCGTTTTGAGCGTGACCCTCAAAACAAGAGCACTGGTACCCGCCCGCTGTATTCTGGCATTCCTGCTCACAAGGCGCCGAGGAGCACTCATCGACGTCTTCACACTTGCCATCCACCAGTTCAAAACCAGTCCGGCAGACGCATTGGTAGCTGCCCGGGGTGTTAGTACACACCTGACTGGGGTGGCACACTTGCCCTTTTTTACACTCATCCACATCCCTGCATTTTGAGCCACCCTTGTCCAGTGTGTAACCCTCTCGGCACAGGCAGCTGTAGCTGTCCCACTCAGGGACACAGATGTGTTCACACGGGTTGCCCCGGCATGGGTCGGGTATCTCACACGTGACTCTGTTCTCATGTAGCAGTTGTCCTTCAGGGCAGATGCACTTAGGTTGGCTGCCCTCCATTTCACAGCCGTGGCTGCATCCTCCCAATTCGTGTTGGCAGCTCCAGGGAGCTTGTAGCCATTCGGCATTACCATTGCTCCTGTTGGCACAATAATATTTATACCCCGTGCTCAACAAACCTACGGTCCCGAGGGGCACTGCCATAAGTTCTTTGGTTGGCTCCACAGCGTATTGGAAGGAGGCATTTTGCAGCACCTGAGGATTGCAGGCACGACTGTAGTTGTACTCACACCAGAATCCGTCCGCCTTTGCCAGACATGACCTCTGCTGCCACCGCACTTCTTCAGAAACCGAGACGCAGCTCTCCTCACACGTGAAAGGGGTCTCCTTCCAGTTTGAAAACTCGGTGCTTTCGCCCCCAGTTACCCACTGAAAGCCCCTCAGCTTCTTCAAATCATCCACGCAGCGACCCTTGGGCAGATAAAGTCCAATCCAGAAGCTCCTCTTCTGGACCTCGCCAGAGAGCGACCTCAAGAAGTCGGCCGGCATGTACCTCATGGTCATGAGGTGGCCTCCATAGGCGTCGCAGGCGGCTCTCGCCGTCGGAAAGTCCGTGGCTTCTTCGTGAACGCTGTAGCAGCTGTCCACGAAGCAGAACATCTTCCTCTGCTGCTGCCCTGCTGCCAGCAGAGCCAGCTGGAGGGCGATTAAAATTCCAGCAGCAGGCTTCTTCATCCTCTGACTGTATGATTCGATGAGCAATGCTGCAAAATGTGCTGGCGTTAAAAAGGCTGCGAGCCCCTCTGATTCGCTGACCTCAGGGTCATCCTGGCCATCGAGGTGAAAGTTTATATGACGAAAACCCAACACACACACACGAACACAAAAAAGAAATTCAAGCACTTAACAAAACAAGTCCTTAGCTTTGTTGGTGGAAAGGAAAAGCGGAGCCCAAGTGAAGCCTTCTTCTTCTTCCTCCTCTCGAAGTACTTAATCACTGGGACCCCGTATATCCTGGATTACACTCCGCGCCGTCAGGAGTCGATGGAGCTTTCCGCTGGCTTTCCTGTTTCGACAAAGAGTCTCAGCCAGACAGGGCGGCACACACACTCACACGCTGCTTTTAAACATCCTTTCCTTTTTTTTTTATCCCCCCTTCTTTCCGCATGTGGCATTCATTTTCTCAGAAGCATTAGGTCAGAGAGGAAATCTTTTTTTTTTTAAGGTTTTCACCAAGAGAATTGTAGTAAACCGAAAAAATTCACAGCTCTGGAAGTGGAAGAGAAGCACGCGGCCGCGGCACGGGACCCTCACTGATCCATCTGCAAAAAAGGGAATCTGCTGTTCAACTGGGAATCCGACCCTGCTGCGTTACTTCCACGTGTCGTCTGAGTTTATATTTAAACACCATTGCTGGTCTAAAATAGCCCTCAGTGAGCGCCAAAAGTACCTGAAACACTGGCATCCCTACGAAAGCACTTAGACCCCCGCTGGCTGGCAGAGTGGACAATGATGAATAACAATGACCTGCTTTTTTGCTTTGTCAACCGGCGGTTGATAAAGCAGTCCTTTCATTGCACTTCCATGTATGGTCCTGTTACACTCAGTGCTTTTGTGTAGAGCTTTATGTGGCGTTCATCATATTGGGGAACAATAGTGGAGGGCTGAGCTTGTGGGTCTGAAGGGCCTGTCCACCCCTGTATTATCATAGTATTTCCCTCTACTTACTCTTTACCTGTTTTCTCAAGGGTAAGGGTACTCATCAAGTCCGTTATCGGATTATATTATATGAAAGTTCAGCCCGGACACAGACAGGCAGACACCGATAAGTCCAACAAACACAAGTTTATTTACATAAAAGTCCACAAAACAGTCTGGCACAACACATAGTGCCACTGCACCAATCACCCTTAAGTCCGGACCTTCCAATGGGTCTCCCTTCCTTCTGCTGCCTCTGTTCCTCCTTCCCGAGCTTTATCCTCTTCCTCCCGACTCCGGCTAGTGACTGGAGGAAGGTGGCCTCTTTATTACCCAACACAGACGTGCTGCAGGTTCCCTCTGACGATCTTCCTGTGGCACTTCTTGGTGTGGCGGAAGTGCCACATGAGTACCCGGAAGTACCCTGGTAATCCTTTTGGCAGCACTTCTGGGTGTGGTGGTAGTGCTGACGTCCAGGACTCCTCAATCCTCTGGGTGCCCCCTGGCGATGGCCATGGCCCCCTACAGGGTTGAGCTTCCATGCTCAGTTCCCGTGGCCTCCATACAAACCAGGGCGACTGCCCTCTCGTGGTCCAGGGGAGGCATAGTCCCTTTCCCGGTCCTTCCAGGCGTCCCGGCTGGGTACACCCCCCAGCCGACCGTCACAACACACATACATAGCTATACGCATACACACAGACCCTAACCACAACAGTGCCCCATGAATGACACGCACACACTGACCAACCTCTAGCACTTTAAACCACACAAGTGCGTTAGGAATAACACAACCTGTCACTCTCTCAGCACTTCAAGAGGCTTACTTATTATCGACACATACAACATATGATGTTTTAATGATATCTCAGACCTAAATATTACTTTTGGTCTACAAGAATACATTTAAACATGCAAAGCTTCAGCACTCTTGACTATCGGCCATTTATCAGCCAAGAATGCCTTACTTGACATCTTCTTCCCTACTATTGGGTGGAGCTCTCACCCTCAGCCTTAATAAACCTCGCAGCACAAAGCGTATGGCAAATCTCCAGCTGCACCAAGTGCTCAAAGCAATCTAACTTATTATTTCGATCACTCTATAGACATTAAGACAAAGCACAGAAAGTTAAAAGCAGCATGGTATTTAATACAGGAATAATAATAATACCACTGGAACAAAGAATAATAGAAAATAAGGCTGATAGAAAAGTCTGGATATATATATATATAGTCTTTAGAAAAAGCTTATGAAAAAAAGTAGAGATGACAAGGATAAATGTCCCAGGGCGGTGTTTGATTTAGCAATCGATGTTCGTTAAAATGCTGTTAACTGACGATCGGATGAAAACTGGTCATACGTGTCTTTGTTTTCTTCTCTGATGTCGCTCTTCCATCGTCACTGCTTCTCTTCTGACATTGCTTTCAAATGAGGCATATTTATTATAAAGTTTCATGCCGTGGTTTCACAACAGATGATTGGCTGTCGATATGATGGATGAATCTTGCTCAGACTCTTTCCTCTATCTTTTCCCAGACTGTCAACCAAATTGTTGTCCCAGATGTCCATCCACAAAGTAATCAATATCCTGAGGTATCGACTCAGTCTTCCTTTCCCAGGCTGTAAAACCATTTTAGCACAATGCTGTAAACAACTCTTATAAAAGTGAGGTGTAAAGGAAGAGGATATGCCTTTTTTATTGTAATGCCTCTACAAGTGTCCTACATCTGAATTCATCTTGTTGGGATTGAACAAAATATAATAATTAAAGTATAGAGAATAATTAGTAGATTTTATACATCATAACAACCCTCAATTGTTCAGATGTTCTAATTACACCCGTCCAGCCATTTCCTGGACCCGCATTTCCATTATTGCAGGGGCCTGGTGGGCTGCAGGTTTTCATTCTAACCCTTTTCCTAATCAGTGATCAGTTTTCACTGCCAATTAACTCCTTTTCCCTTCCTTTTAATAGCCCTGTTTTTAAGGATTCAGTCCACTGAATTGATCCGTTTCCTTATTAAATGGCAGCCAAACAGAAATGAGATGTGAGACGAGCCAACGAATGACCAGTTAAATTGGAACATCAAACTCCAGCCAGTTTCACTCCAACCAGTTTTTTCATTCTTGCTGTTAATTAAAGGCGTTATTGAATATCAGAATTTGTTTCTGCTCTCGTTCTGTTGATTTTTTGTTTTCTCTAAGATCACCATCAAGATATTTTGATGACCTGAGCAGACCAACATGACCGAGACCTTCACCTTTCTTTATTTTCAGGTGAGCTGGCTTTTGTGTCTTATTATTGTTTGGCTGCTCATTAAGGAAAAAGAAATGACTAAGGGGTCTGCGTCACGTCAATTAAAACAAAGGCAAAACAAGTGAATCAGCTGCAAAAAATGGCTCACTACTTAAGAAGATGGTTAGAATGAAAACCTGCAGCCACTGCGGCCCACCAGGACTGGAGTTGGTCACCCCTGCATTATAGGGTTTGGCCCATAAACCTAAGAACCTACTCTGTTGGGCCCTTAACCTGAAAATTACTCCGGGGTGCTTTACAATGGCTGACCCTGCACTCTGACCCCCAAAGGTCATGCAAAAAGACAATATTCCTTGGGGGATTACTACAGTACAAGAGCGGCATCTGGGGTTGGCAAGTGGGGCCCAGTGCTGAATAGGGCCTCACTTTTGAGGTCCGCGTGTCCTGTTTGAGTGGATTTGTCACGTTATATTCTCCAGTATACATATATTTGATATGTTTCTAAGGGGAACCCTTTTAAAATCTTCACAGTGAAATTCTGTACATGTACGTCTTTGAAAACATTCCAACATCCACCTTCATCACCCGAAAAGGGTCACAAGTATAATCCCTTCCTAAAATAGTTACAGCCCATTAGTCGCTGGGTTGGCTTCTGTTTTGACTTGGGAACAACTGATGGCTTGTCGCTTATGACTCCTTCGTGTCCGGAGAGCCCACCATCATTTCTTGGTGGAGTCTTTGGTTCAGTTTACTTCAGTAGGCCGAGATGAAACAGTGCGGGAAGTGTTTGGTCGTGGAATGCACAGCAACGTTTTATTACTGGTTTAGCCGTATTGCTGTCAACGCCATCAGTGGAAGAGCTCGAGGCGCACTTTTTTAATAGATTATATCATTATATTTTGAAAAAGTCCGCATGTTATTTTGTTATTTAGCTGAATACTGTAATGAGAAAATCCAGTGTATGTTAACATTATTTTTATTAAAGTCGCACGCAAATTTATACAGTCCACACACACCGGTAACAGCGTTTGACATAACCAGCCCTGCGTGGGGTTGGTCAACCCTAGGCCCCCGCACACCCCTAAGGGTGCCTCTGCTACAGTGTGCCCGTGTACCAACTTTTAGAAACAAGAGGAGACCATTCAGTCCGTTAGCTGCTCACTTGCTTACTCATAGCTAAAGCGTAGATTTTAGTTGATGCGGAGGACCACATGGCGAAAATGGCTCTAGCATTGGAGACAAACCGCCATGCAAGGAAATGTTTCTAACTATGTGGAAGACATAGAAAAGCATGCGTCATCCTATATAGGCCTCCCCAGTCATGAGAATATCCCACTCGCCCTTCCTTCACTGCTTTTGGTCAATAGGTCTGACACTCCATCTTCTCCTTTTCTTCCTCTTCATGTTAGTAGTAACAGGCACAGCCCTTCTTCCCTCAGCAGAGTCTCACAGTCTCTGCAGTGACATTATTAGCAAGGTGACACTGGCCAAACACTGTCACTTATTAGACTAGGAGAACATCAACATGCAGATCGAATGGGCCGCGATAAGTACAAATGTGCTTTGGTCTCTCACCGTGCCGACGTTTATGGAGCTGAGGGCCTTTTTTAAAAGTGAGTGGAGAAGTTATGGTGAGGACGATCTGTGGACTTGTCTGAGCTGCAGGGTCAGTGAAACTGGAGATGAAACTTCAAATCAAAATCTCAAGGTATGATTCACATTCACAACAAATGTAATGAGCTGTAGCTGGTGACCAGAAAAAGGGGACTGCGATGACAAGGTGCCACGGCTGAGGGGGACTGGACTGTCCACCCATGCAGCCATTTAATGATCTCCATTCCTGTGACCATAATGGACTGTTGGACTGGCCTCCAGTGTGTTGCTTAATGTTACTATTTCATGTTGTGCTGCTTGGCAGAATTCGGATACTAAAAATATATCCAATTACTGGAATAATTAGATCAGATATGCCTCCAATAATAAAATCTTCACGAGAGAAGTCCAGAGTTACCACAAGATGTTAGCACACAGCTGAACAAACAGCAGCCCTCCACCCATGTTGTCACACTCTGTCAGTGAGTGGTAATGGAAGTGAAAAATCTGCGCCCTTTTGTTTTCTGTCCTGTGTGGTGGCTTTTTTTTTATTTTAAAATGCCTGCAGATTGGTGGAGCCCAGCTGTAAAGGGTAGACATATTTTCTCTTAAAGTACATTTTATATTATATTGTGCCATTCCTGGGTGGCACCGTAGTTAGCACTGCTAGCTCACAGATCCAGTGTTCTGGGTTTAGTTCCTACACGCAGACATTATCCATTTGCTGTTTTGTATGTTCTCCTTATGTTTGTGTGCATTTCACTATGGGTAACAACACCTCTAAAGATGTGCAGGTTAGCCTGACTGGCAATTGCAGATTGGCTCCGACTACTTGACAGGGCCCAAAGGGAGAATGATGCCCCAAACGGGGTTGCTTCACGCTTTGTGCCCAGCGCAGGCACAATAGGCTCTGACACTCTGAGACACTCAAAGGGATTAAACAGGTCAGAAAATGGTATGATGTGCAATTGGATAGTAGGCTGTGGTATAATATGGCGTAATATAACATGGAACTGAGCAGATTAGGATGTGATTGTAATATTTAAATTAACAGAACAGAATTCTTTTCTGTTGTAAAATAGAATAGAATAGAATTAAACATTCTTTGTGTTCATTGTGATTCCAAATAAGCAGTCACTGTATGAGTGTGAGTGTGGGATTGTGTGCGAGTGGGCTTTGACATAAACTGGCCCCCTTTCCTGAGCTTTTCCTGCCTTGTGCCCAGTGCAACCAGAATTGGCTCTGCCACACTGTAACCCTCAATTGAATTAAATGGGAGTCAGAATGGAACGATATTTTATGGTATAATATGGAATAATATAAAAAACTTTAGAATAGAATGTTGCAGAATAAAATACTGTGGAAAAGAATAGGAAAGAATCACGTATGATATTGTGAAATAGAATAGACTAGAATAGAATACTGAATAATAAAATTCTCTAGAACAGAATAGAATGCTGTAGGATACAAGCCTGTAGAACAGGATAAAATAGAATAGAATGTTGTGAACAAAAAAACGTATAATAGTATAGAACAGGATATTCTCCCCATGTCCTTCTGGGTTTTCTTCTGGATGCTCTCATTTTCTTCTTTCACACTCCTAAAGCTGGTTTGGTGGACTTGGGCTCCCCAGTTAGCACTTATGCTTATCGTATTGTGCGTTGGCGGGCTTTGAAATGACCTGACGCCCTCTGCCACACTGTTTCCTGCCTTTTGTCCCATGCAGTTCAAAAAGGCTCTTCCATGCACTCTGCCATGTTGTAACTCTCAATCATATTAAATGGGTTTGAAAATGTTATGATGTGCCCTGTGTTAGCTGGGATTGGCTCCAGCAGACCCCCGTGACCCTGTGTTTGGATTCAGCGGGTTAGAAAATGGATGGATGGATGATATGATATGCTATGGAGTGGTGTAATCCTCTTTAATAAAACCCCTGTGTGCGTCTAGGTGCCCGTGTGTGTGTGTCTTCTGGTGAAGTGTGCATGCGCGGGAGGCTGCACGTGTTCAGTCTCTCCCTGTGCAGAGAGAGAGAGAGAAAGAGAGACACACACACAGGCGCGTCAGAGACAGACATACACACACAGGTGCGTGGGCGAGAGAGAGACACACACACACACACACACAGGCGCGCGAAAGAGAGACACACACACACACAGGCACGCGAAAGAGAGACATACACACACACAGGCGCGCGAAAGAGAGACACACACACACACAGGCGCGCGAGAGACAGACATACACACAGGCGCGCGAGAGACAGACATACACACACACAGGCGCGCGAGAGCCAGACATACACACACACACAGGTGCGTGGGTGAGAGAGAGACACACACACACACAGGCACGCGAGAGACAGACATACACACACAGGCGCGTGCGTGCATTGTTGCAATATTACCTTTCTTGGTTGTTTGTTAAATTACAGATTTTTCAAATGTTTATTTTTTTCCCTGTGCTTAAAACTCATTAAAAACAAGTGTTTTTAGCGAGCGGTTCGTAGCGCTACAGCACAAACTCTTGCAGGGTTAGTTTTCTCTGTTGTTCAAGGTTTTCTCAGTGTTATTCAATCTTTTTGCATTTAGTTTACTATTACGCTGTGCATTCTATGGTGTAATTAACTATATTTGTGCTTAAAAATGTAAAAAAATATATATTTACATACAGTTGGTATGGTCTGGAATGGATTATTTGTATTTACATACCATCCTATGGGGAAAATTACTTCTGTTTATGACAAAATCGGGTTTCGACCAGAGATTTGGAACGAATTATGGTTGTGAACCGAGGTTCCACTGTATTACTGTCAGAGAAAATTACAGGCATTTTACGGAAATACAAACCAGTATTACTGAGAGAGAAAATTAAAGGCACACAATACAGTGATGCATATTACAGCCACATACAAGGTCCCTTGCCATTTAATATAGACTGTTCCTTATAATGTTTATGCACTACTGTTCTAGCGCCCGTTACTGTAATGAGCTTAATGTCTAGTATAATATAATATAACACAATAATACTAATTCATAATTCTTTTATATATCATGTTTCACCCTGCTCAAAGAGCCTAATGCAGAATATAACAGAATTGCCTTGTGCCAAGTGCAGCCAGTTTTGCCACACTGGTATCCTCAACTGAATTCAATGGGCCTCAGAATGCTCTGATATATTATGGTTTAATAGAATAGAATGGAGTAGACTATTCTCCCTTTGCTTGTTTGGGTTTCCTCCCACATCCTGAAAGTTGGTTAATCTAACTTGTGCTCCCAAATTAGTGTCAGATTGAATGTCAGGGGGCCTTGACATGACGTGGCGTCCCCTCCAGGGCTGTTTTCTGCCTTGTGCCCCGTGTAGTCTGAAGAGGTTCTGTCACCTTGTGCAAGTCCTGTGGATTAAGCGGTTTGGTCGTGTCTGGTGTTTTTACCGTTCTCCCCCTATAATAAAAAAAAAATAATAATACATTTTATTTATATAGCGCCTTTCCCATGCTCAAGGCACTTACAGAACATAAGAAAGAACGGCAGGGTATACAGTATATAGCATAGTACAAAGCAAATTAATAAATAAGAAGATTAAGACAGTAAACTCAGAGAAAGCCTAACAGACAACAGAATTGATGGTCTGCACACACACACACACAGGTTACATGAGCATCTTGACAGAGAGGTAAACTGAGAGAAGGGGAATGAAGTCAAATAGAGCTAAAAGCCTTCCTGAACAGATGAGTTTTAAGTTGTTTTTAAAAGAATTCATGGAGTCAGCTGACCTGATTAATTTGTAGGTCATTCCAGAGTCGCTATACAGCTGAAGGCCCTGTCACCCATGGAGTGAAGATTAGTGGGGGGCACAACAAGATTGCCAGAATCAGAGGACCTTAGTGGACGGGCAGGCACATAGTGATGGAGAAGGTCACTGATGTAGTTTGGCGAGGTTATTTAAGGCTTTGTAGGTTATTAGTAGGATTTTATATTCGATTCTGTAAGACACAGGGAGCCAGTGAAGACGGAGCAGGATGGGTGTGATGTGCTCGCTGCTGCTGGTTCGAGTAAGGACTCTTGCAGCTGAGTTTTGAATAAGCTGGAGCTGTGATATAAGATTAGAAGGGCACCTGCCAGCAGCGAGTTACAATAATCTATGCGGGATGTGATAAAAGCATGGACAAGTTTCTCAGCATTAGAAAAGGAAGGAAGGAGCGAACACGGATATGTTACGGAGGTGAAAGTAAGAAAGTTTCTTAATGTGATTTATGTGGTGGAGTAAGAAAGGGAGGAATCAAAAATGACACCAAGATTCTTTGCAGTGGAGGCAGGTCTGATGAGATCACCACCAAGATGGACTGGGAAGGAGCTCATTTTATTAAGTTGCATTTTAGTCCCAATTTGCAGGAGTTCAGTTTTGTTGCAGTTTAATTTTAAAGAGTTCTGCTCCATCCAGGTTTTAATTTCACTAAGGCAGGTTGTGAGCTGAGAAAGCTCTGATGAAGTTCCACTTTTAACATTGAAGTAGAGTTGAGTATCATCTGCATAAAATGATAGCCCAGTCCATAGCTACGAATAATATGGCCAAGGGAAGCATATAAATACAGAAGAGAAGAGGGCCAGGACAGAGCCCTGAGGAACTCCTTGTGTGACTGGCGCCGAGCTGGATCTGCTGTTGCCAAGACTAACAAACTCTTGCCTATCAGTCAGATAGGACTTGAACCACTGGAGGGCAGTGCCAGAGATACCCAGCATGTTCTCCATTCTGACAGTAGAATATCATGTCTGACAGTGTCAAATGCTGCACTGAGGTCTAACAGAATTAATATGCTGGTTTGTCCAGAGTCTGCTGCCATAAGCAAATCATTGGTTACCCGTAGCAGAGCAGTTTCACAGCTGTGCTGCACCCTGAAACCAGACTGAAAGGATTCCATCAAATTATTAGAGTTAAGTAATTGGTGAGCTGGGAAGCTACAACACGCTCAAGAGCTTTTGACAGGAAAGGTAAGTGGGAAATAGGGCGGAAATTGTTAAGATTGTCAGCATCAAGACCAGACTTTTTTAACATTGGGGTTACAGAAGCGATTTTAAAAGTGAGCGGCACAGAGCCAGTGTCAAGGGATGAGTTTATTATTGTTGTAACAGTCGGGATTATGGCATGAAGGCAGGATTTAAGTAGTGTGCTGGGGATGGGGTCCAGTACACAAGTAGTGGCCTCATCTTACAAAGCAGGTCATTAACAAACAGATGTGACTGGTGAGAACTTAGAGAAGGAGCTGGATGGAGTGGGAAAACAGGGAGAGATATAAACCCTAGTTGAATTATTTAGATCTTTAATTTTGTTACGGAAAAGTGGAGGAAATCCTCACAGACTTCAGTAGAAGAGGTAGTTGGGCCAGATGCCGAGTAGTTTATTAACTACAGAAAACAAAACCCTTGGGTTATCGTGGCCACTTTCTATTATTCTGCCATAGTGGGTGTTCTTAGCAGCAGTTAGTGCTTCTCTGTAAGCTCTTTGGTGGTCAGAGAAAGCCTGGATGTGCACAGTGAGGCCAGTCTTACGTGACATTCTCTCAAGGCGTCGGCCAGCTGCTTTCATAGATCGCAATTCTGAGTTATACCAAGGAGCTGAACGTTTAAAGAAAACCTCTTTATGTTTTAAAGGAGCTGTTTTATCTAATGCTGAATGAAGGGCTGAGTTATAGTGGTCAACGAGATTATCTAGTGTTGACGGAATAGGTGCAGACAGTAAAAGATCAGAAATGGATCCAGAAAGGATAGAGGGACAGATATTTTTAAGGTTTCTGTAAGAAATTTGTCGTTTACAGGTAAGAGGAGGTAAAGGCAGTGAGACAGTAAAAAATACTGCTTTATGGTCAGAGAGTCCCAAATCAGTGCTGTAAATATTGGCAACAGATAGTCCAGAAGTGCAGATCAGATCCAATATATGACCACCAGAGTGGGTGGGAAAATCAACATGTTGTGTCAAGTCAAAACAGTCCAGTAAGGATAGGAATTCATTTCTCAGTTTAGATGTAGTAATGTCAATATGGATGTTGAAATCACCAAGAAGGATAATTCTCTGAGAGTAAGAGCTTAGGTGGGTTAAAAGTTCAATCAGATCAGATAAGAAGGATGCATTGTATTTTGGGGGACGATAAAGAACAATGAGTGAGACAGGACCTGTTTCCGTTATTAGTTTAAGAGCCAGGCACTCAAAAGACAGTGGACAGTCAATTGGGATTGTTGGGACTGTTGGGACTGTTGGTTTGACTCCCACATCCCCAAATCTGCTTAGGCTGACTTGAGATTCCCAAGCAAAACATTTTGCAAACAAGTCAGAAGCAGTTGCTATGTTGTTAAGAGAAGAACATAAACACTTAAACAATTCATTTGAACAGATGATATTAGAAAGAGCTGAATGAGGGGAAGCGTCTGCTAATGTCCATTTCCTTTGATAAAGTACTTGTTAATGAGTAATTTCTTTGACACACAGCAATATATTTTGCACTGTTTATTCCACTGAGATGTGGAGTAGCCCACTTGGGGTGTGTTGCCTTTTGTTTCTGGTCAAGATTGTTGTTAATACAATGAACACTTGAAAACATCTGTGCATTCTCAGAGAGACTTCCCTTCCTTACACATCATTTGAGGGTTATGTTATTTTGTAGATGTTGGATGGCTTTGAACAGGTCAGTATTTTCATATTCTTCCATGTCTTCCTACATAAAAATGCTCAGACTTCCTTTGCCTTTGACAGAATCTGGCAATGCAATGAACACATCAGTGGCTCTTAGGATTCTTTACTGTCCCATATACTGTACAAAGTCCAGTAAAATTCATACTCACGTGCTAATTCACATGTGACACGTCTCAGTAATTAATGAGTAGATCTACCTGACCTCAAAACTTTCTTCCCAAAGTTACGTTACTTTAAAACCTCTGTTTACCTTACCTGAAAAATCTCACTTCACATCTGTCATAATAACTTAGCCCCAAATTGAGATAAGCGAATCAGTCAACTTAGAGTCCAGAGAAGGGACTCTCAGAGATGATGCTATCCAGGGTAAGTGGGCTGGCAACTCTCAAGCCTCCATTACACCACACGATTTTTCCAGTGAAGTTTGAGTCGCAGATTTCATTTACGTAATCCTAGCAAGTCAGGGGGCCTTTGAGTCTGACATCCCCAGAAACTCAGTCCAACAAGCCTGTAACTCACCCCAAGTCTTAAGTTGTCTTTGGGTCGGGCTCTGTGTACACGTGTGAGATGACAACCAATGAGTGCTCACCTGGAATTACAATACACATAAGTTCAGAAACAAAGGAGTGCAAAGGTTTTGGACGTCACAACCATAAGACAGTCTCAACTGTGTAAATGTCTCATGTTTTATGTACCACAGCAGAATGAAAAGACAAGAAAAGAATGGCCGAGACTGAACTCTCCATACCTGAAAAGCATTCGTACAGCAGCGGCTCTGTCAGGCAGCCCATTACTGGCTGTCAGGATAATATTTTGGAAATGGGAAACCAAGGTAGTCACAGATTCATGTAATTTGTCATGCTCTGCAATTTCCAGTCATGCAATCGGACATTCTCAGGTGACAAGATCAACAACTGCAGCCATCCTGTCATAGCACATATTATTTTTCGCAGTTTGGAACTCATTTGAGAACGATTAGCATTTATTTTTATTTTTTCTCATTAATTATTTACACGGCACAAATTTGGGTAACGTGACCATAATTGTTGTTCTTGTGATAAAACTGGAAGTTCTGATGTACATAAGGTATTGCGCATATTGAAATTATCCTTCAGTTGGATAAAAAATCAAAACAATCTGTAGTGTTAGTTCCAATTCTAAGTTGGTGAAGTGGTAGGTTCATTTCAGTTTCGATCGATCGTCTGCCTCTGACTCAGCCCCAGTGCTTTGGTTGTTCGATATATTTTTCATTGCCTGGTTTTGGCCTTGCCTGGCACTGACAATGAGTCCGGTTCGTGTTTATCATCTCTTGGTCCTTTCGCCACACGCAATAAACTTAGAGAGTCTGTCTCATCACTTAAAGGACGTGGTTTTTGCAGGCTAATCCGGTCTCTAAATCCTTTGTGGACATATGGAGGCATCTTCATCCCGTATTACAGCTAGGACAGAAGGTGTGACTTGTGCACCGTAACATCCATCTAAAATTTCCGCCTCGAAAGTTGGGTCCAAGGTTCATTGGACCACATAGCATTCTCTGGCGAGTGACTCCATTCATATATAAACCAGTCTTTCCTTTCCATCTGAGAACGCATTCTTCCTTTCATATATCCCACCTTAAAATTGCTTGCTAATAACCTCATCAGTTCCATTTTAAATCTGATGGTCTCATCGTAAGTGTGCACCTTAGGGGGAGGGATATGTCATAATTCACATTATCATTTTGTAGAATGTATTGTTTGGAGCTCATTTGGAAACATTTCCATGTTTATTTTTCCCATTTATTATTTATCCACCGTGAATTATGCACAACATGATCATGATTGTTGCTTTTATGATGCAACCAGGGGATGCACAAACCAGTCTACTGTATTTCTTCGTGCCGGACCCAAACCCAGATAAATGGGGAGGGTTTCGCCAGGAAGAGTGGAACATGGCCCGGACACAGACAGACGGACATCATTTCTTTACCCAACACACTTTTATTTACAATATTTACGTTACGTGCACCCCCCAGTGCCTCCAGCACCGATCCCCCAAAGTCCAGGCCTCACAGTCTGAATGCCTTTCTCCAGTCCGTCCTTCTTCCACCCGACTTCCGCTACTGAATGAAGGGAGGCGACCCCTTATATAGGAACCCGGATGGGCTCCAGCTGCTTTCCGGCATTCCTCCGCAGACACACCCCAGTGTGGCGGAAGTGGCGGCTGCGCGACCGGAAGCCCTCCGGGTGTCCCTGTCTTCTTCCCCCCAGCACTTCCTGGTGTGGCGGAAGTGCTGGGCTCCAGGTTTCTTCAGGCACTGGGGTGCCGCCTGGCGTTGGCCATGGGCCCCTACAGGGTTGGGCTTCCAAGCCCTCTACCTGTGGCCCCCAATACAACCAGGGCGGTTGCCCCCGCAGTCTGGAGGAGGTACAAGCCCTCCTCCGGTCCTCCTGGGCATCCCGGCTAGGCTCCACCCCCAGCTGGATGCCACAGTGCCCCACTGCCAGCAAAGACATGTCGGTCGAGCGGCACATCCCGAGAGGGCAGCACGTCCCCGGAGTGGGTCCTACTACGTACCCAGAGTCTATCACGGCACCCTGGGACACACCATTTCAGCACCCCCTCCGCGGCCGCCGCACCCCTCTGGTCTCTGTCGCTCTCGCCTCCACAGTCCCCGCCAGACAGGGCACCATCCGCTCTCCGATGGAGAGTCCTCACGTGGAGCAGCCCGTTCCAGGAGGGCAGGTTTCCAACGGCGCCGGTCCTCATGCTCGTCAGGGCCTCGGTCCTGCAAAAAGACAAAAGGGAGGGCCAGAAGCACTGCCTGGACACACCCGCCCCGAGCATCCCACCGACAGCCCGCAACTTGCCCGTTCAGCTCCTCCGCCGCAGGTTCCATGCCCGTTCAGTTGTCCTTGGCGGGACTGCTCACACAGGTGGCTCCTCCACCCGCACAGGGGTTTGCCTCTGCAGAGGACGGCCCTTCACTGGACGCGCGCACCCAGCGACACGTCCCATCCTATCGGAGGAACCGGCATTCACCCCTCGATTCCTCCTTCTCCTCTCTGACGGTCTGGGTCTGAGCATGGTGAAAGCTCAAATCCAGCCCCGTCTGCGTCCCTGCAGAGCGACAGGAGACTGCTGCAGGCTTGGAGAGCAGGGCGCTAGGACCCAGGGCACTCATCAGCTCCTGTCCTGCCAACCCGTGCGATTTCGTTCTCCTCGCTCCGCAGGCAGTCTGCACCGTCGCGTTCGCTGTTGGAGAATTGCATACTCGTCGCCGGTCACTCTTATTACAGTCACGGCCATTTTCGGCGAATTCTGCCTCATGCTGTACGGGGAGGGCAAGACTCACCTTCCTCGCCGTACTCTCCCGGCCAAAGTCTCCAGCGTCACGCCGTTCCTCCGTATCACACGGCGTCTCCGATGACGCGACCGCCTTCCCCTTCAGCTTCCCCAGCTCGACAGCGAGAGCACGAAGCACCTGCAAAAAAGGTGACTCTGCGGGCCGAAGGGACTCCTTCGCTCGCGCAGAGCCACTGGCGAAAACAGGGAGACCGACGTCGGTGGGCTTACCTGTCCATCAGCTGCACTCGTCATCTGCCTCCTGTGGGCCACTCCCTCTGGCCCAATCAGGTCTCTTCCAGGCACGAGACTGGCATTCCTTGGTCCCGCCTCTGTACAATCATTGGCAGGCACACAAGACACACCGGCCAATCCCGTGCCTGTCAGCGGGTGGGATTTCCGGTCCACGGCCATCTTGTCTCCCCTTCTCCGGGTGCGGTGGCGTGCCTCCTGGCAGCCTCGCAGCTGCTGCGCGTTTTTGAGCTGCAGCGGCTCCGATTTCACAGCCTCCTCTGCTGCCGCCCTCGCGCTGCCGACAGCCTGTGGACCGGCGTGCTCCTGCCACGGACGCGGATCCGGATCGTCCCTGCCTGTGGAAAACAAGGTAAAGCCGACCCCGCAGGGCCAATTACCGTAGGGCAGGGCACTTACCTCCCGGATCCCGTCATTCCGAGGCCCCTGCCTCGGTGTGGCCTTCTGCGTCGCAACGCCGGCCGGGCTGTCCTTCCCGACAGCGTGACTCTTGGAGCCCGTTGCACTCAGGCAACGTCCAGTTTCCTTCCTCCGCAACCAGGGGAAACATGGCCATACAGCAGACCGGCGGCGGTCCATGGGGTGAACCGCTCCCGCGGGGTTATGCACGCACCGCTCCCACGGCGAGTGTGTGGGGTCCGCTGCTGCACCGGGCCGTCCACAGACAAATGTTTTTTCAATGCAGTTCCCCGTTTGCACCAGATGGAGCATCCTGCCGACTACGCCACTGTGGAACATGGCCCGGACACAAACAGACAGACATCATTTCTTCACCCAACACACTTTTATTTACAATATTATTTACAATATTTATGTTACGGGCACCCCCACTGCCTCAAGCACCGATCCCCCAAAGTCCAGGCCTCACAGTTCGATTGCCTTTCTCCTGGCCGCCTCCAGGCCTCTCTCCAGCTCGGTCCTTCTTCCACCCGACTTCCGCTACTGAATGAAGAGAGGCGGCCCCTTATATAGGAACCCGGATGGGCTCCAGCTGCTTCCCGGCATTCCTTCGCAGACACGCCCCAGTGTGGCGGAAGTGCCAGCTGCGCACCCGGAAGCCCTCCGGGTGTCCCCTGTCTTCTTCCCCCCAGCACTTCCTGGTGTGGCGGAAGTGCTGGGCTCCAGGTTTCTTCAGGCACTGGGGCGCCGCCTGGCGGTGGCCACGGGTCCATACAGGGTTGGGCTTTGAAGCCCTCTATCCCCAACACAACCAGGGCGGTCGCCCCCTCACGGTCTGGAGGAGGTACAAGCCCTCCTCTGGTCGTCCTGGGCGTCCCAGCTGGGCTCCACCCTCAGCCGGATGCCACAATCTCTTGAATTTGACGTTTCCTGGCACTGACTATGAATCTGGTTCACGTTACCATCTTCTCATCCTTTCGTTACTCCCAATAAGACTAGAGACTCTGTCTCATCACATGTCGAATTTGTCATCCTCTTCGATTATCATGACACTGATATTAACATAATGAAACCTGTTTATCCATTTTAAGGGATCCCTGTGGATCAGCCACAAGACAGGAAATTACTATCGAGTGGCCGTAAGAGTGAGTGTACCCTTTACAGTAATGGACTGAGGCTACTTTCATAACCATTCAGTGGAAAAATAGGCTCTGAAAATGGAAGGATCGATGGACATTATAGGGCATAAACGTGCTGCCAATCAGTGGCAGGGAGGAATTCAGATGGTTACTGCCAGTCCTCAATACAGTAGTTGTGCTAATGAACATGCAACACACCTCCACTCTCTGGTGACATGCTTACATACACAAAACATCTGTTTACACTTCAAATTGAAATTCTAAGAAATCAATAAGAAAACTCCAGAGAAAAACCAGGATGGGATTTGAGCCCAGGACCAGGAAGATGTTGACAGCAGTTCTAGCGATTGCTCCACTATCTCGCCCACGTTAAAGATAAGAGTGACTTCAGATGGCAAAGCCAACAAACATAAAGCATCTGAGGAAATCAGCTGGGAAGTAGTTAACCCTGAACTTGGCAGAAGTACCTGGCATAAGAGCCGCATTTTTTCTCGTGGCTAGTTAAAGAAGAAATCTCTTTTCTGATTTTGCTATTTGTCATTAAGGTTTTGTCGTCTCATGTCTGATATCCAGTATGAAATGTCTGACCGTCGTTAACCTTCTGAAAAAGGAGAGTAGCTACATATTGGGAAATCAGAATTATCAAGGAGATCAGCTCACATTCATCATGTTCATTTTTCACAAGCATCCAATGATTCTTATTTTTGGAAATTTTATGTTCTTGTGAATGAGCCATCAGATTAGCTCATGATGACCATGCTGTTTATGGTCAGTTATTGATACTTCCACCCTAGAATTGTGGAGGTGAAATTGCACAACAACAACTGAGTGTGTTCCACTGAGATCATTACAAATGTTGGTCTGTCACACCATGACACATCACTATTTTTAGTTTTTTACATTGGAAAAAGATGGTTGGCTGCTTTAGTTTAGTTCTTGGAGACATTTCACAAGCTTTGAAGGCCACTGGGTTTCAAATAATCTTGTTCCGTGACTGCCCCCCCACTCTATTTTCTACACCCCTCACCTCATAACCCCAGTCACTGAGAATGTTCACAGGGAAGGTCTATTAAATACATACTGGAACTAAGCATGGCCACTTCCATATTGGCTGAATAAATTCATTCTATCAGAAAACAGTTTGGTCCTCCAACCTCTGGTTCACCTCCAAGGGTATGCTGAATTCATTTTTAATATTCCTCACAGATGGTGACGGTGAAACTACCAGTTAGAGAAATGTTGTGCATGAAAGGACAGTGTGGGGTGGAGGTATCACTCTTGTAGAATATAGAGAACCGGTGATTACAACATCTGAAACAACGAGAAAGGTCACCAGGCCTTTCAGAATCATTTCTCCAAAATAGCGTCAAGTCAAAGTTTGAAGGTCCCTTAAGTCTTTCTCTCCACCATACTATTTGGTAACTTCCATGTATGAGTGGTCCCCTCGGTCAGGAAAAACTTGTTAACATTTGTGAAAAATTTACCCTTAACAGGATTCCAGCTGTTTTCATGGGTGGGCCATCTGCCCAGCTTAGATGGGAAGATAGGATAATAAATGGACTGGAAGGGAGCTGTGAAGTTCCCTGTCTCGACCAGGAGGTGGACATGTTAGGGACACTGGGGCACCAGGTTTACTGGCACTATTATCCCACATATAGAAGATAGAATACTCTTATCTGACTGGGAGGTCAACATAGCGGAAAGATGACCAGGATAGACAGGCATCCAGGCAGGGTTGGTTAGTGATCTCTTTCCTACTGGGGACTCTAGAAGAAATAAGGGACAGTGGAACATTACTTCCTAAACTCAGGTCATCACTGGGTTTTAGCATCCCTTATGTGGAGGCCCTGTTTGGACACCCACAGGACAGCATGGCAATTGTGGTTCCATAGGGCTGCCCTGTTCAGTTTCTTGTGGAACTTCACCTCAGAAAACTCAGAAAAAATCATTAAGTCAATGAGAAACGAGAAATTGAGTGGATTATAATAGTGCAGTGGTCTTTGAAGTGTCCCCAAAGTCTAGGAAAACATCTGGGAGCTGTGCTGGATCAATTATTTTGGCCAAAAATGTGACTTGCGCTGTTTGACAGCCATATTAACCATTGTGCCACTGTGCCTCCCTGAGAAAAAGTTAATAGAATTAAATATCAGAACAGTAACATTTATTGCAGAAAGTGGCAGACAGGAAGCATGAATTCTCCATGGATTTGCCCCCCATGGATTCAGTTGTGTTCACCAGTACACTTTGCTTTTTTTTTCCCCTAACACTTTTGCTTTCTCACTCACTGACAATGCTAAAGCAGGTGGACCCTTCACTCTTTCCTGTTTTCATCAGCAGCACAGCATTCTGGGTAATGTGATCGAAGGGGTCGGCTCACATATTTCACTCAGGTCACATACAAGTCCATACAAATACACAGACACATTTCCAGTTTCCTTCTGCGTGTGCATTTGGTGTTAAGATATTTCTACAAATTTTCTGTTAATTTTTAGCCCAGTACTAGAATTAGCATGATGTACTCATTATATACATCCAGCATTGGCTACTACAGTCCTATGATGAAGCATCATGGGGCTCTGGGAAAAAAAAAATTGTCTAAGCTGGCAAGGCAGCGAATTCCCAAGTAAATATTTGGCAAACAAGGTGACCGGTGAAACATGAAAAATACTTTGGCGAAATTCGATGATCAACACAACTGATAATGTATTAATAACCAAGATAATTTTTCACAAAATAATGTTAATATCTATGGTAAGTAAAAACAGTAGCCATAAAAATGTGCAAATTTTTCTGAAGACTTGTCTTCACTTTGTCATTACAGGTTATTGAGTACAGATTGATGGGCAAAAATGGCAAATTTCTCCATCTGAAATTAAATCTACAACACCGTAATGTGTGCAGAAAGTGAAGGGCTCAGTCCACTGTAATTTCATTAACACCCCCATATCCCAGAGTAGGAACATCAGGTTGATTGAGGATTTTGAATTACCAGCAAATCAGTCAGTGTGACTGTGAATGAGTAAGTGTGACATCTGTTAGAATTCCACCACACCCAGGGTGGTGTTCTCTTTTAACAAGTGTTGTAAAAGTTGGGGTCCCGCTTCTCCAAAATCTAAGCAAGGTGGAAAAATGGGGACTGACCACAGTGGCCTTCTAAGTGCAGAAGTGGGAAGCACTTGAACCCTAAACTGGACCCAAGGTGACGTGTAAGAACTGGAATGTAGTGACCAGTTTAAGTGTGGCCTATTAATAATTTGGGCTGGGATTCTAGAATTTGAGGCTGGAAAGTATGAGCTAATAAAGTGTGTTGTGTGCCAAAATGTAGCATTGCTATGCGTCCTGTTTGTGAGAAATAAAAAAACCAGGAGAGTTTGTCAAAAGCACAGAGAAGGTCTAGGAACATGGTGTACTCAACTTAGGAAAGAGGAGAAAAGCAGCGGGTAGTGGAGTCGTGCCCACACATTACTTGTAAAACGTTGAGTGAGTTGTATTAAAGCACTCATGGAAAAATTAAGCGAGCCTCGGGCGTATAAATAAAAATAATAGCAAGTAAAGTCCACTAATGAGATGTCAGAGTAGGAATTCATTGTGTTTGCGTCATCCACCTCTGTCCACAGACGTTCACACAATTATCTCATTTTGTATTCCCCTAAGTTCTTGAATCTAAGATGTGTTGGCTTTCTCTTTCCTTTGGGTGCCAAATGCATTCATCAGAGTCCTAAAGTGAGAAAGTACGTTCAAAAGCCTCAACGTTCACCTCTACTTGGAAAGAAACAGGAACTTTATTACAAAAGTGGTGCGGCTGCCAGCAATTATGAGTGACGTCAGGCAGCTATGACCTCTGGTGGTCCTCAGATGTCAAGGAAGCTCCTCTGCTCAATCAGCTGCATTTTTAACTGCCCTTCAAAACTCTTCTGTGGCTTTGAACGAATTACTAAAATCATTGTCAGGAGGTCTATGCCCACCCTGATGCCCCTGCAGTACATTGACCTCTCGAATTTAATAGGAGTCCCCTTTAACTCCCCGTGGCCTGCTATGTTCCTTTTGACCTGTGATGTCCGGTAGTCAGCTCTGGACAGTGTGTCTTCAAGAAAAGAATATTAAACCTGTTACATAATGAACACATGGTGCCACACTCTGGTACATTTGAAAGCTCTGCAGGCAGCCATGGCCCTCAATGGACTGAGTTTAGTAGGGAGAATCTAGAACATTCTTAATCCATTTCAAGGTTGAGGTGGCCAATGTCTATCTCAGCAGGATTGAGCAACAGGCCTGGTCAGGACACTAGCTCATCACAGGAACCCTCACTACTCAGACACACACACCCCATACTGAGGATGAGGGATTCTGCAGCATAAACGATTACATAAATGGCACGCCTTGGAGTCCATTGCATGCACAGAGGAGAGGGCGTAAAGGTCCGGAGTGTGCGCATTGATTGACTTACATAAACGATACCCCTCGTTGTAGATAGCGTGCATTCAGTACTATTAAACTTTGAGGACCCAAGCATGTGCCCCTTGAATTAACAAAACAGCACCCCTCAGTGTCCATAGTGCACTGGAGGATTCTGGAAAGTGTGCCGCTTGAGTTCTATAAACAATACCATTTGGTGTCCATTTAGCACATTCAGTCTTATTAGCCTTTGAAGACCTTGGTCTCCCTCGGCGTTCAGAACATGCGCCACTTGAATTAACAAAATGGTGCCCCTCTGTGTCAATCGTGCGTGAGGATGGGGGGATAGTGGGTGATTATGGAATGTCTGCCATTTCAGTGACGTAAAACAGGTCATTTGGTATCCACAGAGTACATTCAGTCTTATTAGACTTTGAGGATCCTGGTCTCCCTCGGTGTCCAGAGCATGTGCCCCTTGAGACAGCAAAATGGTGCCCCTCGGTGTCAATCATGCAGTGAGGATTAGTGGGTTATTCTGGAATGTGTGCCATTTCAGTGACATAAAACAGGTCATTTGGTATCGACAGAGTACTTTCAGTGTTATTAGACTTTGAGGACCCCGATCTCCCTCAGTATCCAGAACATGCGCCCCTTGAGTTAACAAAATGGCACCTCTCAGTGTCCATACCACAGAAGGGAGGGGTGAGGATTTCTGAGCACTAATCCCAGCCCTAACCTTCATAAACAGTGCACCTCAGTGTCCATATCACACCAGTGTGTGTGTGTATGTGTGTGTTTGAACCCTGTGATCGTCTGGCGTCTCGCCGAGGTTTAGTCCCCCATCTCACTCCCACTGCCCCCAGAGTGAACTCCCAGGTCTCTACGACCTTGTAATGGAAAAAGCAGAATCCAAAAAACGCATCTGGTCCTCTGTTTATGTGCATCCAATTTCACAACTGCCCCCCAGATGAATCATGAAGTGTCAGCAGACGTCTCATCTTCCTTCCCAACTCCATTAACTCATCCTTTAATATTTTCCAAAGAACGGCCTTACGCACTCCAAACCTGTCAAAAAGGATTTTAGAATTTTTTTTTCACATTTTATTATGAGTGTCTTCCCGACCCACAAAAGGAAAAAAACAAACCATTTCTACTCTGGACACACTTTGCGCATCATTCAACAACTTGGAGAGCAGACGCAAGCTGAGTAAGAACACCTCCACAGTCCTCATCATCTCAGCTAACGCAATGTTTCCTGTTTCGTTGCTCAAATCAGATACATTTTCATTTTGTACCTTGACTTAATTATTAGTCACCATACAGTCGATTCATGAATAATTAAGAATGTCAAACTCTGACTTAGCATTTAATGACTTACTCTGGAATGGAAGGTGATGTGTCCAGGAACGGCTGGTCTCCCTCCAGGTTTTTTTGTCTGTCATACGCTGCTGCAATCGGCTCTAACATCATCGATTACATTTGATTGGATCAGATTAGATTAGGTTAGGTTAGATTAGGTGGCACTTTATTTGTCCTCAGGGTTGAAGTCTTGCATCTATTACTTGGACTTCAGGATTTTAAGAAATGAATTGAATTTCAGAATGTATGGGAGATGTCAGTTAAAGAATTTAATTCTGATCTTCAGTGGAACTAATAGAACTCTGATGGGAAAATGAAAGCTCGCTGTTGTCTTTTGTCTGCAGATCCTGTATTCTGCTTCTTAGGTTGATTTACTCCATGATTTTCAACTTTTCTTCATGAGCAATATCACCTCACGCCTATGCGGGTTTACTCGAGATATGACAGTTCGCTCACTCCTCTAACATGCAAGTATGGTTTCCTCAAGTCTCTGCCTCACTCATTGTGCTTTATAATGAAGTGAAGTCACATCTTGGGTATGGTCCGTCCCGACACCTGATGCTGTTGGGATAGGTTCAGGGGGCTTGTGGCAAAAAATGGAAAAGTAAATGCAGAGAACTCATGGAAATAATTGATTCTCTACAACCACATGCAGGCATGGTGGCACAGTCACTGGTAGTGCTGCTGCCTAGGGGAATGGAGACTGGAGTGTGTGCTCTGGTGCTTCCCTGCATGGGGTTTGCATGTTCTCCATATGCAGATTAGGTGAGTTGGCAATGATACAATTAGCCCAAGGGTGTGTATGGTGTGTGTGTTTGTTGTGCAATGGACTGGCACCCCGTTTTTTGGGTTTGTTCCTGCCTTGTGCCATATGCTAGCTGGGATAGGCTCCAGCCCCCATCAGTACTTCATCTGGCCAGGAGACCCTTACCATAGATGAAGAACATAAGTGTAGAGGCATCTTGACTGGGGTAGCTGGCATTTCATTTTACCGCAATTGAAGGGCAGATGGAGGCTGCCTCTCCACATGTGTTCCCCCTGTATACCAGATGGTAGCATCTCTGTATTGAGATTTCCATGTGTGCGCCCACATGTACACTCGGGGTCAGGCATAAAAGGAGAAACTCCATCCCACCCAAAGAACCGGAGTTGAGAGAGGAGAAGGACAGAGCTCATCTGGGAGAAGTGCAGGAAGAAAATAAAAAAACAGTCTTCTGAAGGTGGGAGGGCTGTGGGTGCCGTCGTGGCTGAGGTCTGGGGTTCTGAGATGCCACCTAATGGACACACTCTCTATGTTATGACTTATTTAGCACCTGTCATACTGTATATCTAGCTTTCTTAATCTTTAGATAGTACCTTTAATCTATATAGAAATCTTTCGTGTTTATTAATTGACTTTCATATTTACTTGTGTATTCAATCTATCTAATGCTGACAACTACGCTATCTATCTAATCCTGCCAACTACGCTATCTATCTAATCCTGCCAACTACACTATCTGTCAATCTAATCCTGACAACTATGCTATCCATCTATCTGTCTATCTAATCCTGCCAACTACGCCATCTGTCTAGTGCCTTTTACATCTACAGTACAGGCCAAAAGTTTGGACACACCTCCTCATTCAATGTGTTTTCTTTATTTTCATGACCATTTCCAGCACTCCATCACTCTCTTTCTTGGTCAAATAGCCCTTACACAGCCTGGAGGTGCGTTTGGGGTCATTGTCCTGTTGAAAAATAAATGATCGTCCAACTAACCTGACTTCTGCACAACACAACTGCTGGTCCCAACCCCATTGATAAAGCAAGAAATTCCACTAAATAACCCTGATAAGGCACACCTGTGAAGTGAAAACCATTTCAGGCGACTTCCTGTTGAAGCTCATCGAGAGAATGCCAAGAGTGTGCAAAGCAGTAATCGGAGCAAAGGGTCGCTGTTTTGAAGAAACTAGAATATAAAACATGTTTTCAGTTATTTCACCTTTTTCTGTTAAGTACAGAACTCCACATGTGTTCATTCATAGTTTTGATGACTTCAGTGAGAATCTACCATGAAAGTAAAGAAAACACATTGAATGAGGACGTGTGTCCAAACTTTTGTCCTGTACTGTATATGTTTATCTGCTATATATAGCCTTTCAAATCTCTCTATCCATTATACAGTGCCTTTCATATCTGTCTCTTTATTTATTACGTAGTGTCTTTTATAAACATCTGCCTGTTATAGAATGAATTTCATATACATACAGAATATCGACCTCTCTCTCATTCCTTGCTTTTCATATCTGTCTCTTATATAATGCCTTTTATATTCATTTATTTACAGTATGTGTCTGTCACATTATACCTTCCACATCTATGTATTATATAGTGGATTATATATAATGCCTTTCATATCTATCTATCTATCTATCATGTTAGTTAACATGTGTCTGTGTATTACAGGCTCGGAGTTTCTGAATCAGCCAATAGACATCTGTAATAGAGACAAGTGGACATTTGTGGATGTCTATTCTTGTTTTTGTACTTTGAATTTACAGCACTTCATATTTGTTTGACTCCAGGTGTAACGGCCATCTTAGTTCCCAGCCTTGTTAGCTCACATGCATCGCGTTGTGTGAAGGTCTGAGATGGTGGGGTTTGGTCTTTGGGGTATTCTGTTTTAGTATCTGATTTTTTCCTGCTGTTATTATTCTTTGTATTAACTCAGCAGGATTCTTTGTGCATGAAAGGCTGCTTCTAGAATTTCCTTCCTGACTTTGCAGCACAAACTAAACGCAGATGCTGCCTCCCCTTCGTGATAAACGGTTCTAATTAAGTGGAGTTCGGTCAGGACAGGCGCCTCGCACTCATTGAACGTGCCGCGCTTGCCGTTGCCGTTTGCCCACTAGGGGGCTCCGCAGGCTGCTAAGCTCAGGCCTGGCGCCGCGCCGCACGTGGAGGTGTCGTCAAGAGCACAGAGTGGCCTGCTGAAGAAACACGCAACGCGTTCCCACAAGAGCTTATTAATTTGCTGTGACTTAACAGAACTTAAACAAATCAGCTCGCCTGATGTAATCCTCCCCCGTTTCAACGTGTTCCGTTATGCTCCATTGCAACAATGAAATGCGTGGCCCGGGGGTCTAACGTGTTTAAGCTTATACAGCAGTACGATACAATTACTCACAAATTAATCAAGAACGGCTTGACAAAACACTTTATTTTCTCAGTGCTCTGTGGTACAATTGCATGCTGATGAATTTCATAAACAGACGAGTGGCCAGGTAGCTAACTTATTCAGGGTTATAGTATGAATCAGAGAAGGAACTTACCTAAAACCTTGTCATTTTATATTGCGCCTTTCATAGTGGGAAACACTTCAAATCACTTCTACGTGTTCAAATGTTTTCCTGAAAAGACCAGTTAAGTGATTTGTTCAGGTTCATACCATGAAAAAGGGAACTGATCTGACAAACCTGTAAATATATAGTGCCTTTCATAATGAGATCCATTTTTAAGCCCTTTACTTCTGCTGAGATACAGCTGAGTCGATTACCTGTGCGTATTGATTCATCCACAGACGTGACAACTTTAGAAACTCATTCAGTGCCACACAGGGCTGAACTGGCTATCTTGTGATTTTATAGCGCCTTTCACAGTGAAAACCATCATTTCTATTGAAATATGACTGCATGCTCATTGTTAAAATGGGAAAAGTGATAGGGAAAATGATTGGGGTCACACCATGAAACGGGGAATCAAACCCTTTGGTTTTATATAGTGCCTTTCATAATAAAGAAAATGACAAATTAAGTGTTAAACGGTTCAATACAATTTTTTTTTCATAAAGAGATCAATAGCATGGTAGATAATGTGTTTGAGGTCACAGAGTTAATCAGAAAAGGCACTGAATTGACAACCTTGTAATTTTATATAGTGCCTTGCGTAATAAAGAAGCTTGACAAAACATGCATTAATTCCTTGCTATAATGTACAATTGTATACAAGCATTTTCCATAAATAAATAATTGGGTGGATAGATAATTTGCTAAGGGTCACAGAGTGAATCAAAAAATAATAATTTTGTCCTTTTATATAGTGCCTTTCATAATGAAGAAGTTACCATACACTTCATTAATTGATAACTATAAAGTACAATTACATATAATTCTGTTTCATAAAGAGATCTGTGGTTGTTAACTGGTTCAGGGTCACAGAGTGAATCAAAAAGCACAATAATAATATTATATATATAATATATATAGTGCCTTTCATAATGAAAAAGTTACCATACACTTCATTAATTGATAACTATAAAGTACAATTACATATAATTCTGTTTCATAAAGAGATCAGTGGCATGGTTGTTAACTAGTTCAGGGTCACAGAGTGAATCCGAATGGCACCAAACTAACAACCTTGTAATTTTGCCTTTCATAGTTAAAAAAAAAAGGTTCAAGTCTCTTTATTTTTATCTGTTCCTATTTTACAGTTTAAGTGATTTGTTCACGGTCATGCAGCGAAAGAGGGGATTGAACTGGCAGTTATATATAGTGCCTTTCATGGTGAGACCCAATCCAAAGCCATTTTGGTTACACAAACACGCGCACATTCAATGAGGAGTTGACAGGCTAAGTAATTTCTTCAGGGTCACCACAGTCATGGAAGTGACTGACGTGGCAGCCCTGTAATTTTATATAGCGCCTTTCATAATGAAAACAATGCTGCTGAACACATACATAGCCATATTTTATCTTGGTAAGTGAACCCTTCAGGGTGGCACAGGGTGAGATTCGACTGAAATGGCCTTTCATAGTGAAAACTAGACGGCGAACTTTACAAGACGTTTTGTTTTCTTTTTCTCGCCTTCTCTGTGCAATTGGAGCGCGGAAGATTTTCTTTTTCTGTATAACATAATGAGTTACGGAAAACACGTAGCCATCAAAGATCATCTTTTGTTTTCGTTTTTTAACAGTTTCAAACATTCACAAAACCCTTTACTAGCGCAGAGCTCCAGCTTGTGTATTTTTGCGTGGCCCGTTTACAGTCCGGCGCCTCGGCCAGTGAGCCCGCAGTTCAAATGGAGTCCACGTTGTCCCTGAAAACTCCAAGCATTTCACTGGACTTGAACCAGCGCCTCCCTCCCTAAACTTACCGCATACCCCATTTGTCAATGACGACCTCTGAATCCCCCCTTGCGTGAGGCTGATTTTAGCAAATGCTCTTCGTCATGGAGAAGATGAGAAATAAATGACACTAAAATTACATTCTTTGCATGGACTGCTCGATGCCAAAATCCACAACATGTCACTAAGCATTAAGAGCAAATGTGACTTCTAAGCAGGATACGCCATTGTCAGCTGCTGGGACACAGAGGAGGAGAGGGAGGAGGAAGATGAGGAGGTGGCCGCGCCCTCTTGAATGTCCCGTGAAGCTCCGCACGCCGTGCTCGGTCTCCAGATGCCTGCTCGCGGTAGATCAGCTGACGTGTCCCTTTGGCGTGTCCTCTGTTCGGCACAAGTGCAGTTAATTCTTAGGCATTATGGACGAGCGAAGGCGCCGGCGGAGTCCAAAGAATTGTTGGGGTGCCAGTCGGCTCAATCCGTTTGATCTGGCAACGTAAATATTCACAGGCGCACACATAACATTGACAAATTGACAGGTTTGCATGGGTCGGCTTCTCTAAATAGCTGAGCGCGATTGAACGGCTCAGTCTTGGGAAGCTCCATCTTGTGGCCAAATTAGGTCTAAAAACAGACGCCACCATCTGGGGATGCCAGGGGTTTTAGGGGACTTGCACTCATTGGGCATCTTCTCTGTGCTGTGGCTGAGAAAATACTGACAACACTGTTAGAGACAGCGCCCCCTGTTGTCCCAGAGTGGTACTGCTCTGATGAGCCGGGAAGTTCTCAAACAGCATAGTCAGTCAGTCAGTCAGTCATTATCCAACCCGCTATATCCTAACACAGGTCACGGGGGTCTGCTGGAGCCAATCCCAGCCAATACAGGGCGCCAGGCAGGAAAAAATCCCGGGCAGAGCACCAGCCCACCGCAGGACACACACACACCAAGCACACACTTGGGACAATTTAGAATCGCCTAACCTGCGTGTCTTTGGACTGTGGGAGGAAACCGGAGCACCCGGAGGAAACAGGGAGAACATGCAAACTCCACGCAGGGAGGACCTGGGAAGCCAACCCAGGTCTCCATACTGTGAGGCAGCATCGCTACCACTGCGCCGCCATGCTGTCCAGAGCATATTCAGTCTCCTGAAAAAGTAAGTCCACCCCATGGAGACCACTGACTTTTTCAGTATTTTAAAACAAGCAAAAATTAGATAGATAGAACTTCATTTGTACCCTTGGGAGGGAGATCTGGAATTTGGGTTTTTACAGAAGCTTGTTAAATGAGAAATAGATAGAGGAACTCATCTGGGGTACAGAGTTGAGGAGACCTTTAGATGACAAACAGAATGTTAAGTTATATAGTGCCCTGATGTGTGGAGTACAAGTCCAAGGAGGTTCTGCTTGTTTTATAACACACTGGTGAGGCCTCATCTGGAGTAATGGGTGCAGCTTTGGGCCCAAACAGACATAGCAGCACTAGAAGAGGTCCAGAGAAGAGCGACACAGGGTGAGTTATGAGGAAAGATGAAAAGAGCTGAGTCTTTAAAGGCGATGAAGAGGACACCTGACTGAAGTGTTTAAAATAATAATACATTTTAATTTATACAAGGCGCCTTTCTGAGAACTCAAGGACACTGAACAAACAAACAATAAATAAATAAAAAGACACACTATAAGCAACTTAAAACATCAGAAGAAACAGAAGATATAAAAATTAAAAGCAAACAAAGCCACTGTAATTATAAAGAAAAAGCCATTTTAAACAGAAGGGTTTTAAGTTTACATTTGAAGGTGGAAAATGATTTGATTTTTCTGAGCTCAGTAGGCAATGAATTCCAGAGCTTGGGAGCAGAACAACCAAATGCTGTGCTTCCCATGGTGGTTAAATGGGCGAGAGGGATGGTCAGGTGGATGGGGAAAGAGGATCTAAGGTTACGAGAGGGAATGGCAACATGGAGAAGGTCAGACAGATATGGAGGGGCGAGGTTATGAATGGCCTTAAATGTTAATAGCAGAATGTTAAACTCAATTTGAAACTTAATCGGGAGCCAACGAAGCTACTGCAAGACCAGAGTGATATGGTGAACAGACGAGGTTCAAGTGATAGATAGATAGATAGATAGATAGATAGATAGATAGATAGATAGATAGATAGATAGATAGATAGATAGATAGATAGATAGATAGATAGATAGATAGATAGATAGATAGATAGATAGATAGATAGATAGATAGATAGATAGATAGATAGATACTTTATTAATCCCAAGGTGAAATTCACAAGTAATGAGGTGAGCAGCAGGATTATGAAGAGTATCAGTCCAGTGGATGGAGACTGTGACTTTGAAAAGCACCCCAGACACATGGAATAAGTGAGCAAGTAACGTGGTGGTCAGCAGCAGTTTAGGGATCATCAAAACACGACTTGATGTTATCTTGGATAGGACTGCTGGGATTTGTTGGGCTGAATGGTCCGTTATCCTCTAAATCTTTTTAATGTACTATATGCCCTCCTATAAATCCAGAGGGTCTCCCACAGTTCCTGGTGGTTCATAGTGAATGCTCTCTGGAGTTGATGCGTTTCTGGCGTCTTTTGCTGTGAATTTTTGTTTTTCAACCTTCTGCTCTGTATTTTGATCTTCCTATTGGAATTTGTATTGAGACTTGTTGGATTTGGATTGCCTTTCTGTTGCAGGAAGTTCCATTTTGTCTTTGCGCTCCATGGAGTGCCATTGTTATTGGAGAACATTTTTTCCTTTAAGAATAAACCTTTTACTTTTATAAAGATTCGATGAGGTCCTTTTGGTGTCTAATCTGGGTTTTTGACAGGATTTCTCCCACGAGTGGGCATTTTTAGAAGTGCTTTTGGAATTCTTTGGGACTTGGGAATGTGCCCAAATTATGTACAACGTAATTGAGTGAGACGAAAACACAAATAGAGCCCAAGTGCATCTGCCATCCACAGGCAGCCTCCCATCTCAAGTCCGGTCCGGCTTGGTCTTTGTTACCCCCCCGGCCTTTGAGTGGAGTATTGAATCAGGCTGCATGACTGTCTCAAAATGGCTGCCCAGAGAGAGAGAGCAGTCTTCATTGTGGAGAAATTGCAAGAGAGATGGAGAGAGAGAAGGAAAAAGACCAGCTTTACCATTCTTATCACAAATTCTGAACCAATGGGGTGGCGTAGTACCAAACGGACCAATCATAAACAGCCATGCTTCTGACCAATCACACCTGCCATCCTGTCTAGCCAGTGCCTTTAGGTGGGGGGCTTATAGAATCCCCCTTTCCTGCCCCAGACCCCACTTGCAGAGCAGCAGTGGCACTCCTAAAGCTTGAAGGGAAGGAAATACTCAAAGAGAGCCGCTTCTTTCCTTTATTTGAATATTTCAAATACCTGGCACAACAGTTCTTGCTTGTACTCGTCCCTCCTGAAGTAAATCCTTACTTGTCTCAAGAGCATCCTGAATCAGCGCGGCTCATTCTAATTCAGACTTTAAGACCAACAGAGTGTGCTCTGGTTTAGTGTTCAAACACTACCAAATTACAAAAAGTATAACGTCCTTCCATCCATCATCCAACCCGCTATATCCTAACTACAGGGTCAAGGGGGTCTGCTGGAGCCAATCCCAGCCAACACAGGGCGCAAGGCAGGAAACAAACCCCGGGCAGGACGCCAGCCCACCACAAAAAGTATAACGTGTAAACTAAAATGGAAAACTGGAGACAAACCTGCTGGTTTTTACTGCCAGCCTTCCTGATAGACCACAACAACACAAACCTTCAGGAGATGGCGTCCAACCACATTAACTGCAGCCTGACACACATAATGTGATACACATTCCTGCCTGGAAATGAAATTTGTTCAGATAGTTGATCCATCATTCCCAACTCCCAATGCAGTGGATTGTTCCCATCCTAAAAAAATGGCTGGTCTTCCATCCTCATCTTTTGGTCGTTTATTGATTAGGTCCACCGATCCAAGGAAAAGAGCCACGCAGCATTTCCAGCAGGGAGCTCGCTGACAGAAACATCTCCCGAGTGGCTGTGACATTTCTAACACTTGGATGTGCAGTAGCAGGGAGCGATCCATCGTCGTTTTCATGATTAGATGGTGTACAGGAAAAGCCTTTAGAGCTGAGGCTGTAGCCATCATCACAACAGCCGCCTATGAGACCTCCATTGGTTTTGTAAGACTGTAGCCTGCAGAAGGTTGATATGAAGACATGCTCTCTTTCTCGGTTTCAATTACAAGTCCATCTGGGCAGTTCCAGAGTGTGTGGATTGAGATCCACCAGGTGTTTCTGGGTGTTGCACACTTTAATGAGACTCTTGATGACTTTCCTCGAACCTCTCAGAGCAGAAGCAGTTGTCACGCCTTATTAAATTAGGGCACTGGTGCTCACAAGGAGGAGATTTGTGCTCGATTTGGGTCTTCACACTCACCGCTGACCATCACAAATCCCCGCAGGCATGTGCATCGGAAACTGCCCGGCATGTTGACGCACACCTGACCAGGAGCGCAGATCGATTGCACCAGACACTCATCCTGGTCTCTACACCCCAATCCATCTTCATCCAGAAGATAACCTTCTCTGCACAAGCAAGTGTAGCTCTGCAGCCGGGAGACACACAGGTGCTCACAAGGATGGTCCCTGCATGGATCGGGCGTCTCACAGGTCACCTGGCTCCCCTCTAACTGTAGTCCTTCAGGGCACACGCACTTCGATTCACTTCCCTCCATTTCACAAATGTGGCTGCATCCGCTGTTTTCATGTTGGCTGTCGCAGGGACTTGTTTTCCATCCATTGATGTCACAGTACAACTGGTATCCAGTGGGTGACGTGATTGCTGTCATGCCAGGTGGCAGTTGAGCTGTGTCTGTCATCTGAAAACCTAAAGGTGTGTGGTAGGTAAGGGAGAATCCCTCCATCTCAGGGGCTCGGCAGGTTTCATTAAAGTTGTACTCACAGAGGAACCCATCGGCCGCCTCCAGACTTAAACTTTCTTCCCATAGCTGATCTTTGGAGACGGAGACACACCGCCAACCACATTCACTTGAGTCCTGTGCTCTCCACTGCGTATAGTCTGTAGCTTCTTCTCCAGTTACCCACTGGCACCCACATAGTGCTTTTGAAGGGTCACCACAGCGTTCAGCGGGCAGCTCCAGAACAATCCAGAAGCGACCCTTCAGTTTCTCCGTTAGGATTGAAAAGATGTCGCTGTGCACCGTCGATCGCACTGTCATCAGGTGGCCCCCTCGATGGCTGCAAGTGGCTTTTGCTGTGTGAAAATCAGCAACTCCCTGGTGTATTGTGTAGCACGTTTTAAGAGAACAGAAGCCCACTTCAGGACACTGATCATCATCTTGAGAAATGGAAAAAGAAAAGAAGAAGACAAAGACAATTCTGGTTGCACACCTCATATTTTCACAATTCATGACATGTAAAACAAAGCCTTTGGTCACTTTGTTCAAAGCCAAATACATCTGCTGGCACACCAAAAGAGAGAGAGTGAGAACTAATGAAGTCACCTCCTCTGAAAGGTTGCAGGCTGCACACCACTTTTGTAATTAACATGGAAGAGCTCGCAGGAGGACTGTGTGCTGCAGATTAGCAAAAAGTTTTGGAAGTCACTGCAGGGCCTTCTTTTTAGCCACCAACTTTTACTAAATTTGTAATTAACATGGAAGAGCTCGCTTAAGGAATTAATTTCAAGAACACTTGCCATACAATTTTCAGATTTCAATCAAAGTGAAGTCTGAACAGAAGTGATGTTGGACACAGATCTTCAAAAGTTAGTTTTGGAAGGTTACTGCAGGGCCTTCTTTTTAGCCACCAACTTTGACTCTTTGCCAAGGCGCTTGCCAAGAAATGAAATGCAGACTCACTTCAAGGACTGCCTTTCTTCTGGCGCAAATGTTAATGCCTAGAAAAGGCCTGATGCTTCGGCTGCAGACGTGCCTTCCATTAAAGCAGACTGGGCGGTGTCAGCAGTCCCTGGTTTAGGAAGTGGACGCCAATAGGACTTTCTAAATAGAAATGTGGTGTAATGGAGGAAAAGGATTGGAGATGTGAATGTCTTCGCTGACACACAGTCTCAGCCAAAAGTGAAAGTGAATCTGTGATCTCTGTGGAGGGTACTAGATAGTTATAGGGTCATCATCATACAGCCATTATAGGGTCATTAATGTCACATACACAGGAAAGAGCAAGTCTTACTGACATGGGCTCATTAAAATGCAACATGTTACAACTCTCCAGCAGTATGACCATGACAGGTATAGCTAGACACTACATGATAGACAGACAGACAGATAGACATAGATAGATAGATAGATAGATAGATAGATAATGTGCTGTATCTATACTAATAAAAGGCAAAGCCCTCACTGACTGACTCACTGACTGACTCATCACTAATTCTCCAACTTCCCGTGTAGGTAGAAGGCTGACATTTCGCAGGCTCATTCCTTACAGCTTACTTACAAAAGTTAGGCAGGTTTCATTTCGAAATTCTACGCGTAACGGTCATAACTGAATCCTACTTACGTACATATATATGGCCATAGCCTGCAGCTCGGTCGCCATGTGAGGCGGAGTTGCATCCCGCATCATCACGCCTCCCACGTAATTGAGTGCCTGTCCATATAAGGTAAATATTTGCGGGTGAAGGACTGTGTATATGCAAATGAAGATGAGATGGTCTAGTGTTTGGCGAAAGTGCTAGAGAAACTTTTAAGTGCTGGGTCTTAGCTAACATTAAATAAAGCCGTGGACATCACAAGATCACAAAAGAGAGCGGCTCACGTGAACTGACTGTGAACGTAGTACGCAGAGAACAAGGAAGAGCGCTGAACAAAAAACGCATTACGCAATTGAGAAGGCAGCAAAAGAATATGAAGCGAGTGACGCATACAAGCGTATTCATAAGTGCAGCTACTGCGGAAACAAAGCACGGTGTAAACCGTAAGTTTAAATTAAATTTATAGACACGCTGCCGTTTGTCATGCCTACGACGAATACGATATTCGCGAGAAACAAGTTTAATGAGAGGACGTGGGGTATAAACAAGACTTTGGATCACTTTGTAACGGAGTTAAAATTGCAGGTGAAGGACTGTGCTTATGCAAACGAATAGGAAAGCAAGGTGTAAAGCTTAACTTTAAATTAAGTTCATAGACACGCTGCCGCTTGCATTTGTCATGTCTAGGACGAATACTATATTTGCGAGATACAAGTTTACTGAGAGGATGCAGGATATAAACGAGACTTTTGATCACTTTGTTACTGAGTTGTGCAAACGAAGATTAGATGGTCAGGGATAGAATAGTGTTTGGCACAAACTCGGCAAAAGTGCAAGAGAACCTTTTAAGTGCCGGGTCTGAGCTAACATTAAATAATTGCTGGTGAAGGACTGTGCTTATGCAAATGAACAGAAAGCAAATGTTACGTTATTTTTAAAATGTTTACACACTTCTTCCCTGCTGCGAAGCGCGGGTATTTTGCAAGTAAATGATAAACACAAGACTGGTTTTCTCACATTACTGAGTACAGATGTGGAGTGCACTTTATATTAACCATCTGTCTCTTCATTTATTTGTTGATGTTTATATTTTTAGACTTGAGAGCAATGACCTCGCGTCAGGCATCATGTGACTACCGTTCTTATAAATCTTCCCGTGTGTAAAGAGAGCTAACAGCCAGTCCCTTCAGACAGCTGTCTTTGATGAGTGTCACAGGTCATTGGCACAGTTTCTTTTAGGTCTTTTCATCAGAATGTGTGTGTTGTTATGTTCAATCATTGGTGTGTATCAGAGCTCCCCCTGGTGGCTCCAGCTATTACACAATTGTAATCCTCATCACAGGCTTATAAGCAGAGTCTCTCAGGGCTTTCTGTTTTCTGCCTGCCCTTCATGAAAATGAAAAAGAAAAAAAAATTGCATACAATGAAGATCTGTTAACATATGGTCATACATCACATCTACCAAAGGACAGGACTAAAAAAGATCTCAGCATCATTATCAAATAACAAAAAACACTGAATGCAGCTCTGCACATGATTATTAATACTTCTCATTTTGATCCATGGAAAAAGTGCTAGATTGTTTTGTATGAAAGTAATGGACATGATGACTCGGACAATGATGATGACTACTCCAAAACAACAAGAGCTGGATATTCCCTTTAAATGGTGTCCGAAATGAAAATGTGGGTCACTTAAAAGGCTCGGCCTTCAAACTCCACGGTGGAACTGAAAAGCTGAGGCTGCACGGGAGCAAAAGTGCAGAGAGAAACCTACAGGGTTTAAAGGCCTACACCAATAACATGGAAATGTGCTACAAAATTTAATAAACTTCAAAAGAAATATTTCTAGATAGGAAAAAAATCTAATTAAGAAAATCACGGAAAACATTAAAAATGTGATTATGCTTGAGTTTGCTATAAAAATTTTAACAACACGTTAAATTAACCCGACACAAGCAATTCGGTGAACTTTATAGATTTAGTTGCATCAAATCCATTTGTGAAATTGGAATTTCTCAAACACAAACTGTCTTTACAAGATGTCAGATTCTGTGAAAAATGCTGTTTTGGAAACAACTATTGATTTCAATAAAATAAGTGATGGTTGTTTTATTGCGTAAGTATCGCTCATGCTGAGAACATTATCTGAAGTATATAATGAGCTGAAAACTCCTCATTCTTAAAGTTAGTGTAGATGGAAACAGCCCAAAAGCAAGCCTCTGCTAAAAAAAATTTTGCTTTCATGAAGTATTTTTTTCTCTCATCTTATTCCTTCAAAATTGGCAGAAATGCATATTTAGAAGGTTAGAAAGATGCTTTTTTCATTGTTCAAATGATTTTTGCAAAAATATTCAAGGCGTGGTTGATCCATCCATTGCCATGACCAGGTAACTGACGTCACGCACACGCGTCAGTGGATCAGAGCTCATCGGAAGTAAGTAGTACCTCCCCGAGACAAGAGGGGGTGCGGAGGCTAACAATACTGAGAAGACGCCCAGTGAGGATGCCCACATGACCCCGCCCCTTCTGTTCCGAGTGGTATAAAGCCCGGTCATCGCCCCTGGGAAGGAAGCATCATATTTCTCAATGAGCCGACTGCAGGATGGAGCTCCTCTCAAGAGTGCACCCCTCAAAAGAGTTGCTGAAAAGACAAGCCAGGAGGCCCCAACATTTCTTTTGGACTCAGTCCTTGCTTTGCCTTTTCAAACAGGTAAGAAAATGGGAAAAGAATACACAGCCTTCCTTTCTTAAAGGAAAAAAATAAATAAATAAATCACAAAATTTCCATAAATTACAAAGGTGGATAACTACGAGGAATTGAGGATCTTCTCTCTTACTACATAGCACTTGGGCCCAACATGTCTGTAGAACTCCATTTTCCAGACTCTCATCCCCCCTGAGAACATGGGAGCGGCCCCTCATGGGCACGGAGAGAGGCTGCCCCAGGACATCGCCGCAGTGGAACGTGGAGCGAGAGTCAATGCCAGCAGGCATCTGTTGGCCATTTCACCGTGAAACACCTGCAGAGGATCACGAGATGCAGAAATCTACCAAGTGACTGCTTTTAGTAACTAAGAATACGGTGTTTTATTTATAATTACGTACATTTATTTTGTGTTTAATTTATACCTTTTTTAGAATCCTTGATCCATTTTCAGTCCTGCTTATACTGTGCAGGGTTTGCAGCACAAGGTAGGAACAGCGGCTGGACAGGGTACCAGTCCATCACAGAGCGATTAGCATATGCCAGGGCCAATGATAATTAATTTTAAAAATTATATATTACTTTTTTCCCCCTTCATAAATAGTGTTTTTTTTTTCATTTTGAACCTTAATTTCCCCAAAACTGGATGCAAGAGGGTATATTTGTTCCCAGATTTGCATTCAGCTTATTAAAATCTATTTAAAAAAAAAATAAAAAATTTTGAGAGGAGTCGGACATTTCAGGAAGGGAAGGTTTGCTACAATTAATTTTTGCACATCAGTGCCATCTACTGGGAAATGAGGGGCAGTGCGCCACCTAACGTACACAGAGTGACCACCAACCAATAAGAACTGGAGAGTCAGGTAGAGCTATCTGGACCGAGCAGAATCTGCACGATGTGATCTTTTAAATCAGTCAGTACACTGGATCGGTGGTCCTCATGTGCTATGTCCAACACCCCCCAAGCCCAGAAAACACACCGTGGCTGATTTTTCTAACACCAGCTTATTTACAATCAGTGAGACATTTTAAATGCACTGTTTCAGTTACGGACCTTTTGTCCTTTTATTTTGCATTTAGAAAGGCGCAGCAGTGTTAGGTTGGTTGACGTGTTGGAAATCCAATCTTCTTTCAGCTTTCTTGCAGACTCTATCAAGTTTTTTTTCTCCAGGATTTCTCCACATCTTGCTGCCTTCATGTTACTCCCACAAACCCTCCTGGGCTTTCTGCAGAGAAACATCCCCAAGGCCTGAGGCTTCCACCACCGTGGTGTGTCTGTGATCCCTCACAATTTAACATGACATTTGGACTCATGGCCAAAAAGCTCCGCTTTGACCTCAACAGATCACAGAACCTTCTTCCAACTGACCTCACAGTCCCCCGTGTAGCTTGATGTCCAGTCCATTTTTTTACAAATTGAAAAACAAAAATAAAATTGCATAAGTATGTACCCCCTTCTAGCCTGCATTAAGTAGATGGCAGCCATGACAGAGAAAGACCTGTGAACACAGAATTAATTCTGTCTGCTCTGCCTTCTCTCCCCATTCTGTTTTTGTTGTAGAGCTGCTGAAGGTCTGTCATGGTGATCATGAGTGACCAGCCTTTGTCACCTGGACTGAGATTTGAACTCTGACCCCAGGACATTCACATTGTTTGTTTTGAAACTACCCCTGTAGTTCATCTTTATGTGTGGTCTCATTGTCTTCTCCCAAGGCTCAGGTTTGCTGCAGACTCCATCAGGTTTTCCTTGTATTTCACTGCCTTCATTTTACTCTCACAACCTTTCCAGGTCCTGCTGCAGAGAGGTATCCCCACAGCCTATTGCTGCCACCACCCTGTTTCACGTGTTTTTGAAAATATGTGCTTAGCATCAGACCACAGAACTGACTTCAGAGTCTCCCATGTGCCTCCAGCTGAGATGTCCTGTGTGGATTTTCCTCTTTGACACTCTCCTATAAAGCTTCCACTGATAACACACCATTTGTCTGCACAGTCTTATCCACTGGAGCTTGTGAATTTGTTAGAGCTCTCAGAGGTTTCTAGGTGACCTCACTCATTCTTCTTATTCTGAATGGCCTTTTCTGGGAGATTTCCAGTCATGCAACATTCTTTCCATTTCTTCATGATTGGTGAAATTAGATATTCAGTGACTTGGAGACTTTCTTGTCTCCATCTCCTAACTTGTGGTTTTCATGGAGTTGCTTGGAGTGTTCTTGTGTCGTCACGGTGTAGGTTAAGCCACCATACTGACTGAATGCAGCACAAGTTGGACCTTTCAGATGCAATCAAAGTGAAACCCCAGACAGGTGACCTCCACTGAACTAATGATGGGACTTCTAATGTTAAATGACAGCACCAGGTGTCTGGTGTTAACTTCACTTAAAAATCTAAGGTTTCGTTATGCTGCCATCACGGGAGAGCACAGATGTGTTCAACTCCAATGGCACCTCCAATTCAGCTTATTAAACCATGAGGAGCAACGGGGAAATGGTGGAAAGGAGTATAGAAATAAATAGAATAGAAATAAAAGTTTTTGGAAGCTAAACACACGAAAACTGCTGGAGGACAATAAAATCAGGGCAGAATATAAAAACAAATTATAAAGAATGGGTAACATTAAAGGATTTTTATAAACAAACCAGTGAATGGTGGGACCTCGTCAAGGAGAGAAGACAAGAACCTTTTTCCAAAGGAAAGGCAAAGAATAGAAAAGAACACAAAACCAAACTCTTCGTCATCTATAATCTCAAAAGCAAAGGCATTATAATGGAGGAAGAAATACAACAGACAAACAAAGAAATTGGGAAAATATACCTGGCAAAAGAAGAGAAGATCGAATTCCAAAGCTGGGTCCAAGAAAAAGAAGAAGGGGGGAAAAAAATTAAGAAAATTCTTCTTCCAAAAAATTAAAGAGAGGGGAAGGAAAGAACATATAAAAGAAGTCATCGATCAAGACGACATTCTACAAAACACGGAGGAAGAGGAAGGTCATAACGCAATACTTCCAGGGACTTTTTACGCTTGAACTACAATTTATGAAGTAGGGTCGTCGCAAATAGGATAAAAGAGGCGATTGAAACTCCTCTCTAGAAATAAATAACATTGCCTTGAAACTCTCAGTATTTATGAAATCTGACAAGGACTCCTTTAAATGGCTTCCCTACAGCTTGGCTTCAATCTACACTTTGAAAATGACTCCAACTTGATTTTTGTTTTCTTTTTTATAAAAATGGAGGCAGCTAACATTGGAGTTAAACATTTACATAGTAGAAAGAAAAAAAGATGTGATGTATGTATGTGTGTATGTATATATATATATATATATATATATATATATATATATATATATATATATATATATATACACACACACACATACATACAACATTTATTTATATAGCACATTTTTATTCAACAATGTAGCTCAAAGGGATTTACGTAATGAAGAATTGAAAAATACATGACACAGTAAGAAAATAAAATAAGTCAACATTAATTAACATAGAATAAGAGTAAGGTCTGATGGCCAGGGAGGACAGAGAAAAAAAAAAAAAAAAATCCAGACGGCTAGAGAGAAAAAATACAATCTGTAGGGATTCCAGACCATGAGACCACCCAGTCCCCCTATACACACACACATATATGGATGTGTGTTTATGTGTGTGTATAATATATATATTTATTATAAGTGTGTGAGGAGGGTTGCTACAAGGTCTTTGTGCAGTTTTAAATTATCATACCATCAAGTCCATGGATGATAAAATGACTCTGCAAAAAGGGAAAGTGAAAAATTTTATTTCATTTTCACTCGCAGATGCACTGGCGTAGTGGATGAGGAGGCAGTTCACCCCATGCGGCACTTTTTAATTAACTTTAGTAGTGGACTTTTTTTTTTTTACAATTTTGTTTGTTTGATCTTTGGCAAATTAAAGTGTGTTATCAATGTCAAACTTACACCGTTTAAATGTATAAAAACTGTTACAAATACAAATGTTGCAAAGTTATATTTCACAAACCTTGACCAGATTTTCGAGTTATATTGACCAAAAGGGATGAATCTTTCAGTCTCATTATTAATATTTTTTTACTCTCTCAGTCTCAAGATGAAGCGAACAAAAGAAAGTGGTGCTGCTTTTAGGAGGAAAAAAAAAGAAAAAAGAAAAAGGCGAGGAAAGAAGTAAAAAATGAAGAAGGTATTATGTAAATACTCCAATCATAATTAATAATTTGTCGTTTTTTATTTGATATGTACGGTATAATTTCTTTTTATTTTGTTAGTGTGTGCGGGTGGTTAGCAAACTCAAAGACCACCCGGACGACAAAAAATCAAACTTGAGATTGTTCATTCTCAACATGCACATCCACCTTCACCAAACAGCTAGTAATGCGACTCCAAAGTTCTACCAACAGGTTTTTGCTGCCGATTTTCGCCCTGCATCTCACCAGCTCTATACAGTAGTTTTCAGTTCATCTACAGATCGCGCTTTAGTTATATAATCCACACAGCCTTTATGTGTCCCCATCAAAAGAAATCCAATGGGCTCAGATCTTCAGATGGCGGCGGCCAGACTTCGGTTCCCCACTTCCAGTCCATCTGTCAAGGAATTTTTCCTTCAAAAACTGCCTAACACTGAGAGCAGGATAAATGAACACAAGTAATAATTAATGCATTATTTTATAGTTAATAAGCTATTACAAGAATGTGATCAAACTACAATCATTTACATGAATTACGCTTCACAAATGGTTTCCGTGCATACAACTGAAGTTAAGATGATTCAGCATCACACAAAGGCTTTTAACTGACCCTGCATATAAATATAAATAAATCAAATCTCTACAAATATAGAAGCAGATTCTCCGTCAGAAACGTACGTTTCGAAGTGGCATCGTTTCAAAGAAAACACTGGAGCCCACAGACGCACCTCTGCCTGGCATGTCACATATATGCCTTTAAGTCGTTTGTGATAAACAAGTATTTCCTGACAGTGGTGACTTGCTGAAGCCCGTAGTCCCTTTCCAAACCATCGATCTTTCAATCCGTCGCCATGTCCCACTTTGCCCGCTGTCTGAACTCTCGGTGCACAACGCAGAGCCCCAAGATGACGGCGACAAGGACACCGATGAGGATCCCAAGGAGCGCCCCGGCTGATATCACCGACTCCTCAGTGACAGTGATGTTAGTAGTCGGAGTCACCCAGTCTTCGGTGACCGGAGTGATGCTTGTTAATCCGGAGCCATCTTCTGTGTCTGGTACTTCTGAAGTGCATGAATAATTATCAGCTTCTAGTTTGTATCCATCTTCACAGTAACAGGTGTAACTTCCAAATGAATTGTTACACAGCTGCTCACAATACGTTTCCAGGTCACATTCATCCACGTCAATGCAGATGCTAGTGTTCTCCTCTTTATGGAGTATGTATCCATCTGGACATTCACATACGTCCCTGTTTTTCGGATCACACATCGCTTCACACGTCTCTTCTTCACAGACGCTGTAACATGTCGTTTTTTCATACTTATTTTGACGAAATCCTTCAAAGCAGGAACACTCGAACCCCCCATATGTATTCGTGCATTGGTGTTCACACGGGGCGGACTCGCACTCATCTGTGTCTTCACACTCACCGTCGACCATTTCAAACCCAGGTGGACAGACGCAGGTAAAGCTGCCCGGCGAGTTGACGCAGACCTGATCAGCTTTGCAGACTTGCTCCTGTTTGCACTCGTCCACGTCCACGCATGTCGAGCCATCCTGGTCCAGTCTGTAGCCCCCTCGGCTGTAACTGTCCTTCTGAGGGACACACACGTGCACACAGGGGTGGCTCCTGCATGGATCGAGCGTCTCACAGGTCACTTGGTTCTCCTCTAACTGTAGCCCTTCAGGGCAGATGCACTTCGTATTACCTCCCTCCATGTCACACGTGTGGCTGCATCCTCCGTTTTCATGTTGGCAATCCCAGGGACCTGTCTTCCACTCATTAATGTCACAGTACAGTTTGTATTCAGTGGGTGACATGATTGCTACTGTACCAGGTGGCAGGTGAACTGTGTCGGTCGCCTGAAAACCTAAAGGTGTGTGGTAGGTAAGGGAGAATCCCTCCATCTCAGGGGCCTGGCAGGTTTCATTAAAGTTGTACTCACAGAGGAACCCATCAGCCGCCTCCAGACATGAACTTTCTTCCCATAGCTGATCTTTGGAGATGAAGACACACCACCGACCACATTCTGATGAGTTCTGTGCTCTCCATTCCGTGAAGTCCGTAGTTTCCTCTCGGGTTACCCACCGGTACCCACGTAGTTCTTTTGAGGGGTCACTACAATTTCCAGTAGGGAGCTCAAGTCCAATCCAGAAGTGACCCTGCAGGTTGTCCTTTAGGATTGAAATGATGTCTCTCTGCACCGTCGATCGGACTGTCATCAGGTGGCCCCCTTTAGCGCCGCACACACCACTCGCCGTGTCAAAGTCTGCAGCCCCCTGGTGTATCGTGTAGCAGTCGCCGAGGATACACAAGCCCGCCGTGGGTGACTTGCTGTCAACTCCTGAAACTTGATAGGAAAGCAACAAGAACAGGACTCTTCTAAAATCCATGACACACATGGAAGGAGATCTCCGAGGAAGACAGGAATAGTTCAATCAATCAGTCTTTCTTCAGGCACCGGTGAGTACATAGGATTCATGCATTGCAAGGCAGAAGAGCAAAGTTCCCTGTTTTAAATATCTTTTAATATCTTTCCTCCCTCCCCCTTCCTTATCAACAAGCACAATATGTTTATCTAAGCAATTCATCTTGCATTGCGTGAATCAGCTAACTGTTTGTGTACACTGCGAAAAACATTTATTTATATAGCACATTTTCATACAAAAAGCAGCTCAAAGTGCTTTACATAATGAAGAAAAGAAATATCCATCCATCCTCTTCCGCTTATCCGAGGTCGGGTCGCGGGGGCAGCAGCTTAAGCAGAGAGGCCCAGACTTCCCTCTCCCCGGCCACTTCTTCCATCTCTTCCGGGAGAATCCCAAGGTGTTCCCAGGCCAGCCGGGACACATAGTCCCTCCAGCGTGTCCTGGGTCTTCCCCGGGCCTCCTCCCGGTTGGACGTGCCCGGAACACCTCACCAGGGAGGCGTCCAGGAGGCATCCTGATCAGATGCCCGAGCCACCTCATCTGACTCCTCTCGATGCGGAGGAGCAGCGGCTCTACTCTGAGCCCCTCCCGGATGACTGAGCTTCTCACCCTATCTTTAAGGGAAAGCCCAGACACCCTGCGGAGGAAACTCATTTCAGCCGCTTGTATTCGCGATCTCGTTCTTTCGTCACTACCCATAGCTCATGACCATAGGTGAGGGTAGGAGCGCAGATCGACTGGTAAATTGAGAGCTTTGCCTTACGGCTCAGCTCCTTTTTCACCACGACAGACCGATGCAGAGCCCGCATCACTGCGGATGCCGCACCGATCCGCCTGTCGATCTCACGCTCCATTCTTCCCTCACTGTGAACAAGACCCCGAGATACTTGAACTCCTCCACTTGGGGCAGGATCTCTTCCCCAACCCTGAGAGGGCACTCCACCCTTTTCCAGCTGAGGACCATGCTCTCGGATTTGGAGGTGCTGATTCTCATCCCAGCCGCTTCACACTCAGCTGCGAACCGATCCAGAGAGAGCTGAAGATCACGGCCTGATGAAGCAAACAGGACAACATCATCTGCAAAAGCAGTGACCCAATCCTGAGTCCACCAAACCGACCCCTTCAACACCCTGGTTGCGCCTAGAAATTCTGTCCATAAAAGTTATGAACAGAATCGTGACAAAGGGCAGCCCTGGCGGAGTCCAACTCTCACTGGAAACGGGCTCGACTTACTGCCGGCAATGCGGACCAAGCTCTGACACCGGTTGTACAGAGACCAACAGCTCTTATCAGGGGTCCGTACCCCATACTCCCGAGCACCCCCCACAGGATTCCCCGAGGGACACGGTCCAATGCCTTTTCCAAGTCCACAAAACACATGTAGACCGGTCGGGCAAACTCCCATGCACCCTCCAGGACTCTGCTAAGGGTGAAGAGCTGGTCCACTGTTCCGCCACCAGGACTAAAACCACACTGTTCCTCCTGAATCCGAGGTTCACTATCCGACGGACCCTCCTCTCCAGAACCCCTAATAGACTTTTCCAGGGAGGCTGAGGAGTGTGATCCCTCTATAGTTGGAACACACCCTCCGTCCCCTTTTAAAGAGGGGACCACCACCCCGTCTGCCAATCCAGAGGCACTGTCCCGATGTCCATGCGATGTTGCAGAGACGTGTCAACCAAGACAGTCCTACAACATCCAGAGCCTTAAGGAACTCCGGCGATCTCATCCACCCCGGGCCCTGCCACCAAGGAGTTTTTTGACCACCTCGGTGACTTCAGTCCCAGAGATGGGAGAGCCCACCTCAGAGTCCCCAGGCTCTGCTTCCTCATTGGAAGGCATGTTAGTGGGATTGAGGAGGTCTTCAAGTACTCCTCCCACCGACCCTAACGCCCGAAGTCGAGGTCAGCAGCGCACCATCCCCACCATATACGGTGTTGACACTGCACTGCTTCCCTCCTGAGACGCCGGACGGTGGACCAGAATCTCCTCGAAGCCGTCCAAAGTCGCTCTCCATGGCCTCCAAACTCCTCCCATGCCCGAAGTTTTGCCTCAGCAACAACGAAGCCGCGTTCGCTTGGCCTGCCGGTACCTATCAGCTGCCTCCAGAGACCCACAGGACAAAAAGTCCTATAGGACTCCTTCTTCAGCTTGACGGCATCCCTCACCGCCGTGTCCACCAACGGGTTCGGGATTGCCGCCACGACAGGCACCACCACCTTGCGGCCACAGCCCGTCAGCCGCCTCAACAATAGAGGCACGGAACATGGCCCATTCGACTCAATGTCCCCACCTCCCTCGGGACGGGTTGAAGTTCTGCCGGAGGTGGGAGTTGAAGCTACTTCTGACAGGGGACTCTGCCAGCCGCTCCCAGCAGACCCTCACAACACGCTTGGGCCTACCAGGTCTGACCGCATCTTCCCCACCATCGGCCAACTCACCACCAGGTGGTGATCAGTTGACAGCTCGCCCCTCTCTTCACCCGAGTGTCCAAGACATATGGCCGCAAGTCCACGACACACCACAAAGTCGATCATCGACCTGAGGCCTAGGGTGTCCTGGTGCCAAGTGCACATATGAACACCCTTATGCTTGAACATGGTGTTCGTTATGGACAATCCGTGACGAGCACAAAAGTCCAATAACAAAACACCGCCGGGTTCAGATCGGGGCCATTCCTCCCAATCACGCCCTTCCAGGTCTCACTGTCATTGCCCACGTGAGCATTGAAGTCTCCCAGCAAAACGAGGGAATCCCCAGAAGGTATGCCCTCTAGCAACCCTCCAGAGACTCCAAAAGGGTGGATACTCCAAACTGCTGTTCGGGCGATATGCACAAACAACAGTCAGGACCCTTCCCCACCCGGCGGAGGGAGGCCACCCTCTCGCCCACCGGGTAAACCCCAATGCACAGGCTCCAGTCGGGGCAATAAGTATGCCCACACCTGCTCGGCGCCTCTCACCGGGGGCAACTCCAGAGTGGTAGAGAGTCCAGCCCCTCTCAAGGAGATTGGTTCCAGAGTCCAAGCTGTGCGTCGAGGTGAGTCACACTATATCTAGCCGAACCTCTCACCTCGCACTAGCTCAGGCTCCTTCCCTGCAGAGAGGTGACATTCCACGCCCCAAGAGCCAGTTTCTGTAGCCGAGGATCAGACCGCCAAGGTCCCCGCCTTCGGCCACCACCCAACTCACACTGCACCCAACCTCCTTGGCCCCTCCCATAGGTGGTGAGCCCATGGGAGGAGGACCCACGCTACCTCTTCGGCTGTGCCCGCCGAGCCCCATGGGTGCAGGCCCGCCACCAGGCGCGCCATCGAGCCCCACCTCCAGGCCTGGCTCCAGAGGGGCCCGTGACCCGTCCGGCAAGGGAAAACGCGTCCAAGTTTTATTTTCATTGGAGGTTTATTGAACCGCTCTTTGTCTCATCCTCACCTAGGACCAGTTTGCCTTGGGTGGCCCTACCAGGGGCATAAAGCCCCGGACAACATAGCTCCTAGGATCATTGGGACACGCAAACCCCTCCACCACGATAAGGTGACGGCTCCTCCTTGAACCGTCACCTTATCTCCTCCTTGAACCGTCACCGAAAAGAAATATAAAAGACAAAATAAGAAATTAAAATGAGACAACATTAGTTAACATAGAAAAGGAGGTCCGATGGCCAGGGTGGACAGAAAAAACAAAAAAAACAAAACTCCAGACGGCTGTCAGATGGGGCCCTAAAGAAGGAAGAGTCAACTTTCCTGTGTCTAACGGAGGAATTCCATAAAAAGAAATTGTTTTTGGTCAGCTTACTGCTCCCTGCCTTATGACAGACGCCTGTATGAATAGCCTGCCATTAGAGCAAAACAGCCATGTTACTTTTTTTTATCCCTTAGTAACTTGCAAGCAGTTAAATCATTTTTTTTTTTTTTTCTCTTTCACACACACGAAGTAAGCCTTTTGTGGCTCTGTGTTTTATCTTGGTAGAGTAATGTTTTGCTCTACTTTCCCCTTTGTATTATTAAGATGTAGCCTCTGTCAGAATGCCTCTAATCCCACAGACTTACCAATGTTTATAAGGTATTATTGTATATAATTTCTCCCCACCTTCCCTTCTATATCTATAACCTTAAGCAATAAGGTATAGTAAAAGACAAGCAGGAGTTAAGTTACAGTTTAAATAATGTATTATTGATAATATTCATAAATAATAACAATCCTCTTTAATAAAACCCGTGTGTGTGTCCAGGTGTCAGTGTGTGTGTGTGTGTCTTCTGGTGAAGTGTGCATGCGCGGGGCCGCACGTGTTCAGTGTCTCCTTGTGTATTCCCTGTGGAGAGAGAGAGAGAGAGAGAGAGAGACACACACAGGCCCGTGCGCGAGAGAGACACACACACACAGACATGCGCACACACACAGGCGTGCAACAGAGAGAGACATGCACACACACACACAGGCGCAAGAGACAGAGAGAGAGAGACAGGCACGTGCGTGCGAGAGAAACACACACACACACACACACACACTCACACACACACACACAAACACACAGAGACATGCGCGCACGCACACACACACAGGCACACGAGAGAGACACACACACACACACAAACATGCAGATGAAAACATGCAGATGAGAGAGACACACACACACACACACAGGCCCGTGCGCGAGAGAGACACACACACAAACACACAGACATGCGCACACACACAGGCGTGCAACAGAGAGAGACATACACACACACACACACGCAGACGAGAGAGAGACACACACACACACACAGGCGCGCGTGTGCATTGTTACTTTTCTTGGTTGTTTATTAAATTACGGATTTTTCAAATGTTCATTTTTTTTTCCTGTGCTTCAAACTCATTTAAAAAAAGTGTTTTTAGCGAGCAGTTTATAGCGCTATAGCGCAAACTCTTGCAGGGTTAGTTTTCTCTGTTGTTCATGGTTTTCTCAGTGTTATTCAATGTTTTTACATTTAGTTTACTATTACGCTGTGCATTCTATGGTATAATTAACTATATTTGTGCTTAAAAAAATATATATTTACATACAGTTCATACAGTCTGAAATGGATTAATTGTATTTACAGTGATCCCTCTCTATATCGCGCTTCAACTTTCGCGGCTTCACTACGTCGCAGATTTTAAATGTAAGCATATCTAAATATATATCACGGATTTTTCGCTGGTTCGCGGATTTCTGTGGACAATGGGTCTTTTAATTTATGGTACACGCTTCCTCAGTTTGTTTGCCCAGTTGATTTCATACAAGGGACGCTATTGGCAGATGGCTTAGAAGCTACCCAATCAGAGCATGTATTACGTATTAAATAAAACTCCTCAATGATATACGATGTGCTTCCCGAGCGGTGCTTGATTGTTTGCTTTTCTCGTTCTCACTCACTCTCTCTGACTTTCTCTGCGCCTGACGGACGGGGTGTGAGCAGAGGGGCTGTTTGCACAGAGGCTGTTTGCCTAGAAGATACGGACGCTACTCTTAAAAATGCTGAAAGACTACCTTCACATTGCTCCCATCTTTGCAGCTGCTTTATCGCGGTTTGCATACTTATAAGCTCAACAGCACGTATTGATTTTTTGATTGTTTGCTTTTCTGTCACTGACATTCTCTCTCACTGACATTCTCTGCTCCTGACGGCGCTCCTTTGAAGAGGAAGATATCTTTGCATTCTTTTAATTGTGAGAAAGAACTGTCATCTCTGTCTTGTCATGGAGCACAGTTTAAACTTTTGACTAAAGGGTGTTATTTCATGTCTAGAGGGCTCTAATAATGTTAACAGTGTGGGAGAGTTTATAAGGGCTTAAAATATATAAAAATAACTACACAAACATATGGTTTCTACTTCGCGGATTTTCATCTATCGTGGGGGGTTCTGGAACGCAAGTTACTGTACTTCGGTTCACAACCAAATCGGGTCTCAACCAGAGTTTTGGAACAAATTATGGTCGTGAACTGAGGTTTCACTGTATTACTATCAGAAAAAAATTACAGGCTTTTTACAGAAATACAAACCAGTAGTACAGCGAGGGAAAATTAAAGGCACACAATACAGTGACGCATATTACAGCACATACAAGGTCCCTTGCCATTTAATATAGACTGTTCCTACTAATGTTTATGCACTACTGTTCTAGCACCCATTATTGTAACAGGCTTAATGCCTAGTAATAATGATAATTCATTACATTTATATAGTGCTTAACATGCAAAGTACATTTGAATATTGGCAATCATACAACCTGATTAAATAGTGATATGTAGTTCAGGTAGCAAACAGACTTGTTTGTTACTTAATGTCTCTAGTTAAGGCATCATTTGTAGTCATCTCGCCACATGCCTGTTCACTATGGCTGCCAAGCTGTACTCTCCATTGTGTTGTCTTCTTCATCAGATGTTAGTAAGAGAGACATAGTGAGGTTGAGAGGGAAATGTATAGATGTTCTGTCCAACCCCTAGAGCCAATAGGACGTCATGGTACTTAAAAGCTTCTGATCCAAGTCAATTCCAAACAGCCATACTTCAGACCAATGGGGGAATAGAACATCTTAACACCTGCCACCCCCATACCCTGCAAGATATTTTGTTAAGGAAACGCTTGGCAGTTAGGCAGCCTGGATTTCTTGCAGGGGTTGAAAGATTTTAGCAGAGAAACACTCGCCAAACTGGTTTAAGGCCTCCCTCCCCCCAACTCTGTTTTAAAATTCAAAAAGACCCATTCCTGGTGGGGGAGGGGGGTTGTAAACATGAATGCTTCTCACATAATGTAACAGTAAAATTACACTGCTTTACCTAAATTACAAATAAAGACATACAAAATATTTATCAAGTTATATGCCAAATCTCACATCGCAACACTCCGTTTTAAACTGGACACCAGTAAGTCGCACATAGAAAGTTCAAGTGAAGGCACCTTGTTGAAAAGCCCCTGGCCAATCACCAAACCCGAATGTCTGGATGCTGCTGATTAGAAAGGGAGTCCTGTTAATATTTTTGTTTTTAATGATCTTTCAGTGTTCTGCAAAACCTGGAAAAGCTGGCCGAAGGAGTTCATTCCACAGGGACTCACCAGACACCCCAATAGGGATATCCTTTTCATTATCTGTTTCTAGAGACCCTGGAGAGGTGGAGATCTGCTCTAGAGAGGAGAGGAATAAAGGTCAGTAGGACCACCAGGACAAAATACATGTGTGTGAATGAGAGGGAGGTCAGTGGAGTGGTGAGGATGAGGGGAGTAGAGTTGACGAAGGTGGATGAGTTTAAATACTTGGGATCAACAGTACAGAGTAATGAGGAGTGTGGAAGAGAAGTGAAGAAGAGAGTGCAGGCAGGGTGGAGTGGGTGGAGAAGAGTGTCAGGGGTGATCTGTGACAGACGGGTATCAGCAAGAGTGACAGGGAAGGTCTACAGGACGGTAGTGAGACCAGGTATGTTGTCAGGGAGGGGACACTGGTGCACGCATGCTGTTGACGCTCCACCCTGTTAACAACACTTTTAGCAAATTTCGCCTTAATCCTACACTTTTACGCTTGTTTTATTTTCTTTATTGTACGTATAGTTCGTTTAAGCAGCTGACTCGACTTGTATGGATTTGGTTTAATTTTTACAGATTTTATGGACTTTACTTTGACCGAGAACAACTGAATCGGTGGATCACAGGATGAGACCTACAAACATTTCTTTGTACCTGATGATCTAGGAGCGTGGGATGATCCGTCTCCTTGATTATATTTGCTATGCTGGTCTGCTCCCAATTCATTTTACTGTGCTTTATAACTAAGAACTGATCTGATGTTCATACCCACCTGGCTTGTGGCTCCGGGGTGATCACGCCTGTAATACCCAGCGTTACTTGTTTGTGGCTGTATGTTGGTTCCTCCTCCTGCTATGCTTTCTACTGCTTTGCTATCGCCACTCATCTGCGCTACTGACCCGCCTGTCCTATCGGCTCTGCTGTGCTGTGCTGCTTCTCCACTGCTATCACATAAATATTGATCAGTATCATGCTAAAATACTCTCGTGACAAACTCCTTCATATTAAAACAGTTTGTCCAGAGCAAATGGTCTGACTGGAATATCCTAAAAGATGCTGGTATTTTGCGGCACCTGAAATATGTACATTGCGGGTCAGGCCACCTCGACAGCCAGGCTGCAATTGAAAAGACCATTGGCGGCATCTGCTAAGGAATACGCCGTCCTACTCACGGCCCTGGAAATAGAAGTGTCAGTGTGCCAAACCTACAGTATGTGAAAATAAACTCCGGTCACGGCTCTGTGCAAAAAGAAGTCTCATCAACTAATATTGCATTGTTTAATTCGAGATCTCTTAATGGCAAAGCATTGGTGCTGTCAGAATTCATCACCGACACCAAACTTGATATGCTGTGCTTAACAGAGACTTAGGCAAAAACAGAACAAATTTACGTCTCTCACGGAGGCAACACCTCCTGGATTCACTTTCCACACAGAGCCTTGCACCTCAAGACAAGGTAGGGGTCTTGCAGTAATTGTCAGAAGGGATTTGCACATCAAAAGAATTCCAATTGACTGTCCGTTGTCTTTCGAGTGTCTGGCTCTTAAAGTAATAACGAAATCGGGTCCAGTTTCACTCATTGTTATTTATCGTCCTCCAAGATACAATGCATCCTTCTTATCTGATCTGACTGAACTCTTAACCTACGTATGCTCCTTTTCCCAGAGAGCTACCCTTCTTGGTGATTTCAACATCCGTACTGACACCACCACATCTAAACTGAGAAATTAATTCCTATCCTTACTGGAGGAAAGGAGTCTAGAAATAAACAGAATAGAAATACAAGTTTTTGGAAGCTAAACACAAAAACTACTGGGGAGCAATAAAATCAGGAAAGAATCAATCAACATTTATTTATATAGCACATATTCATACAAAAAAATGTAGCTCAAAGTGCTTTACAAAATGAATAGAGAAATAGAAGACACAATAAAAGATAAACATAAGTCAACATTAATTAACATAGAATAAGAGTAAGGTCCGATGGCCAGGGTGGACAGAAAAAACAAAAAAAAAAACTCTGAAAGCTGGATAAAAAAATAAAATCTGTAGGGGTTCCAGACCACGAGAGCACTCAGTCCCCTCTGGGCAATCTACCTAACATAAGTCAAACAGTCCTCTTTGTATTTAGGGTTTTCATGGAAGGACCTGATGATGATGGTCACGTAGACTTCTGGCTTTCAGTCCATCAATGTTGGTGCATCATGATGCTTTGAGTAGGTGGTGGTGGCGCAGGCCGCCACCACAAAGAAACCGGAAAAAGAAACAGAAGAGAGAGTAGGGGGTCAGTATGGATTTTGGAGCCACTGTGAATAATTATTATGAAGAATTGAACATACAGAGTATCAGGATTAAGTTAAAGTGAAGTTATAAAAAGGCCATGTTACAGTAATGTGTGTTCAGCAGTGTTTTAAACTGCTCTACTGTATCAGCCTGGTGAATTCCTATTGGCAGGCTATTCCAGATTTTAGGTGCATAACAGCAGAAGGCCGCATCACCACTTCTTTTAAGTTTAGCTTTTGGAATTATAAGGAGACACTCATTTGAAGATCTAAGGTTACGATTTGGAATATAACGCGTCAGGCATTCCGATATATAAGATGGAGCGAGATTATTTAAGGCTTTATAAACCATAAGCAGAATTTTAAAGTCAATCCTGAATGACACAGGTAACCAGTGTAGTGACATTAAAACTGGAGAAATGTGTTTGGATTTTCTTTTCCTAGTTAGGATTCTAGCAGCTGCATTCTGCACTCGTTGCAAGTGATTTATGTCTTTTTTGGGTAGTCCTGAGAGGAGTGTGTTACAGTAATCTAGTCTACTGAAAACAAAAGCGTGAATTAATTTCTCCGCATCTTTCAATGATATAAGAGGTCTAACTTTTGCTATGTTTCTTAAGTGAAAAAATGCTGTCCTAGTGGTCTGATGAATATGCGATTTAAAATTCAGATTGAAGTCAACGGTTACCCCTAAATTTTTTACTTCTGTTTTAACTTTTAATCCTAGTGCATCTAGTTTATTTCTGATAACCTCACTGAATCCATTATTGCCAATTACTAAAATTTCAGTTTTCTCTTTATTTAGTTTGAGAAAATTACTATTCATCCATTCAGAAATACCAGTAAGACATTGTGTTAGTGAATCAAGAGAGTCGGGGTCATCAGGTGCTATAGATAAGTACAGCTGTGTGTCATCAGCATAGCTGTGGCAGCTCACGTTGTAACCTGAGATAATCTGACCTAACGGAAGCATATAGATTGAGAATAACAGCGGACCAGGATAGAGCCTTGTGGAACACCATATTGGATATCAGGGGTCTGTGAGATTTGATTACCACAACTCACAAAGAATTTTCTACCTGCCAGGTAGGATTCAAACCAATTTAAGACCCTGCCAGAGAGGCCCACCCATTGACTAAGGCGATTTCTAAGAATGTTGTGATCAATGGTGTCAAATGCAGCACTCAGATCTAAGAGGATGAGAACAGATAAATGGCCTCTGTCTGCATTCACCTGCAAGTCATTTACTACTTTAACGAGTGCAGTTTCTGTGCTGTGATTTGTTCTGAAGCCTGACTGAAATGTATCAAGAATAGCAGGTTTATTGAGGTGGTCATTTAACTGCATAATGACTGCCTTCTCTAGAATTTTACTTAAGAAGGGTAGGTTAGAAATGGGTCTAAAATTTTCAAAGGCAGAGGGGTCAAGATTATTTTTCTTGAGCAGGGGTTTAACTACAGCAGTCTTAAGACAGTCTGGAAAGACCCCCGTATCTAATGACGAATTAACTATGTCCAGAATATTGTCAATTAGCACGCCTGATATTTCTTGAAAAACCTGGTTGGTATTGGATCAAGGACGCAGGTGGAGGGTTTCAGTTGAGAGATTATGCTATGTAATTCAGGTAAATCTATCCTGGTGAAAGCAAGAATATGAAAACACATTATAAAGAATGGGTAACGTTAAAGGATTTTTATAAACAAACCAGTGAACGGTGGGACCTTGTCAAGGAGAGAACACAAGAACCTTCTTCCAAAGGAAAGACAAAGAATAGAAAAGAACACAAAACCGAACTCTTCAACAACTGTAAAAAAAAAAAAAAAAATTGAGAAAACGTCTATGGTCTCGAGAGCAAAGGCATTACAATGGAGGATTGGAAGAAATACAACAGACAAACGAAGAGTTAGGGAAACATCAATGCCCATAAACAACCCAATACTTTGCAATTTTGAGAGAGAATTGGACAAGGAAACCAAAGAGAAATGGGACAATCAATAACTCTACAGGAAATCGAAGAAGACCTGAAAAATAAAACCCCAGGACTCGATTGATTAACGACCGAATTTTACATCACATTCTGGGATACAACCAAGTATGGATTACTGGAAGTCCTCCAAGAAATAGCGGAAGGGAAAGACAGGGTCATGACGTTCATCCCCAAAAAAAGAGAAGAATTTGAATAAAATTCATAGATAGAAAGAAAGAAGCCCCAAGACCCCAGCTACAAATCCCTGTTCAAAGACGTGTATTAATTTAACAAAGTTCTCCCAAAGAGGGTTCTTTCTTGTTCGCAACACAACATACAATTCTCTTCTCTTCTCCTCATTCAAATATATCGTCATGGTGGTCCTGTAAAGCTGGGATTTTGTGACACTCATTAAATGGAGCAAAATGTCACACACAACCCACACCAAACTGTAGATGAGCATCCGTATTTATCAGGTGCCTCAGAGTATCAACTCGGTCCAAACACAGGCTCAAAAATCTCAGGGTGACACAAATGCTGCCCTGCTCTTCAAAGGGGTAACAGAATGTGATGAGTTTTTTCCTAATTTAGGAGACTACTGCCGACTTCAGCAGGGTCTAGGAGAGTTCATGAGTCGTCTTCACTCCCTAGGAGCTGCCAGAAGATGGCGCTCAGGCAGAGACCAGCGAGCATCAACAGAACGGCGGAACGCTGCACAACAATGAATTTGTGAAAAGATATCAAACCAACAGAGGTGGAGTAATATTCCAAACAAGTCTTGTATGTTACGTGATTGTGCCATTTACATAAAATGAATGTGTTGGTATCCTTGCATGTATCCTGGCATCTGTCTGCCTGTGGGATAAAATCACAGTGCCACCCAGACTGGGTTAAGTTTTAGGCAGCCACTTATGGCAAGCCTACAGCCCCCCTAGAGTAGCCCTCCTTGATCTGTAACTGTCCATGTCGACCTTGATGGTATCTCACAAAAGTGACACTAAATGACTCAAGGCAGCTGCTGGAGGTTTGCATTTCATTCCAGGACATTCCTCTCTCTTTTCCAGAATTTCCTTCTCAGACAGCGGCTCCTCGGAGACAGAAAAATGTAAACAGGACAGTGGCAAGCAGAGGATTGAGAGATAAATAAAAAGGAGATGACAAACAACAAACCAACAAGCAGCGTGGACCTCCATAAATTATTATCCCCAATCATTCTCGGGCCACATGGCTCACGACTCCTCTAGCGGCACAAAATAACCAAAATGGGTGAGGTCGCCAAAACTACCCAAAAACAAATCCCACCTCAAGGCAAGCCTGACCCCAGGAAAAACAGGAGGTGAAAGGCCCGACTAGGCCTCAGAAAAAAAGATCAGGCTTTTAAATTAAAAAAGATGTATTTTATAGGATCTTCTTATCTGTGTTATATAGTGCCTTTCACATGTCTGTCTTTTCATGGATTAAAATGATTTCCCATTGTAAAGTTCCTTTCGACATACCTGTCTATGTAAGTTACAGTATCTGTCTGTAGGACTAAATCGCTCGCTTTCTCTCTCTCTCTCTCTCTCTCTCTCTCATGCCCCCCCCCTCCCCCTCAAACTGATAAATGCTTACCTCATGAAAACTTCTAACCTTCAGAAACACATTACTGACAATTTCTATCAACTTCCTTATGTATAGGATGTCCAAGAGAGTCCCAGCAGCATGAAGTGTGGTGGCCATCATTAAGTATAATTATTAAGCTTCCTTTTACGTGCCTTGAAAATGCTGGATGGAAATATTTTAATGGCCTTCCTGCACTTTTATTGTTCACAAGTCACGACACTCTTAACTTATTCCCTCTCAGACGACATTGGCCTATTCCGGAAGGAAATTTTAATATCCAGACTTCTCCTTGATTTGGGAGCTCATGCCCAGAAAGAAAGAAAGAAAGAGAGAAAGAAAGAAAGAAAGAAATTGGATCGGGAGCTTTCAGTTCAGCTGTCATCACCTTTCCATAATAAAACCGCATCGCCTTTTTTCGGCAATCGGCAATAGAAAAGGTTCACGAGACACGACTGACATCTTAAGGCATCAAGTGGTACTGCAAGTCAATTGCAGAATTTTTCAGGCAAAGCTCAACTCCACTTTACTCGTAAATACGCACACAGAAGGGTGCCTATAAAAGACTTGTAGCAGAGTATTTTAGGGCATTTTAGAAGAAAATGAATATTTTGTTACTTTATTTCATTATTATAATGACCTGTCGGATGAGAGAGACAGAAGAAGGGATCACACAACTTATGCCAGACTGCTGGTGTGGCCCAATAAAAAGACTACTGGCTTCTTCAGTGACATCTCCCCCAGGATTTCTGCAGCACCATATGCTCTGAGGAGCTTCATCCCCTCAACCAACCAGCCCGATCCGCCTCACTCTGCTCATCTGGGGGTGACTACCACACTATTATGCCACACTACACAAAGTGAGCTGACCCAAGGATAAGGTCCACATCCAAGACTCAACAGCGTCCACACACAGGCCGATAGCTCTCATTTATGGCTTTATGAGGGTGCCACATGCTGTTCACGGAGCTGCTTATATAGTCCACTTCCTGGGGTATTCCCATGTCCCCTGATGGTCTGTGGCTTCCCGAAGAGCATGACCCTATCAGGCCTTGACCCAGGGTTGCTACAATATGTTATCAAATTAAATAACATTTACTGTGTTCTCACATATAACTGGGACTTGTGCATTAAATTTGTCTTTCCAACAGATGGTGCATTACAAACATTTGTAGTACTGCATTTTATTACTTCAGATACTGCAAGTTTTAAATGCATCACAATCACAAGCAGGGAAAAAGTATCAAGGAGACAAACGCAGAGTAGCGAGGTGCTGCATGTTGATTAGGAAATGCATGTATGAATTTCACAGGGCTCTGTACACTTGATAGTAATAGCCCTATACACTTATATAATGGATACAAACACACACACGTACTGTTAGAGCCATTTGCTAGTTATTTAAGTTATTTAAATATTTTTCTAAATATTAGTGCATAGTCCATGGGAGGTTCCTACAACTCCCATAAATAAGTTGAATTGAATTGTTATAATCTAACTCTTTCTAGCCTCTCTGACTACAAATTCTATTCAGTTTGTGACCTGTCTTGCCAGGTGTAAGGCATCACGGGCACTAACTGTGCCTAACGTCCATGTGTGCCTTTAGTGCCAAGTAACATGGAAGACAACGCACTTTATTGAATGTGTCAGCGCCGTACGTTTAAAGTGTACAGAAGAAGAAGTAAAGCATCTTTAAGTAATGAAGCAACTAAAGTTTGACAAGTTTAGAGAAGATGGTGTTTCAATTTGTTTGCCTTTTATTCAACGTGTGTAACAACATTTTTCTTTATTCTTGTGTGGATTGTTTGCTTTGAATCTTCACTAAATATTTTACAACAAACTTTTGGATTGAAAGATTTCTTTCGGTATGCATTTTACCCGGGATTGAACTCGGCTTACACTCCTGCACTTACAGGTACAGACACAAATATGAAAAGAACTACAAACACAGATAGAAAAATAAGTATTAAAAGATATGAAACAATAAAGGCAAAGATAGATAGATAGATAGATAGATAGATAGAAATAGATAGATAGATATAGATAGATAGATAGATAGATAGATAGATAGATAGATAGATAGATAGATAGATAGATAGATAGATAGATCAGATGGTAGTTTGGTAAGACTCCCCACATTCACCTCAGTATGTGCCTCTTCACACACGTCCCCACAGTGTTATTCCAATCCAAGTCCCGTCCTGGTGGCATAAGACCTTGGACAGAAACCAGCCCTACACAGGATGCCAGTCTGTTGCAGATGAAGACTCCCGTACTCTCATGCCCAGACTTATCCAGTGTTAACCGATTTTGAGTCATCAGTCGATACCTTTGCAATTCACAGGGAGGAATGTGGAGTAAAGCGTCACAAAGCCAGGGGGCTCATCGAGAGCTGTGTGACCCTTGTGGGCTTCAACTGCAGTCTTCCTGCTCAGTAGGGCAGAAGGGCCACTAAAAGAAGATGTTGATTTACTGCTTTATTGCATTTACTTAGAAACTCAAATTCTTTAGGTCACTCACTTTCACTTTATTAAATGTTTATTGTGGTATAAATAATATTTTTGCTCGATAATAAACACAATATAATACAATTTTAAACATTACAAAGTCATCAAAACTTTTCATTTGCTTTAACCGCTGATTCATACAATTTTCTGAAGGTACAGACGTTTGTTTGGACATCTCCATGAGTTCATTTAAGACCCCCAGTCCTGCTCAAGGTGATTTAAAGTATATAATGTGTCCCCCCCAGCCCTTTATTTTCAAATTGCTCCCCAAAGTGAAGCAGATGTTCAATAGACTGGCACAATGCCCATCGCCGATTCCCAATTTTGCCCCACAAGCCGTTTTCAGGTCCCACAAATCCTGAAGTGATTTTTTTTGCTCCACTTACTGTTACAGAATTAAAACTCTAAACGGCTGTTTGGAGGAGACTTTTCAATGGTTGCCATTCATATTCCTGACGCTTGTTTTGAATCGACGTATCAATGGCTTCCCCGTGAACCCGTAGAGCCAGGTAACTGCACCCCAGTCCAAACGTGCCGATAACCCGAGCAGAAGTAATTTGCCCTCAAATCCTTCCGATAGCACATGTTGTAAAGTTTTCATTTCTTCCAAACCCGAGTTTGCACGTTTTTTGGTCACATATACAGATATGATACGCGTTATAATCCTCTCGTTGCAAGGGGGCATCGTTTCCGGCAGTCTGTGCCCGAGCCATTAGACTCCTAGATCTTAAAAGTAGTCCAGAGTGTCACGTATGCGCCTTTAAATCATTTGTGATGAACGAATATTTCCTGATGTATTTCTCAATGGTGACTTGCTGAAGCCCACCATCCCGGTCCAGTTCTGCACTCTTGTAGTCTGCCGCGGTGTCCCACTTCGCCCTCTGCCTTAACGCTTGGTGCGTACAGAAGACTAAGACCACCAGGATGAGGACACTGACGACAGGTACCAGGAGCGCAACGGGTGAGATCAGCGAGGGCTCTTTGACGGTGATGTGCGTGGTCGGGGTCACTAGGTGGACGGTGACAGGAGTGACGCTAGTGGAGGGTAACACTGTGCACGAAATGCCATCGTCTTCCAGCCTGAATCCATGGTCGCAGTGACATACAAAACTCCCAAATGTGTTGGTGCAGTTGTGGTCACACAGCCACTGGCCGTCACATTCGTCGATGTCAATGCACACGCCAGTGTCCTCATCCTCTATTATGTACCCATCGGGACACTCACACGAATTGCCCTCGTTCAGATAGCACATCCCCGGGCACTTTTCTGACTGACAGTGTTTGTCACATTTCGTGGGGTCTTTTCTATTAGGAAGAAATCCTTCGAAACAGGAACACCTGAAACTCCCATGTGTGTTCGTGCACTCCTGTTCACACGGGGCAGACTCGCACTGTCTCGGTCTTCACACGTGCTACTCACCATTGTGTAGCCCGGTGGGCACAATAAGCCCCTGGCCCTTAACATTTCCGAGCTGGGGGCGTAATCTTCACACTTGCCCCTCACCATTTCGAACCCCAGTGGGCAGGTACATTGAAAGCTACCCAGTGTGTTGACGCAGACCTGGTCAGCTTTGCAGACTCGCTTCTGTTTGCATTCATTCAGGTCCACGCATTTCGTGCCATCCTGGTCCAGTCTGTAGCCCCCTCGGCACAGGCAGCTGTAACTGTCCTTCTGAGGCACACACGCGCGCACAGGGGTGGCTCCTGCATGGGTCGGGCGCCTGACAGGTCACTTGGTTCTCCTCTAACTGTAGTCCTTCAGGGCAGATGCACTTCGCGTTACCTCCCTCCATTGTACACGTGTGGCTGCAACCGCCGTTTTCATGTTGGCAATCCCAGGGACCCGGTTTCCAGTCATTGATGTCACAGTACAGTTTGTATCCGGTGGGAGACGTAATTGCTACTGTACCAGGTGGCAAAGAAGTTTGGGTGTGTGTCGTCTGAAAACCCAACGGTGTGTGGTAGGTAAGCGAGAATCCCTCCAGCTCAGCGGGCTCACAGGTTTTATTAAATCGGAATTCACAGAGAAACCCATCAGCCGCCTCCAGACATGAACTTTCTTCCCACAGTTGATCTTTGGAGACGGAGACACACTTCTGGCCACACTCTGTCGAGTCCTGCGTTTTCCACGACGTGAAGTCCGTAGTTTCCTCTCCGGTTACCCCCGGTACCCACGTAGTGCTTTTGAGGGGTCACCACAGCGCCCAGCGGGCAGCTCAAGTCCAATCCAGAAGCGACCCTGCAGGGTACCCATACAGATTGAAAAGATATCTCTCTGCACCGTCGATCGGACTGTCATCAGGTGGCCCCCTTTAGTCCCGCACACGCCGCTCGCCGTGTCAAAGTCTGCAGCCCCCTGGTGTATCGTGTAGCAGTCACTGAGGATACAAAAGCCCTCTCTGGGCGACTCGCTGTCAACTCCTGAAACTTGAAAGGAAAGCAACAAGAACAGGACTCTTCTGAAATCCATGACACATGAAGGAGATTTCCGAGGAAGACAAGAATAGTTCAATCATTCAGTCTTTCTTCAGGCACCGGTGAGTACATAGGATTCAGGCATTGCAAGGCAGAAGAGCGAAGTTCCCCGTTTGAAATGTCTCTTAATATCTTTCCTCCCTGCCCCTTCCCCTTCCTTATCAAGAAGCACAATATGTTTATTTTTAGCAATTCATTTTAAACTGCATGAATTAGCTAACCATTTCTATTTTGTGTACATTGCAGATGGAGCCCTAAAGAAGGAAAAGTCGTCTTTTCCGTATCTAGTGGATGAATTCCATAAAATGAAATTGTCCCTGGTCAGCTTACTGCACCCTGCCTTATGACAGACGTCTGTATGAACAGCCTGCCGTTATATCAAAACAGCCTTGTTAGTTTTTTTTATTCCTTAGTAACTTGAAAGTAGTTAATCATTTGTTGTTTTTCTCTTTCACACATGTGAATTAAGCCTTTTGTGGCTCTGTGTTATACTGGACACCAGTAAGTCACATGTAGAAAGTTCAAGTGAGGGCACCTTGTTGAAAAGTTGCAGGTCGATAATCAAGCCTGAATGTCTGGATGCTGCGAATTAGAAAGGGAGTCCCGTTAATATTTTGGTTTTTAATGATCTTTGAATGTTCTGCATAACCTGGAAAAGCTGGCCGAAGGAGTTCATTCCACAGGCGCTCACCAGACACTTTAATAGGGATATCCTTTATCTGTTTCTAGAGACCCTGGAGAGGTGGAGATATGAGAGGAGAGGAATGAAGGTCAGTATGACCACCAAGACAGAATACATGTGTGTGAATGAGAGGGAGGTCAGTGGAGTGGTGAGGATGAGGGGAGTAGAGTGGGTGAAGGTGGAGGAGTTTAAATATTTGGGATTAACAGTACAGAGTAATGGGGAGTGTGGAAGAGAAGTGAAGAAGAGAGTGCAGGCAGGATGGAGTGGGTGGAGAAGAATGACAGGAGTGATTTGTGACAGACGGGTATCATCAAGAGTGAAAGGGAAGATCTACAGGACGGTAGTGAGATCAGCTGTGTTATATGGGCTGGAGACGATGGCACAGGAGACAGAGCTGGAGGTGGCAGAGTTAAAGATGCTAAGATGTGCAGGATGGATAGGATTAGAAGTGAGGACATTAAAGGGTCAGCAAAGGCTTAACGGTTGGGAGACAAAGTCAGAGAGGTGAGATGGTGTTGGTTTGGACATGTGCAGAGGAGAGATGCTGGGTATATTGGGAGAAGAATGCTAAAGATAGAGCTGTGAGTCAAGAGGAGAAGAAGAAGGCCTAAGAGGAGGTTTATGGATGTGCTGAGAGAGGACATGCAGGTGATGGGTGTGACAGAACAAGATGACGAGGACAGGAAGATATGAAACAAGATGATCCGCTGTGGCGACCCCTAACAGGAGCATCTGAAAGAAGAAGCAGCAGCGCCATTTGTCTTTGATGGACGTGTGAAAAAAGTCTGCATGTCATCACAGTACAAAGATAAATGTCAAATGACTTGGCACTTTCAATCATCTACAGTGCAAAATACCAACAGATATTAACAGTACAGACTTTATGAACTTCTTCAATGAGAAAATTAAAAATATAAGATCCCAGATCTCAGCATCACAATATAAACCACATACTAGCTTAGCAGACCCCGTGTCACATTGCATTCAGCAATTTAGCAATTTTAATCCTGTGCAGGAAGTCTTAACTTTAATTTCTAAAATGAAGCCCACTACTTGTTCCCTGATCCAGTGCCAACAAAACTAGTAAAATGTGCAATGGATGTTCCTGCAGCGTCTGTTCTTAACATTATCAATAGCTGATTATTGCATGGCACCGTACCTAAAGCACTTAAAGTGTCAGTCATTAAAGCGTTACTTAAAAAGTCAGACCTAGACCCATACATACTTAATAATCATAGACACATTTCAAATTTACCCTTTCTCTCTAAAATATGAGAAAAAGTAGTCGCCAGTCAGCTTCAGTCACACCTTACGCATCACAATTTATCGGAGAAATTCCAGTCTGGTTTCCGCACTGGTCATAGTACAGAAACGGCACTAACACGGGTTGTAAATGACATTCTGATATCCTCTGATGAAGGAAACTCCACTGTAATTATGTTGTTGGACTTAAGTACAGCGTTTGACACCACTGACTATTCGATTACTGCGCAGGCTGGAAATTGATGTTGGGTTTACAGGCCCCGTGCTCGCTTGGTTTAGTTCTTATTTATCAAATCGATTCCAATACGTACAGAAATGTGCTGACAGGACGCCATCATTACACACAGAAGTGAGATATGGTGTCCCGCAGGGCTCAGTACTGGGACTGTCGCTGGTTTCACTTTACAGACTTCCACTGGGGTCTCTCATAACGAAACATCATGTTAATTTTCACTCATACGCAGGTGATACATTTCTTTCAGATTAAATGAAGTTTCTCCGATGTTGTCTTTAATTAGTTGTGTTAGTGAATTAAAAGGAGTGGATGGATGATAACTACTTGTCTTTAAACAGAGATGTTAATTATTGGAGGGAGTGACGCTGATCACAATATTTTGTCATCATTTAACTCGATTGGAATCCCCATTAATTTTACTAAATCAGGCTGCAATCTGAGTTCTCTTTGACTCTAGCAGGTCATTTAAAGCGCACATTACAAAGTTGTCCAAATCAGGTTTCTTCCATCTTAAAACTGTTTGGAAATTAAGGCGCTTTCTTAATTAACAGGATTCTGAGAAAATAATTCCTGCATTTATCTCTAGTAGGATTGACGACTGCAATGCGGTGTTCACTGGCTGTTCAGACTGTTCTTTATTCAGCCTCCAGTTAATCCAAAATGCTGCTGCAAGAATTATCACAAAAACTAGAAAATATGAACACATAACCCCAGTTCTTAAATCCTTACACTCGCTCCTGGTTAAGTTTAGGGCAGATTTCAAAATCCTCCTTTTAACATATAAACCCTTAAATGGCTGAGGTCTGGCTTACTTGTCTGAACTTATCATGACTTACAAACCTGAGCGCACATTAAGATCTCAAGATGTCGGTCTGCTTAGGATTCCAAGGATTAATAAAATAACAGTGGGAGGTAGAGCTTTTAGTTACAGGGCCCCTAAACTGTGGGGTGGTCTGCCAGCTACTATAAGAGATGCCCCTTCGGTCTCAGCTTTTAAATCCCAGCTGAAGACTCGCCACTTCAGTTTAGCACACCCTGCCTAGAGCTGCTGATTAACTGTACAGATTTCATCTCTGTTGTCAGTCATTAGCACTAAAACATCAATAACATGACAGTTCTAAGTTGTTACTCACCCTCACCTATTCTGTTTCTCTTCTCGGTACTCAAATGTGGCACTTGGTGCCGCGGCCAACCTGCCAAGTTATTTTGCTTGCCTAAGGTAAAGTCATCCCTGATGGAGGATCACAGGAATTGTGGGAAAGAGGGGCCCAGCACTGTCTCAGCTGTGGAATGGCCAATTGGGGGAGGCACCTTGAAGACTGAGGTCTCCAAACAAATCCAAATCATATTATGGGATATCATCTACATGTTAAATTCTACTCTGTACTTGTAATATTTATTATTATTTTTATACTGTATTGAGGATTACTTGTGTTCTGTTCTGTGTATTGTATTGAATTGACCCCCTTCTTTTTGATACCCACTGGACGCCCAACCTACCTGAAAAGGGGTCTCTCTTTGAACTGCCTTTCCTGAGGTTCCTTCCATTTTTTTTTCCCCTACATGGGTGTTTCTGGGAGTTTTTCCTTGTCTTATTAGAGAGTCAAGGCTGGGGGGCTGACAAGAGGCAAGGCCTGTTAAAGCCCATTGTGGCACTTCTTGTCTGATTTTGGGTTATACAAAAATAAATTGTATTGTACTTTATTATGAATGGCAAGTCCTTTCACACCGATGTAATCTCACAGTAAGAAAACTCCACTCAAAGTCAGTATAGCTGCATTTTCCTAAAATTACCAAGGTTCAGCAGCTTCAACTCATAAGATGGGATTCAACAAAAGCCTGACGCGCAGAAATGATTCCACAGACAAAATGTCTTCTTTTTTAAAAGTTTAGTTAAGTTTCAAAGTAAAACAGTTCACACAAAAGAGAAAATTAAAATAGCAAAAAAAAAAAAACAAAACAAAAGGAAAAATGAATGTTAAGAAAAGTTCAGTTCAAAGCTCAAATCTTGTTACATCTGAAATCGTTACTATTTACGTAACATTTCTGAACCATTTCAAAACGGTCAGAAAACTATGCTTATCCCATCTCTGAGTAGAAAATGGGTCTTTCAAGTCCCTCTTTACTGGGATCTGTTCTTACCACAACTAAGCTTATCATCACACGGTTTCTCAGTTATAGTAAGAAGGTTCTCTCTCTTTCCATTCAATTCAATTCAATTCAATTTTATTCGTCATTCAGCAGAACATCCAAGATGTGCTGCAGAACAAAAAGACGATGCACAAGACATTAATAAAAACACACGGTATTTAAAACAACAACAACATTTATTTATATAGCACATTTTCATACAAACAGTAGCTCAAAGTGCTTTACATAATGAAGAATAGAAAAATAAAAGACACAGTAATAAAATAAAATAAAATAAAATACGAAACAGCAGTAGGAAAAAACGGTTTTCAAACCTGGTGGTTCTACATTTCAGGCTACAGTATCTTCTGCCTGAGGGCATGAGGGAAAAGAGTTCAGAGGCAGGATGAGTGGGGTCTCTGGAGATCTGCACAGCTCTGGTCAGGCAGCATTGTTTTGCCAAGTCTTGTACATTAGGCAGCGGGGCTCCAATGATCCTCTCAGAAGCCCTCACCACCTTCCTCAGCGCTTTCCAGTCCGAAGCGTTGCAGCTCTCCTGCCACAGAGAGCTGCTGCTGGTTAGCACCCTCTCTATGGTCCCTCTGTAGAAAGTGGTGAGGACTGACTTGCTGAGATGCGCCCTCTTTAGCCTCCGCAAGAAGATCAGGCGCTGGTGATGGAGGAGGTGTGCTGGGACCAGGTGAGGTTGTTTGTCACATTTACTCCAAGGAACTTGGTAGACTGCACAATTTCCACAGCAGTGTTGTTGATGTAGACCGGGGTGTGTGTCAGCTGTTTCTTCCTGAAGTCGATCACCAGTTCTTTCGTTTTTTCGACATTCAGTATCAGATTAAGCAAACATTAATATGAGTTTAACTCAAAAACTTCAACTTTCTAAGATTGGCTCTTGCAGTCTGCAAAATACACTTTGGGGTCCTACAATCTTTAGCGGAGACAAACAAGTTAGGAAAGTGCATGGATAATTTAAATCACACCATGAATTTAACACTACATGAACATGCACTAATTCTGCAGGACATGTGTGCTCACACGGTTACTCAGTCCTGCCTTTCCTTTATCTTGTTAATAATCGTGTAGAGTTTATATGGGTGCCTATAAGTCACCCTCCTAGAAGTTCTCACATTTATTATTACAAAGCATTGAATCTCAGTGGGTAAAATTTGGCTCAACAGAGAAAGACGCTAATTTCAAAGTAAAAAAGAGATCCTTGGAAATGGTCTATACGAATGTTAAAGTATTAAAGAATCAAAGGCATACACATTCCTCCTCATTCAACTCAGCGTTGAGTAGTTGGCAGCCATGACAGCCTTGAGACTCTGTGCTCACAGGTCTCGATCTGCTCTGCCCTTCCTCCTCATTCTTCGGTGTAAAGCTGTTCCAGCTCTGCATGGTGGTCCGGGGGGTCATGAGTGAACAGCTTTTGTCAGTTCCAACCATCAAACTCTCCATTGGTTCAGAAACAATGTCTCTGTGACCAAACAGTTAAATTTGTGAGCTGGAATGTTAAAGGTCTCAATCATGAATTAAAGAGAAAGAAAGTATTCTCTCACCTAACAGGTGTAAAAGCTAAAATAGTATTTTTTACAGGAGACACACTCATTAAGCAAACATCAGTTTTGGCTGCACAGAGACTGGACCGGCCAAATATTTCATTCCAGCTTTACAAAGAACACTCGAGGAGTGGAGATTCTTATACGTAGAAGAATCTCATTTTTAGTATCAGATGTAGTATCGGATCCTGAAGGGAGGAAAGTGATCACCATGGGTAATTTATTTCACTGTAAAGTGATTTTGATAAATATCTACTCACCCAATGTGGACGATAGAGACTTCTGTAGTGCAAACTGCCATTGCATTGCAGGCATTTATGTTAAATTGTTACAAAGGTAATTAATGCAGTTTATGAAAAATTGTTTTTTACACTTGTCAGTATTTATAGAGCAGATTTTCCAGCTTCACTTAAATAAATTAAGCTGGAATTTTCAACATTTTGGTTCCACTGTGTTTTCTTCCATTTTTCCCTCTGTAGATCTGACAGTGGCATGGCCAGCATGTTTTGATTCTTACCGTCTCGGTCCTCCTCAGAAATGATCATCTGTATCATCATTTTCAACCTCCTCAGTTTCATCATCTGCAAATAACAAGTCATCATTCTTAATAAGATTAAAGACTCATTTCTATTCACTTGCATTCCATGACCTTCAGTAATACTGACGGTTTCCTCATTGTGATTATGTAACATTACTTCTATTTAATATTTAATTTTATTTATGTTCATTTATTTTATTTCTATTTATGTTATTCATGTTAATTATATGTTTTTCTTTAATTATTGTAAAGAACTTTGGCCACAGCATTCCTATCTTGTTTTAAATGTGCTATGTAAATAAAGTTGAAAGTTTAAAATTGAAAGCCCATCAATGGGTGGGATCTGATTAGGTACTTGCTTGTATGAAATGTTATTTGATTTTAATAAATTCAATAAATTGTTAAACGAATGAGATCTGAACTCTGATGGACATTCATTTGTGCTGTTTCTGGAGCCATTCCTGTGTAGTTTGGACTCTGTGCTTGACCTTGTTGTCTTGCTGGAAATCCAATCCTCTTCCAAGTTTCTTGCAAACTCCATCAATGTTTCCCTCCAAGATTTCTCCACATCTTGCTGTCTTCAGGTTACAACCACAAACTTTCCAGGGCTTTCTGCAGAGAAACATCTCCAAGGCCTGAGGCTTCAACCACCATGGTGTGTCTGTGATCCCACATAGTTTAACATGACATTTGGACTCATGGCCAAAGATCCACTTTGACCTCATCAGATCACAAAACCTTCTTCAAACTTACTTCACAGTACCCCATGTAGCTGGATGTCCTGTCCATTTTTTACACATTAAAAAAAACAAGAAAAAAAATTTGATTACAGAAGTATGTACCCACTTCTAGTCCACATTTAGTAGATGGTAGCCATGACAGAGAAAGACCAGTGAGCACAGAGTCAAGGTGTTCGCCCTTTTCTAGCAGATTTCCAGCCATGAGACACTCTTTCCATTGCTTCACGATTGGTGAAATTAGATATTCTGTGACTTGGAGACTTTCTCGTCTCCATCTTCTAACTTGTGGTTTTCATGGAGTTGCTTGGAGTGTTCTTGTGCCGTCACGGTGTAGGTTAGGCCACCATACTGACTGAACACAGCAGAAGTTGGACCTTTTAGATGCAATCAAAGTTAAACCCCAGAAAGGTGACCTCTACTGAACTAATGATGGGACTTCTAAAGCTAAATAATGGCACCAAGTGTGTGGTGTTAACTTCACTTAAAAATCTATGGTTTCATTAAGCCGCCATGACGGGAAAACAAAGATGTACTCAACTCCAATGGCACCTCCAATTCAGCTTATTAAACCACGAGGAGCAACGGGGAAATGGTGGAAAGGAGTCTAGAAATAAATAGAATAGAAATAAAAGATTTTGGAAGCTAAACACGAAAACTGCTAGAGGACAATAAAATCACGGCAGAATATGAAAAAAAATTATAAAGAATGGGCAACGTTAAAGGATTTTTATAAACAAACCAGTGAATGGTGGGACCTCGTCAAGGAGAGAAGACACAAACCTTCTTCCAAAGGAAAGGAAAAGAATAGAAAAGAACACAAAACTGAAATCTTCAACAACTGTAAAAAAATAAAATAAAATAAATAATAATAATAAATGAGAAAACATCTACGGTCTCGAGAGCAAAGGCATTATAATGGAAGAAGAAATACAACAGACAAATGAAAAGATAGGGAAATTTTTACAACCGAAGGAGACATCAATGCCCATAAACGACCCAATACTTTGCAATCTCGAGAGAGAATTGGACAAGGAAACCAAAGAGAAATGGGACAATCAATAACTCTACAGGAAATCGAAGAAGCCCTGAAAAATAAAACCCCAGGACTCGATGGATTGACGACCGAATTTTACATCACATTCCGGGATACAATTAAGTATGGATTACTGGAAGTCCTCCAAGAAGTAGTGGAAGGAAAAGACACCCACAGACTTGAAAAGATGGGGTCATGATGCTCATCCCCAAAAAAAGAGAAGAATTTGAATAAAATTCATAGAAAGAAAGAAAGAAAGAAGCCCCAAAACCCCAGCTACAAATCCCTGTTCAAAGACGTGTATTAATTTAACAAAGTTCTCCCAAAGAGGATTCTTTCTATTTCGTAACACAACATAGAATTCTCTTCTCTTCATTCAAATATATCGTCATGGTCGTCCTGTAAAGCTGGGATTTTGTGACACTCATTAAATGGAGCAAAATGTCACACACAACCCACACCAAACTGTAGATGAGCATCCGTATTTATCAGGTGCCTCAGAGTATCAACTCGGTCCGAACACAGGCTCAAAAATCTCAGGGTGACACAAATGCTGTCCTACTCTTCGAAGGGGTAACAGAATGTGATGAGTTTTTTTCTAATTTAGGAGACTACTGCCAACTTCAGAGAGTTCATGAGTCGCCTTCACTCCCTAGGAGCTGCCAGAAGATGGCGCTCAGGCAGAGACCAGCAAGCATCAACAGAACAGCGGAACGCTGCACAACAATGAATTTGTGAAAAGATATCGATCTGACAGAGGTGGAGTAATATTCCAAACAAGTCTTGTATGTTACGCGATTGTGCCATTTACATAAAATGAATGCATTGGTATCCTTGCATGTAAAATGCATCTTTGCCATAGCGATGATTTGGGTATGTCACAATCAACCCTTTGTCAGATGGCATGCGCCTTTGCTTTATTTCCATTCACTCACCTGCCATCTGTCTGCCTGTGGGATAAAATCACAGTGCCACCCAGCGTGGGTTAAGTTTAAGGCAGCCACTTATGGCAAGCCTACAGCCCCCCTAGAGTAGCCCTCCTTGATCTGTAACTGTCCATGTCGGCCTTGATGGTATCTCACAAAAGTGACACTAAATGACTCAAGGCAGCTGCTGGAGGTTTGCCTTTCATTCCAGGACATTCCTCTCTCTTTCCCGGAACTTCCTTCTCAGACAGCGGCTCCTCGGAGACAGAAAAATGTAAACAGGACAGTGGCAAGCGGAGGATGGAGAGATAAATAAAAAGGAGATGACGAACAACAAACCAACAAGCCAAGATGCCACATTGACCTCCATAAATTATTATCTCCAATCATTCTTGGGCCACGTGGCTCACTCAGTTGCCCACTTCTCAAATGTCGCGACTGCTCTAGTGGCACAAAATGACCAAAAGGGGTGAGGCCGCCAAAACTACCCAAAGGCAAGGGAAGCCTGACCCCAGGAAAAACAGAAAGTGCAAGGCCTGACCAGGCCTCAGAAGAAAGATAAGGCTTTTAAATTTAAAAAATATGTATTTTATAGGATCTTGTTTTCTGTTATATAGTGTCTTCCACATGTCGGTCTTTTCATGGATTAAAATTATTTCCCATTGTAAAGTACCTTTCGACTTACCTGTCTATGTATATTTCAGTATCAGTCTGTAGGACTAAATCATTTGCTTTTTCACTCTCTCTGCCATGCCCAACCGACCCAACCCAATCCCCCCCGACAAATGCTTACCTCATGAAAACTTCTAACCTTCAGAAACACATTATTGCCAATTTCTATCAACTTCTTTATGTATATGATGTCCAAGAGAGTCCCAGCAGCATGAAGTGTGGTGGCCATCATTCAGTATAATTATTAAGCTTCCTTTTACGTGCCTTGAAAATGCTGGATGGAAATATTTTAATGGCCTTCCTGCACTTTTATTGTTCACAAGTCACAACACTCTTAACTTATTCCCTCTCAGACGACATTGGCCTATTCCGGAAGGAAATTTTAATATCCAGACTTCTCCTTGATTTGGGAGCTCAAAGAAAGAAAGAAAGAAAGAAAAGAAATTGCATCGGAAGCTTTCAGTTCAGCTGTCATCACCTTTCCATAATAAAACCCAGCCACCCACCCATTTTGTAACCCGCCGAATCCGAATACAGGGTCACGGGGGTCTGCTGGAGCCAATCCCAGCCAACACAGGGCACAAGGCAGGAACCAATCCTGGGCAGGGTGCCAACCCACCGCAGCATAATAAAACCGCATCGCCTTTTTTCGGCAGTCGGCAATAGAAAAGGTTCACGAGACACGACTGACATCTAAAGGCATCAAGTGGTACTGCAAGTCAATTGCAGAATTTTTCAGGCAAAGCTCAACTCCACTTTACTCGTAAATACGCACACAGAAGGGTGCCTATAAAAGATGGAATTGCAGCGGAGTGTTTTAGGGCATTTTAGAAGAAAATGAATATCGTTACTTTATTTCATTATTATAATGACCTGTCGGATGCGAGAGACAGAAGAAGGGATCACACAACTTATGCCAGACTGCTAATAAAAAAAAAAAAAGACTATTGGCTTCTTCAGTGACATCTCCCCCAGGATTTCTACAGCACCATATGCTCGGAGGAGCTTCATCCCCTCAACCAACCAGCCAGATCCTCCTCACTCTGCTCATCTGGGGGTGACTACCACACTACACAAAGTGAGCTGACACAAGAATAAGGTCCACATCCAAGGCTCATCAGCATCCACAAACAAGCCATTTATAGCTTTATGAGGGTGCCATATCTGCAGTCCCACTCATGCTGTTCACGGAGCGGATTATTTAGCCCACTTCCCGGGGTATTCCCATGTCCGCTGATGGTCTGTGGTTTCTCGAAGAGCATGACCCTATCATGCCTTGACCCAGGGTTGCTACAATATGTTATAGAATTAAATATTTACTTAGGTCTCACATATAACTGGGATATGTGCATTAAATTTGTCTCTCCAACAGATGGTCCATTACAAACATATGTATTACTGCATTTTACCATTTCAAATACTGAAAATATTAAATGCATCACAATTACGAGCAGGGAAAAAGCATCAAGGAGACAAACACAGAGTAGCGAGGTGCTGCATGTTGATTAGCAAATACACGTACGAATTTCACTGGGCTCTGTACACTTGATAGTAATAATCCTGTAAACTTACATTTATATTTAACTTATATTTGCCATTTGCAAGTTTTTTAAGTTATTTAAATATTTGCCTAAATCTTAGTGCATATTCTATGGGAGGTTCCTACAACCCGGATAAGTTGAATCGAATTTTTATATTCTAACTCTTTCTAGCCTCTCTGACTACAAATTCTATTCAGTTTGTGACCTGTCTTGTCAAGTGTAAAGCATCACGGACACCAACTGTGCCTAACATCCATGTGTGCCTTTAGTGCCAAGTAACATGAAAGACAACGCACTTTATTGAATGTGTCAGCGCCGTACGTTTAAAGTGTACAGAAGAAGAAGTAAAACATCTTTAAGTATAGAAACAAGAAAAGTTTGACAACTTTAGAGAAGATGGTGTTTCTAATTTTTTTGCCTTTTATTCTACGTGTGTAACAACATTTTTCTTTATTCTTGTGTGGATTGTTTACTTTGAATTTTCACTAAATATTTTAAAGCAAACTTTTGGATTAAAAGATTTCTTTTGGTACGCGTTTTACCCGGGTTTGAACTCGGCTTACACTCCTGCACTTACAGGTACAGACACAAATATGAAAAGAACTACAAACACAGATAGAAAAATAAATATTAAAAGACAATATTCAAAAGGATAAATTAAATATGAAGATATGAAAGGTGCCATGTAAAAGGCTAGATAGATAGATAGATAGATAGATAGATAGATAGATAGATAGATAGATAGATAGATAGATAGATAGATAGATAGATAGATAGATAGATAGATAGATAGATAGATAGATAGATCGATCAGATGGTAGTTTGGTAAGACTCCCCACATTCACCTCAGTACGTGCCTCCTCACACACGTCCCCACAGTGTTATTCCAATCCAAGTCCCGTCCTGGTGGCATAAGACCTTGGACAGAAACCAGCCCTACACAGGATGCCAGTCTGTTGCAGATGAAGACTCCCGTACTCTCATGCCCAGACTTATCCAGTGTTAACCGATTTTGAGTCATCAGTCGATACCTTTGCAATTCACAGGGAGGAATGTGGAGTAAAGCGTCACAAAGCCAGGGGGCTCATCGAGAGCTGTGTGACCCTTGTGGGCTTCAACTGCAGTCTTCCTGCTCAGTAGGGCAGAAGGGCCACTAAAAGAAGATGTTGATTTACTGCTTTATTGCATTTACTTAGAAACTCAAATTCTTTAGCTCACTGACTTTCATTTTATTAAATGTTAATTGTGGTATAAATAATATTTTTGCTCGATAATAAACACAATATAATACAATTTTAAACATTACAAAGTCATTAAAACTTTTCATTTGCTTTTACCGCTGATTCATACAATTGTCTGAAGGTACAGACGTTTGTTTGGACATCTCCATGAGTTCATTTAAGACCCCCCAGTCCTGCTCAAGGTGATTTAAATTATATAATGTGTCCCTTCCGCCCTTTTTTTTCAAATTGCCCCCCAAAGTGAAGCAGATGTTCAATAGACTGGCACAATGCCCATCGCCGATTCCTGATTTTGCCCCACAAATCCTGAAGTGATTTTTTTTGCTCCACTTACTGTTACAGAATTAAAACTCTAAACGGCTGTTTGGAGGAGACTTTTCAATGGCTGCCATTCATATTCCGGACGCTTGTTTTGAATCGACGTATCAATGCCTTCCCCGTGAACCCGTAGTGCCAGGTAACTGCACCCCAGTCCAATCGTGCCGATAACCCGAGCAGAAGTAATTTGCCCTCAAATCCTTCCGATAGCACATGTTGTAAAGTTTACATTTCTTCCAAACCCGAGTTTGCACGTTTTTTGGTCACATATACAGATATGATACGCGTTATAATCCTCTCGTTGCAAGGGGGCATCATTTCCGGCAGTCTGTGCCCGAGCCATTAGACTCCTAGATCTTAAAAGTAGTCCAGAGTGTCACGTATGCGCCTTTAAATCATTTGTGATGAACGAATATTTCCTGATGTATTTCTCAATGGTGACTTGCTGAAGCCCACCATCCCGGTCCAGTTCTGCACTCTTGTAGTCTGCCGCGGTGTCCCACTTCGCCCTCTGCCTTAACGCTCGGTGCGTACAGAAGACTAAGACCACCAGGATGAGGACACTGACGACAGATACCAGGAGCGCAACGGGTGAGATCAGCGAGGGCTCTTTGACGGTGATGTGCGTGGTCGGGGTCACTAGGAGGACGGTGACAGGAGTGACGCTAGTGGAGGGTAACGCTGTGCACGAACTGCCATCGTCTTCCAGCCTGAATCCATGGTCGCAGTGACATACGAAACTCCCAAATGTGTTGGTGCAGTTGTGGTCACACGGCCACTGGCCGTCACATTCGTCGATGTCAATGCACACGCCAGTGTCCTCATCCTCTATTATGTACCCATCGGGACACTCACACGAATTGCCCTCGTTCAGATAGCACATCCCCGGGCACTTTTCTGACTGACAGTGTTTGTCACATTTCGTGGGGTCTTTTCTATTAGGAAGAAATCCTTCGAAACAGGAACACCTGAAACTCCCATGTGTGTTCGTGCACTCCTGTTCACACGGGGCGAACTCGCACTCGTCTCGGTCTTCACACGTGCTATTCACCATTGTGTAGCCCGGTGGGCACAATAAGCCCCTGGCCCTTAACATTTCCGAGCTGGGGGCGTAATCTTCACACTTGCCCCTCACCATTTTGAACCCCAGTGGGCAGGTACATTGAAAGCTACCCAGTGTGTTGACGCAGACCTGGTCAGCTTTGCAGACTCGCTCCTGTTTGCATTCATCCACGTCCACGCATGTCGAGCCATCCTGGTCCAGTCTGTAGCCCCCTCGGCACAGGCAGCTGTAACTGTCCTTCTGGGGGACACACACGTGCGCACAGGGGTGGCTCCTGCATGGGTCGGGCGCCTGACAGGTCACTTGGTTCTCCTCTAACTGTAGTCCTTCAGGGCAGATGCACTTCGCGTTACCTCCCTCCATTGTACACGTGTGGCTGCAACCGCCGTTTTCATGTTGGCAATCCCAGGGACCCGGTTTCCAGTCATTGATGTCACAGTACAGTTTGTATCCGGTGGGAGACGTAATTGCTACTGTACCAGGTGGCAAAGAAGTTTGGGTGTGTGTCGTCTGAAAACCCAACGGTGTGTGGTAGGTAAGCGATAATCCCTCCAGCTCAGCGGGCTCACAGGTTTTATTAAATCGGAATTCACAGAGAAACCCATCAGCCGCCTCCAGACATGAACTTTCTTCCCACAGCTGATCTTTGGAGACGGAGACACACTTCTGGCCACACTCTGTCGAGTCCTGTGTTTTCCACGACGTGAAGTCCGTAGTTTCCTCTCCGGTTACCCACCGGTACCCACGTAGTGCTTTTGAGGGGTCACCACAGCGTCCAGCGGGCAGCTCAAGTCCAATCCAGAAGCGACCCTGCAGGGTACCCATACAGATTGAAAAGATATCTCTCTGCACCGTCGATCGGACTGTCATCAGGTGGCCCCCTTTAGTCCCGCACACGCCGCTCGCCGTGTCAAAGTCTGCAGCCCCCTGGTGTATCGTGTAGCAGTCACTGAGGATACAAAAGCCCTCTCTGGGCGACTCGCTGTCGGCTTGTAACGAGAAAACTGGGAAAGCGACAAACAGCGTCAGTAAGGCTCTGCACATCTTTGGTGACAGCGCGCGCTACTGAGGAAGAGAAGAAGAACAAGGAGATCGTCGAACCTCCCAACAGATCTCACTACTTTGGGAAAGGTAAAGCCGCATTCCTTACGTGATTGTGACTCACCAAAGCCCCGTCCCATCAGCGCCTGCAGAGGAAGGAAGTTTCGAGCGGGGCTGGGCGAAGGACGCCAGATCTGTTTGGTTAGCTGCCAGGAATAAGAAATCAGAACGTGCGGCCTGGGGGGCAGGAAACAGCCAATCGAGTGCGTGGGCGGGGCATCGAGCGCCAGTGGATTGGGAAACTGCCTACCTGAGTGCTTCAGTTCCCACGGGGCTCACGGTTGAGATTCGAATTAGATAAGGAATTCATCGGGGCTGCCGCCTTGAAAGGTGCCTGCCGACCGCACCCGGAATACTAGCGAGACTGGGCATTGATGCCTGTCGACCACCGATCAGTGTATTAGACGGAATCTGTTCACTTGCAGAACACTTGCGGGAGGCTGGCAACTTTACACTTCGGATTTATTTAATGCAGAGGTGATCAGAGTCGTTGCTGGGGGAAAGCAGTGGCTGCAGAGTTTTATTCAAATTGTTGGCTGATAACAAGTCTGATTTAATATCATGCCTTGTTAACTCTGCAGTGTCAGGTTATTCTTATTTCGTAGGTTCTTTTCTCTTTCTAATGATTTTGTCGAAATGATTTGAAGCCTAAATTTGGATGAGTACATTTCAGCCTTTATTTTTTTTTTTTCTCTTCAGCTTCCTTCTAAGTATTTTATTAAACCAAATAATGCACGATAAATCCTCGCGGGTGTTAAAGGAAAAAAATCCGGATGGAGAACTCCTGGCTCCTTAATCATTTACGTCTTATTGTTATTAGGGAGCCATTAAAATCAGGCTATGAGGCCGTTCATGACTTAAATAAGCAGTTAAGGTTTCTAAATCTTATCAAGCGTGGCCACAAAAATGAAGCACTTGAGCAATAAATGACTTCTCATGAAGCAACTGCGTAAATTGGAGCAAAACCCTGTAGCCACTGTGGCCCTCAAGGACCACCATTTCTCCTCCCTGTTTTAAAGGGTCCGAGTTTTAAAAAGAAAAAAAAAAATCAAATGCGGAGTCAGCAACCTCTGAAATAAAAGCGTTTTGTGACAGCGCACGTAGTGCGCTCTATGATGAACGGTGCCACCTAGCGGCCACTCGATGTACATCGCTACTGAAATGTGCGCCTCGCTTCAATGCACGGGTCGCAAATATTTAAAGTTTGAGAAACTCTGGTTAGCTGCTTTGAGTGGAAGTGTAAACTGCAGAACTCTCATGGTGCTCGGTGAAGTCTCGGCAAGAGGAGGTTTTCACGTCACCTACAGGGACAAGACTATAAAAGCGGCATTTTCTAATCAGTCAGTTCTGCCGGATAATATTTATTAAGTACGCAGGCCGAAGAGTCAGATTGTTAGAGTGACATTGGAAGCACTTTTACGGTCGGTTACTACGGAGCCTCGGTGGTCACATAAAGTGAGGATCCTGTTAAAAATCAGGAATCCCCCTGGGATTTCACCAATCTGGCGTCATCGATTCAGTTACTTATGAAGCGGAGTTACTTGGGGTCGAAAGGGGGTCTTTGTGGAATCTTCATGTGGGTGAAAGTCCATCACATCAGCCAGACTTTTCTATTAGTTAATGAGCCAATTTTACATTATGAAAGAAAGAAAGAGAGTACGAGAGAGAGAAAAACAATTCAAACGCTTTGAAATAGTGCATAATATGTAAGGTCCTATAAAATATCAATTCTACACTAAAACGTCTCAACAATGTTCAAGATGTTTGTAAAAGTTTGTGTTGGTAAAGGCACATTTATGTTCACGTAATGAAATGAAATATAAAAAGAAAGAAAGAATCTGAAAATTGTTCAAGCATTTATAGTTTATATTATGGGAGGGACTGTATAAAAGTACATAAAAAGAGCAGTGTCCAAGCATTTAGCCAGTTTTACAAGAAAGAAACTCCTGAAGCGCTTTAAAATAGTATATATTTTTAAGGTACTATAAAAATGTAATTTTACACTAAAAAGATTCAGTGTTAAAGGCACTTAAGCAACGTTCAATCATCATCGCTTGATTGCATGGAATGCTATGCGTTAAATAAAATAAAAAACACAATACAAAAAACAAAGATTGTGAATGGCATTCTTGATCTTTTTAATGAACGTTTATCTCTGAGCCTTACTGGAAAGAGAGTTTTTCCTTTTCTTTTTTATTCCACTGCCAAATGCGCGCTCACTGACCTCTTAAGGCGGCTCGGAGTACTGCAAATGTTTTTGCCGCTTAACCACTGTAATGTGAACAGAAAGGTGTCGTTATATTGCAATTTGTATGGGATACCCCCAGTTTGCCGCCCCACAAGGCTGCGTTTACTAAACAGCTAAGCACATCTAACCCCATGTGTTACTCTGTTTTATTGTTTTAAAAGGTCTTCACTTAAATAATAAAGTCACGTAACAATATTAGGAACCGACATGGTTAATTTATCAGCATTACCACTGCGGCCATACACGTGTAACTGGGCTCAGGTGGAAAGGACAATGGCAGTCTGTCCGTGTTTGAGTTCTGGGAACCCAGTGGAGATGTGCTACGAAGGGAACCCGAGTTTTCCGGTCTAAGTGGCATAAGACGGAGCAGGTGACAGTCCACCGTCACCACCACACAGTAACCCTGGAAGCAGCACCGGACACAGGCGAGGAACACCCCTCGGTGGGCTCAAGTCCGTCAGGGAGCAGGCACATTCGCTCTTCTAAGGACACTACTCTTTGTTCGAATAGATGGAGATAAACAAACAATCTGTCTAATATTTTCAATTAATTCCAATGTATTTCCTATTTTTGTGTTCCACAAATTGTAGAATTTATTAGACAAAATTCTACTGCGAGACCCTTCTTCATTACTTTCAGAGTAAAGGTTTTTTTTTTTTTTCGCTGTCTTCTAGAACAAGTACTGTGTATTAATAAATGTAAAATAAAGATCGTTAGGACACATCGCAAGATGTTATAGTTATGCTCTAGTTTAAAGTGCGCTTGCATATTAGCAATTCAATTTAAGAAATGTCGGTCGAAAAGTAAATATAAATCTGTTTTAAATTCGGCGCTTATGACCAAAACCCCGAAAAGTCGATTTTCTTTGGGTAATGTAGCTGAACAGTCTGTTTTTCTATGCAACAAACGGCCAGCAGAGGGCGACTTCGCAATTCGGCGCAAGAATCGAGCTCCTTGGCTTAAAGTGATCTGTTTCTATTTAACTTAACAGCATGTATTTCCCATTTTTGGCATTCCACAAACTGAAGAGCTTACCGGGAAAAACGAAAGTGCTTTGAGAATGAGAAATGCGCTATATAAATATAATTTATTATAAATCACAATACTGTAATTAAAATCTTTTTGCAAGTAATTTCCGTATTTTGCTTACAACAAATATTTCTTATTCTTCAACGGCCATAACATGAATCTTGCAATTTAATCTCGTGTATGTCTCATTGTATGGCGAGGCAGAAATAAAGCGCAGCCTGTTTAAGGATCTTCAGTTGCGCTGTAAACCCGAATTTGTGGCGAAGTGGCCGGCTTTTGCTGTTATACCACTTGTGGCCAGCAGAGGGCGATCAGATAACGACAGGAGAAATTAACCTCGATCTATTTTGTCTGTTATATTTCGCCTATTATATTATGTACACTGTCTATAGCACCGTTTATGTATATATCTTACATTGTGCTTTTATTCTGGTGTTACGTTATAAGGTCTTACATATTTATCTCTCATTTATATATACACACACACATACATACATACATACATACATACATACATACATACATACATACATACATACACACACACACAAATCTACACTCACCTAAAGGATTATTAGGACCACCATACTAATACGGTGTTTGACCCCCTTTCGCCTTCAGAACTGTCTTAATTCTACGTGGCATTGATTCAACAAGGTGCTGAAAGCATTCTTTACAAATGTTGGCCCATATTGATAGGATAGCATCTTGCAGTTGATGGAGATTTGTGGGATGCACATCCAGGGCACGAAGCTCCCGTTCCACCACATCCCAAAAGATGCTCTATTGGGTTGAGATCTGGTGACTGTGGGGGCCATTTTAGTACAGTGAACTCATTGTCATGTTCAAGAAACCAATTTGAAATGATTCGAGCTTTGTGACATGGTGCATTATCCTGCTGGAAGTAGCCATCAGAGGATGGGTACATGGTGGTCATGAAGGGATGGACATGGTCAGAAACAATGCTCAGGTAGCCCGTGGCATTTAAACGATGCCCAATTGGCACTAAGGGGCCTAAAGTGTGCCAAGAAAACATCCCCCACACCATTACACCACCACCACCAGCCTGCACAGTAGTAACAAGGCATGATGGATCCATGTTCTCATTCTGTTTACGCCAAATTCTGACTCTACCATTTGAATGTCTCAACAGAAATCGAGACTCATCAGACCAGGTAACATTTTTCTAGTCTTCAACTGTCCAATTTTGGTGAGCTTATGCACATTGTAGCCTCTTTTTCCTATTTGTAGTGGAGATGAGTGGTACCTGGTGGGGTCTTCTGCTGTTGTAGCCCATCCGCCTCAAGGCTGTGCGTGTTGTGGCTTCACAAATGCTTTGCTGCATACCTCGGTTGTAACGAGTGGTTATTTCAGTCAAAGTTGCTCTTCTATCAGCTTGAATCAGTCGGCCCATTCATTCTCCTCTGACCTCTAGCATCAACAAGGCATTTTCGCCCACAGGACTGCCGCATACTGGATGTTTTTCCCTTTTCACACCATTCTTTGTAAACCCTAGAAATGGTTGTACGTGAAAATCCCAGTAACTGAGCAGATTGTGAAATACTCAGACCGGCTCATCTGGCACCAACAACCATGCCACGCTCCAAATTGCTTTCTGTCCCATTCTGACATTCAGTTTGGAGTTCAGGAGATTGTCTTGACCAGGACCACACCCCTAAATGCATTGAAGCAACTGCCATGTGATTGGTTGATTAGAAAATTGCATTAATGGGAAATTGAACAGGTGTTCCTAATAATCCTTTTGGTGAGTGTACAGTATATATATATATATATATATATAGATTTAGAGAGAGATTTTTTCCACAGGGCAGTTTCCAGCTATTTACCCTTTGACTTATGTACCCACTGGGCCGCCCTCATTGCTTTTATCAAACAATGTTAAAATAACTGAAAACAAGGCCCGTTTATAATTATTCATTTTATCAAAGAAATATATTCCATGTAAAATGTGTGACAAATAAAAAACATTTAAAAATGTATTCAATCAGTTTCATACTTCGTTGCACAAATGTACATTTACTCATTTGGCTTACAATTTTATCCAAAGCGACTTACAAAGGAGGTGAACATAATCGAATAAACATCAGTCTGGGGGACAGTCAAGGAACAACAAGCGTGAAAAAAAATTGATCTTCACAAGTAGAGAGTTTTAAACCAAAGAAAAGAGCACAAGATTACAGTTTACTGCCGGGAATCGCCCTTAAGACGCGCGAGTTTCACCGCTCATTATGTGGCGAGCAGAAAGAAAGCGCAGTCTGTGTCAAGATCAGCACTTGCGCTGTACACCCGAATTTGTGGCGAAAGTGGCTAAGAAATCTGCTGTTATTCCACTTGCGGCCAGAAGAGGGCGACTTCGCGATCGGATGACAACCACGCAAGAAATGAACCCTTCCATCTATTTACTTATCTAATATAGTGACTTTCATATATGCGTAGCCCGTTTTATACCTATTCTAATATAGCGCTTTTTATATTATTTATTTTGTATAGCGCCTTTCAGATCTGCATATTTAAAAGTGTATTTATAATGATATACCTTGTATAGTGCCATTCAAATCTATGTCTAATATAGCTTCTTTTATATTTAGATATCTTGCCTAGTGCCTATCATCTATTTGTTTTGCTGAGTTTCAGTACTTTGTGGTGAATTTTATTTCTGAGACGTCTGATAACTTTCCGTTTCTAGCAATAACATTTACAAGTAGCTGTCTGAAGGATACCACCACGGGCCAGTAATTCCGTACATTTAAAGAGATGAACTTTGGCCTAAGCTACTGTTCTCAAACACACTCAGTTCAGTGTCACTGTAAAACCTTGTAGGAGAAGTCAAGGGCCTTGGACCACCGTGTTGAGCACAACATTCGAGACCATCTCTGGATGGGACACCAGGGGCCCACTCGCTCACGTCCTCCCTTGTGCACACCCGTCAAACGAGTCTCTTGAAGAACATTCTGCTGATTGCAGCACCGGACGTGTCCCCCTGTGCAGTGCCAGTTAGAAGGCAGTTGTTTTGCTTTTGAAGAAATGAATAAAAACACATAAATAAATTTTCATGCAGCATCATATGTCATTGTATAGATGTGTATTTATTAATTTAGCAGACACTTTCATCCATAGCATCAGCATTAGTCAAGGGGAATGTTTGGGAACAAGTGTGACAGGACAAGGGGACAAAAGGTGATCACGACAAGTGGAGAGCTCAGACCCAAAGAGAACACCACAAGATTAGACTTGGCCACAAAAAGAGCCATCCATCCATCTTCAAACCTGTAGACCATTCAAAGAAAGACATCACCATTCAGAGAGAAATGCACAGAAAAAGAGGGTCTTCAACTGAAGCATTCATACTGCATACAAAATCCCTCAGGGTCTTCATCCAGTCTGGGGTCAAAGTGAGACCTCCAGACATCCTGGCTTTGAGAGTCAGAGTGCAGCTGCAGAACATTCAGACAGGGAGAGGAGTCCGAGTCCTGCCGGTCCCTTTTTAATGATCACGTCCACCATTGTGGTTCTTCAAAGCGATGCCACAGGGGAGCCATTTTAAGACCCCAAGAGAACCATCCATGAGAAGGTTCCAGAAAGGCACTTAATTTATTTGGAGCCCTACCAGCTTCCATAAATAGCCATGAATAGTGGCCAAAAAGATTTGTAAAATCCCAAAGGGTTCATCATTCGAAATGTGGTCAGGCAGGCTCAGCTCAGGTTTCCTTCATCTCTTGCATCCTGCTGGTCACCTACTAAAACGTTAAAGATGTTGGCTTTGTCTACAAATTGGAAATCTTTTTTAAAGCCCAAGGAATCAAATGCATATGCAGTGGACCCATCACAAAATCAAGCAGGGGTCCCCACATTCCTTGAACTTCTATCAGTTGTGACACACGCTGGCATCAATCAGCCGGGCAGAACACCAAGTGCTGAATAAACTGGACTTGATGTTACAAACCCTAAATTCTGCCCGATGTGTTTTCTTCATTATTTTAAGATGAAGCCAGACATTCTTTTTACATTTGTGCTCCGTACCACAATATAAACACAAACTGACATTATAATAATACATTGCATTTATATAGCGCCTTTCTCATGTTAGACTCTGACCGTATCAAACCTCCATGGAGTTGCACAGCACTAAGAGCGTCTCCAGACACATCCGACAGTTTAAAGACTAACAGAGAGAATAACACAGCAGACACAAGTCGAAGTGTCACTTAAAGGCCACCACGTCACACGTCTGCACTGTGGCAGAAAGTGCAATCGTCGATAAAACTGAATTCCAATGATGCCACTCAGCTTTTTGGGTTCTTATTGATTAAAGCCGACTTCAAGTCAGGTCAGGTTGGGGAGCAGGCACTGGTACTGCCCACCCACCACACGACCAAACAGCTCGGAGTCCTGGTTGGCAGCAATACAGACATGTGGTCCAGTCCCACCTCCCAGAAATGACCCTCTATCTGCCACAGCCAGGTGTTATGTGAGCGTCCCCTCGGCCTGGTCCTCAACAATGAGGGTCCTGCAAGCCGGATCACCCTCGGGTAATCGCGTCACATGGCTGTAACCGACGCTCCCTCACAATGCAGGTCATGTGCCTCATCTAGGACTCCGTGAGCAGCACAAAGTCAAACCAGCGGCCCCCCCCAAGGACCCTCTGAAGAGACACACATGAAGGAGTCCAGTTATCATCTCGCGTCACTGGAGCGCGTCCACGTCCTGAAACCACGTGGGGTCAGGCCTGTTGGGGAGCAGAACTGGTGTGGTGCCAAGACGTCGACCTGTCCCACCGCAGCACTCGGGTCCCAATGTGAGGGGGCTCATCCGGGTAGGCGCATGGAACGTCTCGTCTCTCCGGCGTGAAAAGCCGACTACCTCTTATTTAACTGATTTGAACTTGAATAAGTTCATTAATCCACACATATAGGACTTTACACTGAAAAAGATATTTGGGTCGAACTTTTGTATGGGAAATTTCCATGAAAGTGAAATCACATAACCTTAAAATAACTTTTTATTTTTTTGTAGATTCATAGAATTGAAGAGATTTAGATTCTAAAGTTTAACAAAAATGGTCATATGAAGCAAAATACCCGAGAAAGAGTCAGGATGCATTTATTGTGACTTGTTTTCATTAACTTTAAAAGGTTACATTTATCGCCATCCCTGCATTTAAAAAATACTTGTGGGTCCATTTTGTATGTTTTACATTCAATTGTAAGACAAATTGACATTAAAATGCATCGTGAAATTTTGAAATGTGTTGTTTCGTTATTCTAATTTTTACAACTGAAATTTTTAAAATGCATAAGGTTGAAGAAAAGATTTTAGACTCAAAAAATGTTACCAACAGTGTAATATTTAACACATTTCAGTTTTTATATACACCACCTTACCCGTGCTGAATGCACATGGTTACACCCCACATTATCATACAATCAATAATATTTATATAATTATTATTCTATATTAAAAAATCTGGAAGACGAGTCCATCTTGAGTCAGTTTTGGATGATTGCGATCTCAGGTTATTCACTCAGTAATATTGGAGTCAAAGAAAAAGATGCGCTGCAGATGTCGGGTGGGCCACAGAAAGTCAGAAATCCACAACCACACAAAGCCCACGGACTTCAGAAAAGAAATCCACGTGCTGTAAGGTCCTGCACTGCGTTTATAAAGGTGTGAGGAGTTCCCTTGGACCACAATGCAACAAAAGGGGCGTCTCTTTATGCAAATACAGGAAAGTCACGTGCATAAAACGGCTTTATTTTAAGCGCAATCAACGTAATTCGGTTGTGTTTGGTGAAAATGGACATCCCGTGTTTTGATTGTTAAAAATGTGTTCATTTTGAATAAAACGAACATAAAACTGGCGAGTAAAGGAAACAACTTGCGAGACGGATTACACTTTAGTTAAAAGAAAATAATTCAATGTCAATTTATTTATATAGCACATTTAAAACAACATAGTAACGCTGTGGCCAAAGTGCTTTACAATAATAGAATAAAAGAAACACAAAACAATTAACATAAAAGCATAAATAGAAATAAAATATATGAACATAAAATAAGACACATAATAAATAGAAAAAATGTTATATAATGACAAAGAGGAAACCATCAGTATTACTGAAGGTCACGGAATGCAAGTGAATAGAAATGAGTCTTCATTTATTGTAATGTATATGGGTCATGGTGACGTCTATAGAATAAAGCCAGCATTAACTATAAAGCTACATAAGATCAACAGACGTGATTATTTGATGTGTGCTATCACTTAAAATACGCTAAATAACGTGAAGAGCCACGTGACGGAAGCGCACACCCCGTAGCGCAGTGACACAACCGCCGGTTTTAAGGGGATCTCCATGGCGCAGAAGCGGGGTACACTGCCGGGAGGGATTTGCAGGATGTATTTAAAATTAATTTTAAAAGATACGAGGCACTAAAAGGAGGATCACACTGCCAAGCAGAAACTATTCACTGAAAAAAAAGAACAAACAGGGATGTTTACTTGAAGTATTTTAGTGAATTTTAACTTCAAATGATGTTGTTTTCTAGTGCTGCGTAGTTACAAATGTCTGAAGTGTCACGTTAACGCAATTGACACTGAAACAAAAGTCTAGATTTGTTTTATTTGTATTACCCCATCTTTATAAAACTTTGTGGTTCGATTTACTTGCACTCGCATGTGTATTTTGTTATCCTTATTTGCGTATCTTTTTAAAAATGTGTTAATTAAACTCTTAGTGTTAAACATTGAGTCCTGCTTGCTGCATTTCGTTTCATCCTTTCTTTTAATCAGTGGTATAATCCGTTTCCAGGACTGCTGCCTTTGTTCGCTTATTTTATGTCAATCTTGTTAACACTTTTTTACTCAAAGCTCGGCACGTCCACCGTCACTACACACAGTTACATTAAGTCGATTCAGCGTCAGATAAACAAGTTTTGTTTACATGATTGCCCTACATTTGCATATTGGGATACTTTACATAAAGACACGCCCCTTTTTCGGCCCACAATCTTTGCACAGCTGGAAAGCAAGTTGGATTTTTAACTGCACGGTGTGGATTTTCTACGCCTGTGGAAGTTCATTTATGATTTTATTTTATATATGCGGTGGGTTGGCACCCTGCCCAGGATTGGTTCCTGCCTTGTGCCCTGTGTTGGCTGGGATTGGCTCCAGCAGACCCCCGTGACCCTGTATTCGAATTCAGCGGGTTAGAAAATGGATGGATAGATTTACTTTGCGCACATTTATGACAAACTTTTCTTCTTTCTGAGTACAACACAATAGGCACACGTAGAATTACAAAGAAAACCAAGCATTTAAATCGTGGTAACCATTGGACTGTTTGATTTAAACTTACAGATGTTTTATTCTTTGCATTGATGAACTTGTTTTCTATTTAAAGAGCTTCTACAAAACGCCAACATTTCCAGCGGAGAACAAATAAAGTTGTATCTAAATCAAATGTCTATTATTAACGGACCCGTTTAAATAAAGATGAACATATTCCGTTATTAAAAAATAATTTACAGGTTTTAGTAAAACAAATCACGTTGTAGCTACACAAACTGACGTGTATGTCTAAAACTGTAACAAATTGATTATGCTATTTATGTGAAACCCGTTGACATAATTAATTCCAATATTTTATTCTTATTATTATTTAGTGTTGATAAGAGTACCTTACATCGAACTGAAGACAAAATGAAATAAAATGCCGTTTATCTCTAACAGTGCACCTCTTGTTATAACAGACAACGAGGAGTCAATTTCCTCCAACAAATAGTTGGGACAATGTCATGTTACATCAAATCTAATAAAACGTCGATCGTTAAAGTGAAGTTTACCATACACGGTTTACAAAACCATTTCACATAAGAAATCAAAGAGCATCAAACCGATTTGTCAGCGTCAAGGACGGAATCTCCGGGCTTGAAGAACTGAACACCTGCACATTGAGCTGTGGAACTTCAAGTTATTATTTATTTATTTATTGTGAAATAATGATTTCTAATGTTGTAAGCATAAAAATTCACTGACAATGAAAGCGTGCTCATGAGTAACACTTTTACGTTTTCTCTTTCAGTAAACTTTCACTTGTAAAGCTTATCACGTTTAGGATTGGGTGGCACGGTGGCGCAGCGATAACACAGCCGCCTCGTCCCGGGTCCTCCCTGTGTGGAGTTTGCATGTTCTCCCCGTGTTTTGGTGGGCTTCCTCTCGCAGTCCAAAGATATGCAGGTCAGGTGGACTGGCGACACTAAACTCGCCCCGGGATGTGCGCCCCGTCCTGGGTGTGTTCCTGCCTTGCGCCCTGTGCTGTATGAGATTGGCCCCAGCTCCCCAGGCCCAATGTGGATTAGCGTAATCGAGTCAGAAGGAGGCATTATGAATGGGTGCTCGGTAAAGTGTCATAACTTGTATTTCTCGAAGCGCACAAGTGTCGCGTTATAAATATTTAAAGGATGCGTTTCACCACCCAGTATTATGCCTACATTTGCACAGATATATAAAAGGTGTCCATTTTCTTGTGTCTACCTGCAAGTGCCATCGTTTTCAAAGAAAACAATCGATAAAGTTAGTACCGCATCAATAACAGTGTGTCACGTATGCGCCTTTAAATCTTTGCTCTCAAGTGAATATTTCTTGACGCATTTGTCAGTGGTGACTTGCTGAAGCCCGCCGTCCCGGTCCAGATCGGTGGTCTTGGACTCTGTCGCCGCGGCCGCCTGCCACTTTGCCCGCTGTTTGAACGCTCGGTACACACAGCACACTAAGATGACGATGGCGAGGACGCAGATGAGGACCCCAAGGAGCACCCCGGGTAACTTCGCCGACGGCTCGATGACAGTGACGTTGGCGGTCGGGGTGACAGGTTCTTCAGGAGTGACGCTCGTCACGTTGAACGGTGTGCACGAATAGCCGTCGTCTTGTAGCTCGTATCCGTCTTTGCAGTGACAGGCGTAACTTCCAAACGAATTGTCACACAGCTGCTCACAAAACGTGCCGCTGTCGCACTCGTCGATGTCCACACAGACCTGAGTGTCCCCCTCGTTGTCGAGCAGGTACCCTTCTGGACAGTCACATGTGTCCCCGTTGTTCGGGTCGCACGTCGCCGTGCACTTTTCGCTCTGACAGACTTCGTCACATTTGGTGGGTTCAAACTTGTTTTGACGAAACCCTTCGAGACAGGAGCAGTTGAACCCCCCTGGCGTGTTGGCGCACTCGTGTTCGCAAGGGGCCGCCTCGCACTCGTCTAGGTCTTCACACATCCCGTTCACCATTTCGAAGCCCGGTGGGCACTCCGCTCTCCTTACCACTTTGAGACTCGGCGTGTAGCCTTCGCACCTCCCGCTGACCTTTTGATACCCCGCTGGGCAGGCGCACTGAAAGCTGCCCGGCGTGTTGGCACAGACCTGGCCGACTTCGCAGACTCGGGCCAGCTGGCACTCATCCACGTCCAGGCATTTTGAGCCATTATCGCCCAGTCTGTAGCCCTCTCGACACGTGCAGATGTAACGGTCCATCTGGGGTACACACAGGTGCTCACAGGGGTGGTCCCTGCATGGATCTGGGGTCTCACATGTCACTTGGTTCTCCTCTAACTGTAACCCTTCAGGACAGAAGCACTTCGCTTTACTTCGCTCCATTTCACACTTGTGGCTGCACCCTCCGTTTTCATATTGGCAATCCCAGGGTCCGAGTGCCCACTTACCATCTATGCCGCAGTAGCGTTTGACACCCGAGGACGACACAGTTGCTGTGGTCCCAGGTGGCAGCTGAGCTGTGTCTGTCGTTTGAAAACCAAATGGTGTGCGGTAGGTAAGCGAGACCCCCTTGAGCTCGGGGGCTTGGCAGGTTTCGTTCAAGTTATATTCGCAGAGAAACCCATCAGCCGCCTCCAGACAGGAACTTTCTTCCCACAGCTGACCGATAGAAATAGAAACACACCGCCGACCACATTCACTTGAGTCCTGCGCTCTCCACTGCGTGAAGTCCGTAGCTTCTTCTCCGGTTACCCATCGGTATCCACGTAGAGCTTTTGAAGGGTCGCCGCAGCGTCCAGCGGGCAGCTCAAGTCCAATCCACAAACGACCCTGCAGGTTCTCTTTTAGGATGGAAATGATGTCGCTGTGCACCGTCGATCGGACTGTCATCAGGTGGCCCCCTCGACTTCTGCACACGTTCCTCGCCGTTTCAAAGTCTGCAGCCTCCCGGTGTATCGCGTAGCACTCGTCGTGATTACACAAGCCCGTTTTGGGAGGCTGCGGGACGGCTTGTAAGGAGAAACCCGTTAAAGCGACAAACAGCGCCAGTAAAGCTCTGCGCATCTTTGGTGACAGAAGAACAAACGGGAAGGAGAGAAAAAGGAAAAAAAAAGTCGAGCCACTTAAGAGGAGCTGCTCTCGCTGCGCGCTCGCGAGTCCGAGTGACCCGAGCTTTATAGAAGAGCTGCGTCTCAGCAGCGCCCGCGGAGGAAGGAAGTTGTTTGGACTGCATAGGCGAAGGAGTCCAGATGAGCTATTGGCTTGAGCTCAACACAGTGAAGAAAGTGAAAACGAACCGCTAGGGGCAAGCAGCACTCGCCAGCGGGACCCTTCTCGAGGTTGGGGAAACACCATCATCTTATTTTAGACACGAATGGCTGTGAGACTGGAATGAACTACTAACCTGATCCGGTGTGGCAGATCCGGAGTGTTAATTACGTATATACGTAACTTGATCATTTAATGTAAACTGCTAACTTTACTTACAGAAAATGAGTCGGAGAACAATGCATACTTTAAATTACTGTTTCTCAAGCACTGGGTCGCGATCCATTCTTGGGCCTGCCGCCAGTGGATCGCGAGTTCCTAATCTTCATAATGGCAGCGCTCTTAGAAATGGAGGCGTCTCTTCAGAGCGACGCCGTAGAGCTCCATCAACATGAAGGTTCTAGAAGGAACCTGTATGTATTTAGATCGGTAACAGGATCCATACAGTAAATAATCATGATGTCCTGATTTTACAGTAAAAAGGACCCTTCAATATATACAATAATGCAAGATCAGGTTTTCTTAAATCTGTTACTGTCCCGTACATGAACATCCATCCATTATCCAACCGCAATATCCGAACTACAGGGGTCTGCTGGAGCCAATCACAGGCAACACAGGGCGCAAGGCAGGAAACAAACCCGGGCAGGGTGCCATCCCACCACAGGGCGCACACACACACACAGGGACAATTTAGAATCTGACCTGCATGTCTTTGCACTGTGGGAGGAAACCAGAGTACACAGAGGAAACCCACGCAGACACGGGGAGAACATGCAAACTCCACGAAGGACTGCTCCACCGTGCCGCCCGTTCATGAAATATTTCAAGATTTCTTTTGCTTTCTGTAGAATAGGAAGCTTTTCAAAGCACAAAAAAAAAAAACAACTTCATATGCAGACAGCCGTTTGCAGAACGGAATGAGGTTTGGTCAATAAGGAGCCACATAACCCAGTAGAGAACCATAAAAAGCCATTAAAGAACTGGGTGGCTTTCCCGTATTCGAATCACTAAAGGGGGATCCCACCCGAGCCGACGAATCGTCTTCGGTCCCCAAGTGGGGGACGACACGCGACATCAAAAAGGCTGAGCAGTAGCATTTCTTAAAAGCATGACAGTGTACATGATACGAAATCAGTGATGAAGCGCGGCCGACTCATTGCTGACTTGTGCTGCGGTGAGCAGATTATGGTCATCAATGAACAGCCGAATGTGTTCTGCCCAAATTTACGCAAGCAGTTCAGTTACCGTGTTTGTGCAATGAGTACAATGAGATGTAAAGGGTCATTTTAAACTGTAATACATTTCGTAGTGTCTTGATTTAAAAAAAAAAAAAATCCCCGCACTTTGAATTCCTTCTATGTCCGCTTCCTCGAGCTCCGTAAGGCAGCCCATAATGAAAAGAGCGTAGGTGACACGAAACGTCGCTGAGCTGACCGAGCCCTTCAAAGAAAGCGCACACTTTTGACAGTTCCGTTTATTAATAATCCAAGTAATGTCGCGATTTTTCTATATTGTTTGTGACATATTTTTCACACCGGAAGACGACCAGGTCTTATAACGGTTCATTTAATCTCCAACCGGCCACAGCAATTGAGCTGTATAATTGCGCAACTCTAACTTCATGCCTGGCAAGTTCATGGTGGGTTCACAGGGTCAGTATTGCCAAATGCATAGTAAGCAGGGAAATTCTCATTTTCATGAGCTAATTAACACCCAGCATAGCTCGGAATTAATTTTGCTCCTTTTATTTCGGAGTGGCTGTCCCCTTATTTTCCAGTCACAATCTCACATACTGTATTCGAACATCTAAGAATAAAAGATCTGGCGAGGTGGCCTGCCGCTGTTATGCACCGTATAGCCAGATTAATACTGTGGACATTTTTTAACTCCTAAAAAACTTTTTCTTTTTTGTAATTTGGCTTTTTCAGACCTTCATTTTAGAAGATTCCGATTATATGCATTGAATTCAGAAATGATTCAGAACCCTTCAATTACTGCACACTTTATTGTGCCGTACATTTAATTTTGGATACATTTGCCATTATGACCCAAAAATCTACACTATTTTCCAAATCCACTTACTTCTAGTGCAGGTATAATAAGCCAGAGCTGATCCTCAGAGACCCAAGCCCAGGTGGGATGCTTTTCTGTCACAGGGCACTCTCTCTCATGCACTGGCACCTTCTCTCTCCATCTGTGGTCAGTGTACAGGGAAACAGCTGTGGACATCCTTTTGACAGACAGACATGTTTTGTAAATTGCTTTGTTCTTAAAAATATTTTTTTTAAAATCCTCATATTACCAGACCAACACTTCTAGGGTTTATAGGGAGCTGAAGCCAACCTGGACGTCATTTGCAACACAAAGCAGGAACTGAGATCCCATATGGATGCCAGTCCATCTCTGGACACACTCGCACATTTCAGATAAATAAATGACCATCAGCTCGACAGATTCAAGTGTGGAGTTGAGGTGTCTTACATACAGGAGCTGTTTATGCATTTAGTAATTATATAATGGCCGTCTAGGGTTGCTAATTTTCAACCTTTTAAGCAGCAGATGTAAGGGCTGTAGCACCTCGGCACCCCAGTTATTAATGCAAACGTACACTGAAAAAAGTATAACATTGATGTTGTTCATTCAACGTACATTTTCTCTTTCAAGCAACTTAAGATTAGTCATTTAGTGTTGTAGCTTGAAATATTTGGTTTCAGATCTCAAAGTAAAAAAAGTAAGTTATGATGGAAGGAATAAACGTCAAAATCCTATTTCAGTTAATCTAATATTTTAGGTTGTTCGTGTGCTGTGTTTGAGGGGCTGTTTGTATTTTCTTCCGGTCGAACTTTCTAGCGTGATGGCTTTCCAACTGCCAATAAGGAAGAACACTTTCCCGAGTGGAGTGGACGCGGTCATACAGGTCTGGTCATTTTTATAATGGAGGATTACTGGTAAGTAACTCAACTGTTAATTTTAAGTATAAGAACTCGTAATAAAACATACTTTCAAGAAAGCTGTAGATTTAACATTTAATAATTTTTTGTTGTATATTTAAGATTTATACTGTAAAATGCTGGTGTATTTGCACTAGATTTTTAAATAAATGTAAAAAGTACAGCATTGGAATGTGACCAGACAGTTGTGGCGAGTGCCCTCTTCTACGCGGTGGTGTGCTGGGGTGGCAGCATAAAGATGAAAGACGCCTCGCGCCTGGACAAACTTGTTAAGAAGGCAGGCTGTGATGTAGGATTAAAGTTGGACAGTTTAACATCTGTGGCAGAGCGACGGGCGCTGAGCAAACTCCTGTCAATCATGAAGAATCCACTGCACCCACTGAACAGGATCATCTCCAGACAGAGGAGCAGCTTCAGCGACAGACTTTTGTCACCGTCCTGCTCCACTGACAGACTGAGGAGACCCCACACTATGCGACTCTTCAATTCCACCGAGGGGAGTAAATGCTAACATTACTCAAAGTTATTGTCTGCTTTTTTTTTTTTCATTTTTATTACTATTTAATTTAATATTGTTTCTTTGTATCAGTATACTGCTGCTGGATTATTATGTGAATTTCCGTTTGGGATTAATAAAGTATCTATCTATACTTCTAATAGCACAGAAACAGGTTATGACCAATAAACCATTTTAAATTGTAACAACTTAAAAAACAGATTTACTTCAGTAAAAAACAAGTGAATTACACCCAATCACTCTAAATGATTTGCCTCAACTTAAAAATTGTGGGTTCAATAAGATAAAAAGAATTATATTGGTTCAGATTGAAAATATGAAGTGTGAATCATCACCTTAATTATTTTAAGTTGACGGTGGTGGGCTGGCACCCTGCCTGGGGTTTGTTTCCTGCCTTGTACCCTGCGTTGGCTGGGATTGGCTCCAGAAGACCCCCCCGTGACCCTGTAGTTAGGATATAGCGGCTTGGATAATGGATGGATGTCTTTTTGTGGTTTTTTGGCAGAGTTGAAGATTTCATTTCTGCCGTTAATGTTCACGTTTCGTTCGTAGTTTAAAAATTGTAAACTTATGCTCTCCCACAACCCTATTCTTAGCTAACCGTAGTGTAACTGGGCAGAGGTAGAGAGATAGCGAGATACTTTATTAATCCCAAGGGGAAATTCAGATAGATAGAGTAGTTGGCATGATTAGACAGATAAAACAAACAGACTGCGGTGGGCTGGCACCCTGCCCGGGGTTTGTTTCCTGCCTTGCATCCTGTGTTGGCTGGGATTGGCTCCAGCAGACTCCCATGATCCTGTAGTTAGGATATAGCGGGATGGATGGATGGATTTTAGGTTGAATGGAGGTTATACTTTTTTCAGTGATAGTTCTAATCACTAATCATGGCACCACAGAGTGCCAACATGTTGTATGTTGATGAGGACATGCAAGTAAGAATTTCACTTCACTCAATCCATGCAACAATGAGAACTGTCTCTTCATCTTATATAGTGCCTTTCATATCCATCTATCTCTTCATCTTATATAGTGCCTTTCATGTTTATCGGTCTGTGGGTTCTCTCGGCCTAATTAAACTAAGGACTGTTAAACTATGACACTCTTCAAAAAGTGTGGTTTGTTCTCTTCAGGTAAGATGGGACAACTGCCCTTAGCAGAGGAGTTTGAGTGTCTCCAGATCTCGTTCCCGAGCGATGGAGAAAGTGGACGTGTTCTGCAGTACTGGTCTATGGTGGCAAAATGGCCACACAATCTAAAGACAAAGTTCTCAGTTTACTGGTGGATCATCATCCAGGTCTTCAACTCTGGCCATAATCAAAAAACAATTAGATTACAAGGACAAGTGGCAGAAATGAAGGTCCTTTGCTGGGCCGTTGTGCTGCCACTCCATGCTGGGGCGAGAACGTCGGTGGTCAGGGAGAGCTTCAGAATGGAAATCGCTGGATCAAACTGGGGAGGTTTGGGCGTGATGTGTGAATCCCCTTTAGAAACCAATCCCCCCTTCTCTGGCAGTCTCTCTGGGCTCATCCCTCTCCGTGAAGACCCTGTTGCAGACCCAGGGCACGCTGGAGGGATTCTAGCTTGAGAATGCCTGGGAATTTCTCAGGAATCTGTAGCTGGGGACAGAGAAGTCTGAGATGACCTGCTTGGCCTGCTGCCACCGTGACCCTCATCTGGAAAAGCAGTTTGAGAAATGAGAGGAGATAAAGGAAAAGGGAGGGGGGTCTTCACCACTAAGACCCTTACAGATAGGTCTAAATTTACATTTTAATTGGTCAAAGATACATTGTAGAGCCGTGACATATAAATTCTAAACAGATCTCAAAGTCACAATTTTAAGTTTCAGACTGCAATTAGGACTCGCCAAAGGAAGGAGTTGAACATTCAATGTGGGCAGAGGGCAGGCATCAGGATTTGGGAATTCAAACCGACTGTTAACAGGCAGCGCAGTTTGTAAAAGTTCACAATCTGTTTGCTTTCTATAGATGGACCTTATAATAAAATAAAACGGAAAGAGAATCAATACATCCACTAAAACACGAGGAGCCTAAAAGACGGGCCGTCCAACTCAGTCTGTCATCTACCTTTTTGAAGCACATGAAGGCCGCGGTCCAAAGCCGAGTTTGTCCATTTCATTGGTGTCATTTTTATATACTGAGTTTGCTTCACAGATGCCAGCTATGACTTGCCCAGGTAGATCTTACAAAGGCTTACATGGACAACCAAAAGACTTGTTTAGAGTTGTTTGGAGCTTAAGCACTTCTCCATTTTCCCAGAAAAGCACAAAGCAACATTGTATTGTGGGGCTCCAGTCATCTGTCTAGCAGAAGATCTCGTTTGAGCTTACATGGCAGTGTTGGCTCTGCAGAATGCCGGGTGTAAACTGGCGCTCCGAGTGACATGCTGCCTTCTCATCGGGAAACCCCAGGAGTTACTTGGCATTGTCAGCACTTCACCTTTCATGTCCTAAATTGAGGCAAAAAAGCCACACCTGCAATCAAACTGGGAGCAGGACCTCCAATTGTAGGGGCGGAAATCAGAGTCACCACAGACAATCGGCGTGAGGAGCCAAAACTGGACTGGGGCCATCTTTGTTGGCAGAGACCACTGAAGGGGCCTTTAAGGTAGCCTGGTACTTGGTGTCTTTAATCATGTGAAAAGAAAAAAAAAAAAAAAAAAAACGGAGGGATTCAAAATAAGAGAGTAGGACAATCATCATCATCATCATCTCCTCAGGACTGCCACTACATTAAGAACGGTTTCCTGTCTTGTGATTTCAGGACAGGCCCCATGCCCTCCATGACACTGAATTGGGTTAAACAGGACATTAAGTGCAATTTAGATTATTATTTTTTTAACAATGGACTGGCATCCTGCCCTGAGCCATTTCCTACCTTGTGCCCAGCATTGTCAGGATAGGCCCCAGCCCCTCCATGATACTGAATTGGATGAAGCAGATTATTAAGTAGGATTTGAATTGTTATCTAATCATCATCATCATTCCTGATGGACTGGCAACCTGTCCTAAGCTCTTTTGCTGCCTTGTGCCCAGTGCAACTAGGCTATTTAAATATTATTAAAGTACTAATAATAATTACCCACGATGGAGTGGCACCCTGCCCTGAGCTGTTTCCTGCCCCATGCACAGTGCTGTTAGGATAGGTTCCTGCAACTCCATGACACTTATTTGGATTAAATGGGATTTAGATTGTGTAGTAATAATAATAATAAATAATAATAATAATAATAATAAATCATCATCATCACAAATACCCTAAGCCATTTCCTGCCTTGTGCCCAGTGCATCAAGCATAGACTTCATCCCACTCTGACTCTGTTTGATTAAAAATAGGATATTAGATTGTGTAATAAATAATAATGATAATAAATAATAATGTCATGCTAAAAAAAAAAAGTCAGTGAGGCAATAAATAAATAAACTGGCACCCTGCCCTTGAGCTATTTCCTCCCTTGTACCCAGTGCTGTCAGGATAGGCTCCATCTTCTGACATCACTAGATTTGATTAAATAGGTTATTGAGTGCAATTTAGATTTTTTACTACTACAACAAATATCAATCCTCATCATCATCGCCATCACCCTGTTCTCTGCCATTTCCGTCCTTGCCACCAACACTACCAAAATATACTGCGGCCCATCTAGGATATGGAGTGTTTTATGACGTTTATGTTATAATAATAATTATAATCAGGACTGGCGCCACCATTAAGGCGAACAGGGCGCAGATCATATGGGGGGACACCCGGCCGCACGGCTTAGCTTCCGAACAGTCGGTTGGCGCGCTAATAAACTTGGCCCAAGGCGCAAAATAACGTAGCACCGGCACGGATTATAATTATCATCATGGTAATGAATGTATTACAATTCTCATTATTCCAGCTGAAATATTTCAAGCTTTATTCATCCATTTTTCAAACTTGCTTACTCCAAAGAATTTCACTTTGCTATCTAATGATACAATTTTATGCAACAAAAATATAAAACGTGTAACGCATTAGCACTCATACTCGAAAACAAACGTTACCAATTACTGCTTACCATCGGATCGTTACAACATCGTGAGACTGAATGATGAGCGACTCTCGTGTGGGAATGGCGATCGTCGATTCTCTCGGTTCACATTACCTTACGCAGTCGAGTGGTGGCCCATTTGATAGTCTAAATTAATAGGTTCGGGACATCAACGGATGTTTTCTACTAAAGAAGCTCATTTCGTAATCGTCGTTCAATTAGAAAGACATAAAGAGAGAAATGGCCAGTCATCACTTTAAATGCAGTGCACTTTGTCCTGCTTCCACCCAGCTGAACGCGATTCCCTTACACACGACGCTGAAATTGTGCGCTGAACAGTCTTCGATTGGACTGTTTGATGAGTGAGGTACGACAGTCCTCTAGCGGCGAGAGGCAGTACTGCAACAGAACCTGTGAGACGGGTCGAAACATTCAGTGGGAGAACGAGGAAGTCTGCAGGCGAGAACTTTAGGGCGTTATTAACGCACGATTACTCTTTCACTTGTACTTCATCTTAATATGATGTCTAAAAATGAATTACACGTCTGATATTTTCACATGCGCTCTCCGCTCCGGGATTGGCTCCTGCCTAACGCTCCTTGAAGCGAAGATAGGCTCCGTCTCCCACCTCCAAACATGAATTAATCTGATAGGAGTCTGATAATGTTATAATTTCATTTTTGTAAATGTCGTTTAAGACATTTCTGCCCAAATAAACGCATCTTTTATTCAGTATTAGGAAACCTGTGGCGAAAGAACACAAAATATAGGAACAAGTCCGGGACGAGGCGATATGGCACATTCATGTAGAGTCACACTTGGGGAAAATTAGACTACTATACAATCGACCCTTGGCGTTTTAAGGGTCACATGAGTTATTACGAGGAAATACTACAACTACGAAGAAGAACAAAAACAACAAGAACAACAAGAACTCATAGGGGAAAAGACGTACTGAGACGAGAAAAGCATGCAACGTCCAGGACACACAGACGTGTGCGGGCGGCATTTGAACCCGGTTCCCTGGAGCTGTAGGGTCAAGCACCCACTTAACATTGCATTAATAATAGCCTGCGTGTATTTTTTATTTATTTATTTATTTATTTCTACACGGTTTATAAAATACATTTGAATAGATGGTGCACTGGAAAGGTTAACACTGAGCACAAGAGAGACTATTTGGTGCTAACCTGACGCCCCCTGGTTCTCTTTCCAGTGTAAGTTGTTTCCTTCTAAATAAGTCTCTTAATTGTTCCGTGTACAATAATAGAATTATTATCAACATCAAAAACAAAATCATCTTTAATGTTATCATCATCATTAACGCCACTGTGCCCGGACCTCCGAGAGGCCCGCTCCTCTGGTGGCGACGGACTATCTGAGAGAGAGAGAGAGAGAGAGAGAGAGAGAGAGAGAGAGAGAGAGAGAGAGAGAGAGAGAGAGAGACATAAACATAAATCAAAGACTTCTTCTTTCATAGCCATTCCCATACATACATAATATATATATAAAAAAAAATATATATATATATATATATATATATATATATATATATATATATATATATATATATATATATATATATATATATATATATATATATATATATATATATAATGATAAAAAAATGATAAAAAAATATATATTTTTTATTTAGTTTTTGAGTAGAGGTGTGATTTTTATGACCTGATGCCTTTCCTGCAGACACCAACCCTCCCCATTTAGAGTTAAAAGACTACTGCATTATATTTATTATACTTTAGTATCATATGCTAAATTATTCTAGGATATCAGGTAACACTTGCAATATTTCAGCTTTATTTAGGACTGCATGTTACCATCCATTATCTGAACCCGCTTTCCCAGGGTGGCTGGAGCCTATCCCAGCATGCACTGGGCACAGGCAGGGATGACACCAGGACGGAGTGCCAGCTCATCACAAGGTAAACCGACACGGACACACACAAAAGGAGCCAATTTAGCATCAATCCATCTAACCTGCATGTCTTTGGGAAGAAACCCAACATGCAAAACTTCACACAGAGTGCACTGGCACACCAACCCTCAGTTGCCACCACTGAAACGCAAGAGACACCCATCTGGAAAAGCAAGGAATAATTAAAAGATTTTGTTCAGAACTTTACACAAAATATTCAGGGAAGTATACTGTAGCTACAGATGAGGTGGCATGGTGATGTAGTTGGGAGTGCTGCTGCCTCACAGTAAGGGGTCCGAGTCCCAGTCCCACAATCCAAAGTGGCACAGGTTGGGTGGACCGGTGAGGCTAAATTGGCTCCTGATTTGTGTTTTTTTTTTTTCACCCTGTGATCAGCTGGCACCGTGTCTTCTTTTGTTCCTGCTTGTGCTCTCTGCTTGTCGAGATAGGCTGCTGTCCAAGATTCTTGGGAATTGAAAATGAACAGTACTACCATAACATTTTAAGTTCTTCAATAAAGATGAAATAATTACCCACAAAATGAATGCTGATTAAAAGTAAACAATTTCCTTCCCGTTGATGGACTGTCAATCAGGGCTGACAAGTTCCATCTGTCCATGCTACTTGTCCCCATAGCTGAGGGTTTGTTTCATGGGCACCACGTCACAGACACACATCTGGGGTCTAAACCTCCTTCAGGCTCCTGGTGGTTACCAGCTATTGCCACTTGGAGGCACTGCAGAGCACTTACTGTGGAGAGGCCAATTACAGGCCTACTCAGTCGGCTCACTTTTCACAATTCTGCCAAAGCAGCGTGAGAGGTGACAAACACTCAGAAACTACACCAACACACCAGATACAAGTCACACAGCTATTGCCACCATCACAACACACCCAGTGGACGTGTCAATACTTACAGTAGGACAAGAGTGACTCAAACCAACTACCTATAAGACCTGAGCAGGTGGGCCATCATCAGACTCCAGAATGGCTACCACCTTCTATATAAATGCACCAGATTGGTCAGTCAGACCAGTGCCCATGCAAAATGGGCAGCCAGAGAACTGAGCGTCAACTGCTAGAGCATCCAATGCACGAGGCCAAGTGACACCAGACCTGAATGGAGGAGACACCAGTGGTATGGAAACAGTTTGGCAGCCAGGAGGACCCACAATGTACAACAACATTCATCTGGGAGGCCGGCATATCCAACTGAGTGAACAAGAAGATGATAATATCTTATTGTAATTTAGCAAATGATACAAAAGTAAAAACTTAATATAATTCTGTACTCTTTATCTGATATACGTTTGCAACTTTAACGTGCTAAACTTGCAATATTAAATCTCCTTTACCTTATATATTTGGATACACTACATTTCTTCACTCATTTAAACAGGGGGTTTAATTTGTTCAAATAAAGTGGGTGCTATTTGTTGCCTCAATTTTTTTTTTACATTTAAACTACCAACCTTATTTTTTACAGTGCCAATCAATGAACCCCAGGACTTTAAGTACAGTAACTGTTTCAATAGACATGTGCGGATAACTGGGTTTGTAAGGACTATGCTGCCCATGAATTGTAAAACGAACATTCACAGCTTAGTTATCGGTTATCAGTGGTCCAAAAATGATCACACTTTAATGAAAGGATAAGTGTCTGTGTATCTTTGTATCTGTGTGTCCCTCCAGTTGCTATATTGCTGTCATTCCAACAGGTGGCGCATCACAAACATTTGTGAAAATAAAATGAATTGCATTTGTCATTTCAAAAGATGGCACATCAAACATTAGCACAGCTTTTACAAGTCCCATAATAAATGGCTTAACAGCGACTTATACATTGAATTTGTTATTCCAACAAATGGTGCATCGCAAGCATTCGTATTGCTTTTCAAGTACCTCAGTTTGCAGAACTGGAGTTGGCTAAACATGGGTTCAGTTAAATGATTAAGTCCACCCATAATCCACAGGCGTCATGCCCCATTCTGACTTCTGTTAGCGACTGCAGCAACTGTATGGGCAATACGCCTGGTTACTTATGGTTAAGATTAGTGTTGTGGGAGGAGGATCAGCCTCAAATCATGACAACTGCTCAATACATGAAATGACACAAACGTGCATTTTTCACCATTTGTGTGAAAGTCATGTCTATCCTGCCTAGTGTGGAGCCGGGCACAAGAAATTAATGAATTACAATTATATTAAATGTTTAGGCAGGTTTTCGGAAGGCCCCATTCTGCATGCTACAGAACAAAACAGAGGCATATGGGTGCGTTTGTGATTCCAACGGAGGACCCGTCACAAACATTTGGAACAATAGAATATATTACCACAAATGTTTGGGATGCGCCATGTGTGGGAATGACAAATGCAATGCATTTTATTACTACATGAATTACAAAATACATTCAAATAGATGGTGTACTGCAAAGGTTAACGCTGAGGTCTACATGGATTATTTAAATTTCATCGACTCTTAGAAGGGTAGCACAGCTGGTTTAGTATGCCAATCTAACCTTTATTTACATTATGAAATTATATATACATATACACACATATTTATATACACAATACCGTACGTACACACACATACACGTATATGGGTATGAATGTATATATGTGCGTGTTTGCGTATATTATATTTTTATGAATATGTATATATTTATTATACGTGTGTGAGCAGTGATGTTACAAAGTCTTTGTGCAGTTTTAAATAATCATACCATCAAGTTAATGGATGATAAAAGGAATCTGTAAAAAGGGCAAGTGAAAGATTTTACTCCATTTTCACCCGCAGATGCACTGGCGTAGCGGATGAGGAGGCGGCACTTTTTAATAAACTTTAGTAGTGGACTTCTTAGATTTTTTGACTTTTGTTTGATTGGTCTTTGGCAAGCTAACGTGTGTGAAATCTTTGTCAAAATGACACCGTTTTTAATGTTTCAAAACGGTTACAAATACATATTTTTCAAATCTTAACCATTTAATCTCATTATTAATATTTTATTATTCTGTCAGTTTTGAGAGGAAGCGAACAAAAGAGAGAGGTGCTGCTTTTAGGAAAAATAAAAGGCGAGGGAAGAAGAATTTAAAAAGAATGAAAGGACATTAAATAAATACTGTGATCGGGAATTAAAAATGCAGTTGCAATTTTCGTCGCTTTTTATTTTGTTTGATATGTACATATCCATCCATCATCTAACCCGCTTTATCAACCAACTACAAGGTCACGGGGGTCTGCCGGAGCCAATGATATGTACATATACACACACATACATATATTATATACATATATTACATACATACACATACATACATACATATATATATTATTTTGAAAGTGTGTGTGCGCAGGTGGTTGGCAAACTCAAAGACCACACCGCGCGACGAAAACTTCAGCTACGCCACTGCCCGCAGGTGTTCTCTTGAGATCGTTCATTCTCAACATGCACGTCCACCTTCACCAAACAGCTAGTGATGCGACTCCAAAGTTCTACCAACAGGTTTTTGCTGCCGATTTTCGCCCTGCATCTCACCAGCTCTATACAGTAGTTTTCAGTTCAGCTACAGATCGCGCTTTAGTTATATAATCCAACACAGCCTTTATGTGTCCCCATCAAAAGAAATCCAATGGGCTCAGATCTTCAGATGACGGCGGCCAGAGTTCGATTCCCCTCTTCCAGTCCATCTGTCAGGGAATTTTTCCTTCAAAAACTGCCTAACATTGAAAGATGGGTCATGAAGAAAATTAATAAAATAATTGAAAGTTATAGTCTTACAAGAATGTGATCAAACTACGATCATTTACGCTTGAATTACGCTTCACAAATGGTTTCCGTGCATACAACTGAAGTTAAGATGATTCAACACCGCACAAGGACTTTTAACTGACCCTGCATATAAATATAAATAAATCAAATCTCTACGAACATAGAAGCAGATTCTCCATCAGAAACGTACGTTTCGAAGTGGCATCGTTTTCAAAGAAAACACTGGAGCCGCAGACGCACCTTCTCCTGGCGTGTCACGTATACGCCTTTAAGTCGTTTGTAATAAACGAGTATTTCCTGACGTACTTCTCGGTTGTGACTTGCTGAAGCCCGTAGTCCCTTTCCAAACCGGCGATCTTACAATCCGTCGCCATGTCCCACTTTGCCCGCTGTCTGAACTCTCGGTGCACAACGCAGAGCCCCAAGATGACGGTGACGAGGACACCGATGAGGATCCCAAGGAGCGCCCCGGCGGATATCACCGACTCCTCAGTGACGGTGATGTTAGTAGTCGGAGTCACCCAGTCTTCGGTGACCGGAGTGATGCTTGTTAATCCGGAGCCATCTTCGGTGTCTGGTACTTCTGAAGTGCATGAATAATTATTAGCTTCTAGTTTGTATCCATCTTCACAGTAACAGGTGTAACTTCCAAATGAATTGTTACACCGCTGCTCACAATACGTTTCCATGTCGCATTCATCCACGTCAATGCAGATGCTAGTGTTCTCCTCTTTATGGAGTATGTATCCCTCTGGACATTCACATACGTCCTTGTTATTCGGATCACACATCGCTTCACACGTCTCTTCTTCACAGACGCTGTAACATGTCATTTTTTCATACTTATTTTGACGAAATCCTTCAAAGCAGGAACACTCGAACCCCCCATACGTATTCGTGCATTGGTGTTCACACGGGGCGGACTCGCACTCGTCTGTGTCTTCACACTCACCGTCGACCATTTCAAACCCAGGTGGACAGACGCAGGTAAAGCTGCCCGGCGAGTTGACGCAGACCTGATCAGCTTTGCAGACTTGCTCCTGTTTGCACTCGTCCACGTCCGCGCATGTCGAGCCATCCTGGTCCAGTCTGTAGCCCCCTTGGCACAGGCAGCTGTAACTGTCCTTCTGAGGGACACACACGTGCGCACAGGGGTGGCTCCTGCATGGGTCTGGCTCCTGACAGGTGACTTGGTTCTCCTCTAACTGTAGTCCTTCAGGGCAGATGCACTTCGTATTACCTCCCTCCATGTCACACGTGTGGCTGCATCCTCCGTTTTCATGTTGGCAATCCCAGGGACCTGGCTTCCACTCATTAAAGTCACAGTACAGTTTGTATTCAGTGGGTGACATGATTGCTACTGTACCAGGTGGCAGGTGAACTGTGTCGGTCGCCTGAAAACCTAAAGGTGTGTGGTAGGTAAGGGAGAATCCCTCCATCTCAGGGGCCTGGCAGGTTTCATTAAAGTTGTACTCACACAGGAACCCATCAGCCGCCTCCAGACATGAACTTTCTTCCCACATCTGATCTTTGGAGACGGAGACACACCGCCGACCACATTCTGACGAGTTCTGCGCTCTCCATTCCGTGAAGTCCGTAGTTTCCTCTCCGGTTACCCACCGGTACCCACGTAGTTCTTTTGAGGGGTCACTACAGCGTCCAGCGTGCAGCTCAAGTCCAATCCAGAAGTGACCCTGCAGGATGTCCTTTAGGATTGAGATGATGTCTCTCTGCACCGTCGATCGGACTGTCATCAGGTGGCCCCCTTTAGCGCCGCACACGCCACTCGCCGTGTCAAAGTCTGCAGCCCCCTGGTGTATCGTGTAGCAGTCGCCGAGGATACACAAGCCCGCTGTGGGTGACTCGCTGGCGGCTTGCAACGTGAACATCGGAATGGCGACAAGCACTACGGCTAAGGCTCTGCGCATCTTCGGTGACAGAAGGAGAAAGTCGAACCCCAAAGCCGACATCTCCACTTTAAAGAAATCAAAGCTGTCGTGGTTTTGTGCTGGCGACTTCAAGCGACCCGAGCTTTTATATACAAGTGCCCCGGTCCGCCAGCACAAAGGGAAGGAAGTTGTTTCTGGGTTGGGCGAAAGGCTCGAGATTAGCTTTGGTTAGCAGCCAGCAAAGGAAAATAAAAAGTAAATTCCTGGAGGGGAAAAAAAAAAAATTGTGCCTGCATGGGGGACCTCTCCCAAAGCGCCATAGTCATGTCTGTGGAGACGCGCCTCCTCCTAGAGGATGAACACATTCCACATCTGAATGGATTGGGTGGCGTTATGGAGACTGAAATGAGAGAAACGGGGGTCATTAGACAGCAACCTGCATCTTTAAGGCAGAGGCGCAGGGCTTGCAGCAACCGACACGTTCACGATGAGCTTGCTGTAAGGAGCTACATGGGCTACACGTGCAGCGGACGCTCAGTCGCAATGCGATGATTTGTTTAATTTTATTGCTGGGAATACACCCAGCTTTGACCCGATAGGCACACACTCACGAACAGAGACACTGATAAGCTGCAAGAATATATTAATCAAATAATAAGAAGAAGATAAAAAATACACAAAACGCAAACGCAATAGCCCTCCCCAGTTCCCCACACAATAAACGATTAACACTAACAAGAAAGTCCAACACAGTCCAGTACGGCAGCCGCGGATAACGACTGAGAGGGCAATAAAAAAAACACCCAGTGAAGAGCCATCTGAAGGAAATGTAAAGTTTTGACCTACCAGGTTCCCGTATGTGATTGGAAGTGCTCACCAGAGGAAGACTAGTCAACCAAGACAGAAACCATCTGGAGGAGCATGCAGGCACAGGACAGCACACACATCCAGAAGAAACCGTAATCCATTAGTGTGTGTGATGTGTAGAGAATCACAGACTGTCAATGGCGATCTCATCCGTGTATTTTGACTCCTTTTTAAAGAGCCCGCTTATTTCTTCTTCTTCCCAGCAACCCCTGTGCCCTCTGAATCTGCTCAATAGGGTAATATTGCCGGGGCTGCTGGGAGTTGTAGGAAAGTTTAAGGAGCGCTGCATGGATGCCTTTGATGACTTACAACCTTCGAGGTTCAGTTGGTTCCATTTCTTTTTCTTTCTTCTAAGTGAAGCAAAGGCAGGTGACGTGACCTGCTCAGGGTCACACTTTGCCAGTAAAGGGATTTGAACCCACATCCACTGAAATACACTGAAAAAAGTATAACCTCCATTCAACTTAAAATAATTAAGGAAATGATTCACACTTAATATTTTCAATCTGAACCAACAGAATTCTTTTTTTCTTATTGAACCCACAAATTTTAAGTTGAGGCAAATCATTTAGAGCGATTGGGTGTACTTCACTGGTTTTATACTGAAGTACATCTATTTTCAACTTTTTTGGCAGTTGGAAAGCCAGCATGCTGGAAAGTTCGACCAGAAGAAAATACAAACGGGCCCACGAACAACCTAAAATATCAGGTTAACTGAAATAGGATTTTTATGTTTATTCCTTCCTTATTAACTTACTTTGGTACAAACAATTTTTTTTTTTATTTTGATGGAGATCTGAAACCAAATATTTCAAGCTACAACACTGAATGACTAATCTTAAGTTGCTTGAAAGAGAAAATTTATGTTGAATGAACAACATCAATGTTATACTTTTTTCAGTGATATACACCCAGATTGGACACTGATGGCAACAGTTACAGTTTCTTAAGAAATGCCTGTTGAAGGGCAACTTCATTGTTAACAATAATAATAAAATAATTTTTAAAATTTATAAAGCACTTTTCATAGTGAGTGGGTAGCCACTTCAACTTACACTGATGTGTAGCACCCACCTGGATGATGTGAAGGCAGCCATTTTGTGCCAGTAGGCTCACCACATATTCCCTATTAGGTAGTGAAGGGGTGACAGAGAGATAGTAACTAATCAGAGATGGAGGATGATTAGGGGGCTAGAATGACATCAGGATACATCCTGCTCTTTATGAAGGATATCCAGAGATCTCTTATAAACACAGAGAATCAGGAGTTCAGGTTTATGTTTCATCTGAAAGGACGGTGCCAGTTTTACAGAACAGTGTCCCCGTCACTGCACTTCAAAGACTTTGCAGCGCTTTAGGCAGCACTCACGCGTTGATGTTGATGCTCATTCTGCTGTGGTGGTGTCCATGCCTCGCTTGGCTTTATCAGCACTTAAACGTGAAGTTCTATGATTACAAATTACCAATACTGAACATCCTTGGAAGTTGCTCTCCCAGGAAAAGCATTCAAACTTGAGACTGTGGACATCTTAAATAAGAGCAGGATGGAGTTCTGCATATGCAAATCAGCATATTTAACACCAATTCCCTATTAAATCTGCCTGATGACCGACCATCCACTTTTCATAGGTTGTCACGCAAGTATAAGTATAGGAACCACCAGGGCGATTCTGGTAAGCACGTCAATACCATGGCGAGGCAGGAGGGGGTGCTGTCACTAACAGTATCTCCTGCTATTCCTGCAACACTGAGCCACCCCAAGGTGAAGTGACGCAGCCCCGCCCCCAGTGAGTGAAATAAACTCCGCCCTTTCCCAACTTGGGACACATTTAAACAGACAGACTGGTGAGAACAGCGTCATTTGAAGGGACAGGCAAAAGTGATGACGCTCTCTGATGCCAACTTTCTTAAATATTAGTGTGCATTTGCTTTTTTATTTATTTTTTTTAAGCCGGAAAATGTTTATTAAAAGAGGTTTTAGCTGGACTGGCACCCCAGAAATCTGTACTGGTGTCCGAAGAGTCTGTAACAAGGTTCAAATTGTCTACTTTTTCCATGGCACATCCTCATTCTCCAATACCAGTTAATAGTGAATATCAAAAACCTATCTTGAGGAGTCCATTGAAAAGCAAATTATTGTAATATGCTCACAGTGGGCGGCACGGTGGTGCAGTGGTAGCGCTGCTGCCTCACAGTTAGGAGACCCGTCTGAGTTCACTTCCCGGGTCCTCCCTGCGTGGAGTTGGCATGTTCTCCCCGTGTCTGCGTGGGTTTCCTCCCACAGTCCAAAGACATGCAGGTTAGGTGCATTGGCAATTCTAAATTGTCCCTAGTGTGTGTGCCCTGAGATGGGCTGGCAGCCTGCCCAGGGTTTGTTTCCTGCCTTGTGCCCTGTGTTGGCTGGGATTGGCTCCTGTGACCCTGTAGTGAGGATATAACAGGTTGGATAATGGATGGATACTCACAGTTCTTATCAGACTTAAAGTACATTGTAGGCATCGAATTACAGCTATCTCAGTGCATGCTTTCCAACTTCATTTATCATATGAAAGAAAAGCTTTGAAATTAATTTTTTTTGCGGGCCACTGACAAAAGTCACGGTGAGAATTACATGCAGGAAAAAGTTAAGATAAAGCACCTGCTAGCTAAGGATGGGGTAATGACAATGGCAGCAACAGCAACTTTATTTATCTACTGAGTTTTATCAGTGTGAAAACAGTAATGAGCACAACGCACCTGTTTCTGTTATGTACCATTTGGTATGGGCGTGCGCCATCTGTTGGAATGAGAGAGATGAAGCAGCAAGACAGACACACAGATACACAGACACTTTAATGAAGGTGGACTACCTGTGCTACTCGTCTAAGCCTGGTTGAAATCTGACCTCAGGTTTGCAGTTCAACATGAATACATATGTCTCTGTTACATGCCATTTGGTTTGGGATTTTCCCAAGATGTGTTAATGGTTGCAATGTGCCATATGTTGGAATAGGAAATGCAATACATTTTATTCACTGAAAATGCCTGTGATGCACCAGCTTGTGGAATGACAGAGACAAGGCAGCCAGGCGGATACACTGACAGACACACAGACCTTTATCCTTTAATGAGGACAGGTAAAGTAATATCATTTCAATGAAGAATGGCTCGTCTTTGAATCTTGTAGACTTGCCAACTACAAAAGCAGATCTTAAATTCCAAATTTGTGACCAGCCTGATTTATACTGTACATTTTTATATGTGCTGCCTGTGCTACCCGTCTAAGTCGGGCGGAGTGAGGGGCCCTCATTGGGTGCCTTCTTGGTGCCATGGGGACAGAAAGAGACGAAACAGTTTAGTGACAGCGCCCCTCTTGTCCCAGGGTGGCATTGCTTACCTTGGATGGTGACCCTTTAGAGCAGGAGTTTTTAACCTGAGATCCGTGGACCCCTAGGGGGTCCTTGGATGGGTTTCAGGGAGCCCGTGAGATTCTGATAAAAATGAACATTTATATTCACTAAACAGTCCGATAATGTTGATTTTAACATTCTCACGTGACTTTCCTCTCGCTGTTATTGTTATTGTCTCGCTGGTATTTATCTCACCTAAACCTAATGCGTGAATTACACACTCGTGAGAAAAATAACGCGCAAGAAAAGTAACGGCGAGAAAAATTATCGAGTCTTGGGGAACTGAGGTGTGCACTGACGCGAGCCTAGCGTCGTCTGGTAAAGGGAGCTGCGAGTGCTCTGATCCCCATAACTTTGTGAATCAGCGATGTTCTGCACTTGCTTGTATCAAAACGAAAAGTCGAAATAGATTGGATGTCAAAGATGATATGCGTGTCACCTTGTCGAAGACCCCTCCATATTCTCCTATTCTTATTTCAAGACAAACAAGAACCTTCTCATTGCAATCGAGTAGATAACAAGAGAGCCGAGTTAGTAGTAGTAATGGTGGTAGGAAGCGTAGCAGTAGTAGATCTGTTTTAATTTGCGGAGAGGATTATAATTTATAATTATAATGAGTGGCCATTACTTTTTGCATACAGAAATATACTCGATAATAAAGTACATTATATTCATTGTGTGCAAAGTTGTGTTAATGTGAATATTTCTGGGGGCATCCTTAGCTTTCATTAGATTCTTAAAGGGGTCCGTGATTTCAAGAAGGGTTAAGAATCACGGCTTTAGACAGACATGTGTGACACGTGTACCTTAGCTGCAGAACTCTTATGTGAGTTTTCTGATTATAATAATTCATTAAATTTCTCATTTGTGTGCGTTTTCTCATTTTATGTTTGTACTTTTAGCTATTAAGTTAAGATTAACTTCGCTTTTGCTAACATCCACCAGTCATGGATAGACCAGCCTCTACTCAATTATTTTATACACACCAATTTAAGTCCTCTGCACATTTCAGGGATGGCAGAAGAAACCAATAATAGATCTTCATGGACATGCATGTCACACGGACATGTGAAGAACATGTGGACTTCTCAAAGAAAGCTCCCTGGAGCCGTGAGGCCGCTGTGCCAGCCACTGACCTGCCTAAAATACAAGACGTGATCGTTCATTTCAGTCGCCGCTTATTGAACATTAAGGGCGCACGAGTCGGCACGCCACACAGTGCCAGCTTTCTCTCTGAAATTGCTTCACATTTGCTGTCCTAGCACCGGTCATGACAGGATTTGCTCATAAGAGGGCGCTGTTTGTTCTGTTTTGCCTCGAGTCCCAGGGCAGGCTGGGTCTTCATTCATTCATTCAGTCTCAGGCCAGGTCTCTGCCTTACTGCTGCTCCGGTTATTGTTTAGTAAAAGGAAACTCTCTACAACATAATCCAGGGAGTTTTGCTTATTTTCAATAGGTGCCAAAATTTTGGTTAAGTGATTTACTTTTTATAGCACAGTTAACGTCCAACACCATTATTACGTGATTTATATGGATAATAAAACACTACTGAGAGTAGCAATAAGAAACATGAAAACAAATACAAAATGAAACACCACTGGTGGACAAAAAATGGAGAACCTTGGAGGTAAATATGGACGATTTTAAAAAGAAGGTCCTTAAATACAGGGAAATAAGAGTTTAAAATGACAAAAACAGTTAATAACATTAGTCAGAAACAAAGTAGCCACAGGTTACCAAAGGAAGCATACAGATTAAGACTTGCTGGCATTTAAATCAACATAAGAGCATATAAAAGAGCAGAAAATGTATTAGTATTAGGTTTTAGTGTAATGGAAACAATGGATACTGGAGAAGAAGCCCCAAGTCAAGTCAAGTCAAGTCAAGTTGGGGAGCCTGCACTGGTACAACACATTGCCACACCCACCACACGACGAAACAACTCGAGATCCTGGCTGGCAACCCCCCAGGCAGACACACGGTCCAGTCCCACCCTCTGGAAATGACCCTCTATCTGCCAACGCCAGGTATTACATGGGCGACCCCTTGGCCTGGACCAGCCACTCGGGTCCCCAACAACGAGGATCTAACGAGCCGGATCACCCTCAGGGAAACGCGCCACATGGCCGTAGTGCCGTAACTGACGTGCATTGTGAGGGAGTCCTCATTCAGGACTCCATGAGCAACACAAAGCCAAATCAGCAGGACCCAAGGATTTTCCGGAGGGACACACATGAAGGAGTCCAGTCTTCGTCTCAGGTCACTGGATAGCGTCCATGTCTCGCAACCATATAGTAAGACAGGAAGCACCAGGACTCTAAAGACTTGGACCTTCGTCCTTTTGCAGAGATATCAGTAGCACCACACACCCCTCTCCAGCGACCTCATGACCCCCCATGCTGTCCAACTACTGACTTCATAGGAGACACGAATGTCACTGCCAAGGTAAGTAAACCTCTCAACAAGGTCAACACTCTCTCCACAGACAGACACGCTGCTGATGGCCGTGCCCAAGAGGTCATTAAAGGCACTGGATGTTGATTTTTATCAGGACACTCGCAAGCCCAGACACTCAGACTCTCGAGATCAGAGCCTCCATTGACTCCACGGAGATCACAGCATCATCAGCAAAGTCAAGATCCGTGAATCTCTCTTCACCAACAGATGCCCAACAGTTGCTGGACCCCATGACCCGGCCCAACACCCAGTCCATACAAGCACTGAACAGAGTAGGAGCAGAACACACCATTGATGAACCACAGAATCAACTGGAAAAACACAGACTTTTCTGGTAAATGGCTACCTGCCAGTCATTATACTGGTTAACAGACCTGAGGATTGTCAGAGCCGGGGCCCTGGACGAGAAAAGACCCTGAAGCCATCAGTTGGAGTTCTAGAAACTTGAAGTTCCGTTCTATACTTTATGAATGTATATTATTCTTTTCTGTATCTTTTAAATATATATAACTTTGCTGGCATATTTTACTAGTATCTTCAATTTAACTGCCGATGTTTAACCATGACTGGAAATTACGGTGGAATGGCATCCTGTCCAATGTCCTGACACTTGTGTCAAGTGCAGCTGGGAAGGGACATCTTGTACTGCTATGGACTTCCTCCTACGAGTCGTCTCAGTTTGCAGATTTGAAGTATTTTAGCTGCCAGCAGCCAGTTGCAGTTCTGCCGGGGTCTTTGGAAGCTGTCACCTATTAGCCTCAGCTACCAGGAGAAGTCCAGCCTTGGCCAAATTGATCCTGTTTCTAAACACTGCAAGCAAAGCATCTTCTGATGAAGTCAGCTGAGTGGTCTACACCTACCCAAAACCATTCTGCCTAGGACCACACCAAAACCCACACCTTCCATTATGCAGATCCTGCCGACTACACCAAGTGTACTGCAGTGGACTCCTACCGCAAGCGTGTGGTAGCTGCCATTGGCCATGTGTGATCTCGCAATATCAAAAGCAGTTTCTCATCACCCTGAGCTAAACGGAGACTTCCAGCCCAACCAAGATCTGGGGCTCCACCCACAAAGAAGAATGAATGGAGGCACATTACAGAGCAGAAAATACACAAAAAATGATACAGTATTTAATAATTAAAAATCAAACAAAAATTACAATAATATACAAACCAGGGAGAAAACGTCAGATGTCTAAGTTTTCTCTGCCATTTATTTCCATGCTGGGATGAACAACTTTTTGTATTATTATTCTGCAATTTGGGGATCATCCATTGTGGATATGCGCTGCCATGCCGCTGTTTTGTTTATGCAGTTCAGTTTTCGGCAGCCTCCCTCTTTTGTCCCCATTCTGCCCCAAATGTGTATAATCCCTCTATGAGTGCACTTCTTATTTCGCCAACATGATCATCAAACTATGATAGTACTGCAGTGGTTCTCAACCTGTGGGGCGGCCCCCCTAAGGGGAAAAAAAGAAAACAAGAATCAAAAATATGAAAAAAACATCTGTTGAAACCAAAACAAATGAACTTAAACTACATTCTGATACTAGAACAATAAATATAGAGTTAGATAAATGTCGATAAAAGTTAAGTAGGTATAATAAAATATGTATCTACATTTCAAAAAAATGTTGGGGGGGGAGCGATTAAAACTGCTATGAAAACTCTGGTCGCAAATACTTAAAGGTTGAGAAACGCTGGTGTACTGTATGTACAATATACCTCAGCTGAACGCGGTACTACAACCGGACCTTGTTGACCCCTTCAGTCCGTTCTATCTGTGCACTTTGACATCCTACTGTTGTGATTTAAAGGAAATCCGTTGAAGGCCGACATGAAAAATCACAATTGGCAATGAAAGCAGAAAAGCAGGGAGGCATAAAAATCACAGTGAAAACTGTAAGCAGGAGTCAATATCCAAAAAAGCCGATTGAGAGCAGTTTGACTAAACCCGAGATCCTACAAAACGTGGCCAACAAGGGTCCTTGTATGGCATCTCAGCCAGCACTTATTCTCTGCCTGACGTGCATTTTCTATTTTAATTTAGATTTTTTGAATTATCATTTTTCATGTAACGTCTATTAGCTCTTTAAATGTTCTGCCATTTCTTGAGTTTTGTGGGTGGAACCCAGAGAGGCGGGGCCACCATGGCATCACGGCTGCTTGCTCCTCCCACTGCCTTTATATTGAGGTCTGTGGCTCCTGTACATCTTGTACAGTTTTTTTCATTTGTTTTGATTTCATATTTAGACGAATCTCCTTGTTTAGCTCAGTAAATAAGTCACCTATCTGTTTTTTTGGCAAGAGAGAAATTAATTTTTTTCCACATATTGTTCATACATATGGATGCTGTCCAGTGACCTGAGATGAAGATTGGACTCCTTTGCTGCTGTGTACTGGGTACCGCTGGTTTGACTTTGTCCTAAATGAGCGGATGCTCATGGAGTCCTGAATGAGGCACGTTATCTGAATTGTGAGGAAGCGTCAGTTACGGCACTAGGGTCATGTGGTGCGATTTTCCGATGGTGATCTGGCTCATTGTTGAGGACCCAAGTGGCTGGACCAGGCCAAGGGGACACCCACGTAACACCTGCTTGTGACAGACAGAGGGTCATTTCCAAAGGGTGGGACTGGAATGCGTGTCTGTCTGGTTAACCAACCAGGATCCTGAGCTGTTTCTTCATGTGGGGGGTGTGGCAAAGCGCTGTACCAGTGCCTGCTCCCCAACCTGACCTGACCTGTCCATATACAGTGTGCTGTATATTTCTTATAAATATTCCAAATAACCATAAAATGATTGATTGAAAATACACAAAAATAGGTCCAAAATGTCAATTCAGAACTCCTTGTCCATTTGTGTCCCATCTTTGCACGCATTGCTTTCATGCTTGCTGACTGAGTCTGCGTCCAGGTAGGCCACGGCATTTTACTGACTTCACATTTGAAGTTATTGGTGTGGCAGAATCTGCAGCCTTGTGGTCTGAACTTGAGGTGCTCACTGTGGACGGCACTAAAATGAAAACCACAGGAGGAGCAGCACTGGAACAAGATAATCGCTTTGCTTTATAGCTTTCTCTTTAAAGCGGTGCCAGTGGAGCCACGCTTGGCACCCAGGCTGGCCTCAATAGTCCAATTTCTTGCAATTCTTTCAGGATTGCATTCCTCTGGCGTGCGCGAGCAGAAAGATTAGGAATTTGTCTTCCAAGACATTCACTCCTGTGATGCTAGCGATTTCTTCCAAGTAAAAAAGTTTGCCATGACGTTGCTGCCTGTTAAGCAACATGGGGGTTTTCACAGCTTTGTCATTTCCAGACAAGTGGGGAAAATCTTTTTTTATTCGGCAAAATAAAAAATAACATTTTTATATGAGTGTTTCATTAAAAAAAGTTTGTCATCTTTTGCTTCCTTGTACTTACTGTTATGTTAGGCGAAATTTCAGACTACTGCACATGTAGTTTAAGGAAGCTGTTAAAGTGTGTCATTATGAGGATGGTGTAATAATATTATGACAAAAATACGTATTTTGATGGAATTCTAATAATCCTTTAGAAAGCAGCTGTTGCTCTGGCACATATAAGACCCTGCTAGGTCAGGTGAGAACTTTGGCATGAAGTTGCTTACCCTCAGCTGAAATGCAGTAGAGCAGGAACCGGGCAGGCCGGTGCCTCTCTAGGGGGCTGACGGCCCCTTCTTGGAAGTGATTTCACAAGGGTCCCTCTGTGGACCTGACTGGAGCACCGTTTTAGTTGTTGTATGACCACTAAAATCAGAGACAGGGACCCGTTCAGTTATACGAGAAGGGATGGAAGCCTGGATCAGAAGGTAGATTTGGGACGGCAGTTTGTGACTTCTTTACCTGTGTATCCTTTCTATCTTGTTTGTCTGAAATTGGAGTGGATGGTTGCATGCAGCTGAACCGGGGTCTCGGTCGTGTTGACCTGGTGAATGTTGAACCCCTACACAGGAGGACTGAGGTGGACTGGGGGTCACAGGGTCGCAATAAGGCGACGTTTGCATGGTTTTAATCCTCAGGAGAGGCCACCACACAATCTCTCTCTCTGTCTGTTAGCCGTTCTGTTGATGGAGATGCCATCCAGGGGCCATGCCGGACCACCTCAGACCAGAGACAAATCACCATATTGTTATGATTGGATTTGCCTTTCATTTTTTAATGCACTTTTTTTAAAGTGATTGTAGTCTTCTGGGGTATTGATTACTACAGTTTGCTTTTTACCTGAAGGTGGTTATGAAAAAGTTAATTATTATTGATTTTATTTTTTAATGCCATTTTGTATGGGCAAGGGGCGCAGTCACTTTCTGGATACCTACTGTAGGTAATGTTTCCCACAATTCACCAGGATGGCACAACATTGCTATCATCTGTCCAGACCCGGCATGAAAACAGATGAATGAGTTAAACTGGGAGATGCGTGCAAAAGGCAAAACAAATGAGAATAAAATAAAACAAAGTGAACAAAGACCTGCATGAAAGGCGAAAATCACAGTCCAGAAGCCAAAAGCCAGGGAAGACATGAAAATAATCGCAAAGGGGATTCAAAAGCTCGGTGCAAATGTCTAGCTTTAATCCCGTCTGCTGATTAATTCGAGGTTGTGACCCCCGGAGGCCACGCCACCCCTAGAAACGCAGGACACAAACCTGACAACGGTACACAAAATGGCTTCCATAATAGGAACCTCAAAATTCAGCCCTGATCACGACATTGCCAACCCAGCTATTTAAGGATCGTCCTGTTTGGCTCTAATTTGTCTGGAATTGGATACAAACCTTTCGTCAACCATTTCCTTGAACGTTCTGGCTTGATTTTTGACTATAGTTTTGGTTTTACTTTTTTTGCTTTAATAAACGGTAGGATTACCGTCTGGTTGATGAACTTTGCACGTCTCTTTTGGTCCTTTTCACAAATCTGTCAGTCTGGTTCAGACAATGCCCACGCACATCAAGACAGAGAGCCACCTGGTATCCTATTCTCCAGGATTTCATTCCTGTTATTTTGTCCAAGATGACTTCACTTAAAATCAACACCTTCAAAATATCCTACGTGAAAAATACATAAGAGGCCATTAAACTCCTTGACCTCTAAAACTCCCAAAATGATACCTCTATTATCTTACGAGGTCAAGGGACGGACTGTTACATAACTAATAAACGATTACAATAAAGTCCGAATCATAGAAATGACTTCGGTTTACGATTTCATTTTATGTCCTGGGCTTGTGTGTTTTGCCTTCCAAGTGTTCATAAAACTAGGGATCCATTATTTCAATATGGCTGCTGCCCAGTGAGGTGCGTACACGTGGCCAGTGCAGCGTGTGTTAGGGGGCTCAGTTGGTGCTTTTTCTGTTTACTTACTTTGTCAAAGATGAAGATATGACATGTGGAGGTCCGCTTGTACTTTACACATGGAGCGACTCTGCATAAACAGGACACGGCAGACATCCTCCATTCATGACCCCGTCTGCAGCCGTGTGCGTGCGCTCAGTCTTGGAGGGTAGACGCTCTTTTAGTTTCGAAAAGATTTTGGACTTGAAATGTATTATTATCTTAGCAATAAGAACACATTCAACATACAGAAATAATGTCTAGGGAAGAAAACAGAATCAGATGTTCACAGGAGATTCAAAAGTTATGCTGTTACCCCCAGTAAGTGCCATTAAACAACGACACATTCCTATTAGTTTTATTTTCAATAATATTTGTTATCACAGGAGGTTCCTTCTTAATCCTTTATATGTCTTTCTCACATGACAGATCAGAATTAGAATCGCTCTTCCTAAGTCTTCACCTTCAAAGACGTGATCCTTGATAAAGAAATGAACCACCTGACAAAGAGCCTGCCTGGGCCTCGGCTGAGAGGCAAAAAACAAAAAACAAAAAGCAGCCGGCATTAGAACAATAAGTGGGCACCGGCTCACACTTCCACCTTTAAAAGCTTCCCTCCATTGTTTAAACTGATAAAAATGATGGTATAACGCAAGGAAAGTTTACATTTATTGGGCAATTAAGAACTCATTATTGGATAGACGAGTAAAGAGGCCTGCTGGAAAAGTAAGAAATGTCTGGGTGTACCAAACAACTCAAATATCTGTTTGTTTGTTATGTATGAGAGTAAATCAAAAGGTAAGGATACGGTAACCGCAATGGATAACTAAATAGAGAGATAAATAGATGTGAAAAGCACTACATACTAAGATGACAAGGCACAATATAATTGAGTAATAGATGGGTACATAAAAGACACCAAATAATTATGGAGTAATAGATTGGAAGGCATGAATAATAAAAAAAAAAGATAGATATTTTGGTATAGTCGGCAGGATCACAAAATTAGATAGATAGATAGATAGATAGATAGATAGATAGATAGATAGATAGATAGATAGATAGATTATATGAGAGGCACTATATAATAGATAGATAGATAGATAGATAGATAGATAGATAGATAGATAGATAGATTATATGAGAGGCACTATATAATAGATAGATAGATAGATAGATAGATAGATAGATAGATAGATAGATAGATAGATAGATAGATAGATTATATGAGAGGCACTATATAATAGATAGATAGATAGATAGATAGATAGATAGATAGATAGATAGATAGATAGATAGATAGATAGATAGATTATATGAGAGGCACTATATAATAGATAGATAGATAGATAGATAGATAGATAGATAGATAGATAGATAGATAGATAGATAGATAGATAGATTATATGAGAGGCACTATATAATAGATAGATAGATAGATAGATAGATAGATAGATAGATAGATAGATAGATAGATAGATAGATTATATGAGAGGCACTATATAATAGATAGATAGATAGATAGATAGATAGATAGATAGATAGATTATATGAGAGGCACTATATAATAGATAGATAGATAGATAGATAGATAGATAGATAGATAGATAGATTATATGAGAGGCACTATATAATAGATAGATAGATAGATAGATAGATAGATAGATAGATAGATAGATAGATAGATAGATAGATAGATAGATAGATTATATGAGAGGCACTATATAATAGATAGATAGATAGATAGATAGATAGATAGATAGATAGATAGATAGATAGATAGATTTTGGTATAGTCAGCAGGATTACAAATTTAGATAGATACCTTACACAGAGTCACCTTACATAAAGGCATCAGCCAAATGAACATATCTATCTTATGATTGATCTGACTTGTTTGAGCCTGTAGTTCAGATCTATCTATTTATTATATAGTGCCTTTCATATCGATAGATAGACCAGTCTATAAATTACAAACACATGTTAACAATTTGGATTGTGTTTCTGTTTTCGTTATCAGGTGTGACCACCACAGTTCATAGACTAAATTACAGAGGACCCTGACCTCAAACAGCATTCCATCTTTTCATAAATGGTTGAATGGATGGAAATTCTCCTTAAACTTGTATTGCTTCCAGGATTCCCTTTATTTAACATAGGATTTACTCAGAAGACTGGCATGACAAAATGGCACCAGCACACAATTCCACTTTAAGAAGCTCCACTCCATAGTTTAGATTTAATACATAAACAAAGGAAATGAATAAAGTCTTACACAAACAAGAAAGCCTGGTGTAAAAGAGTCTGATGAAATGTGCAGGTGTGCTGTGTGGACGCTTATTATACGATTGTACATTCATTAATAGGCTGACGCCTTTATCCAAAGCAAATTGCAACATCTGACATTCACTCAGTTCCATATCTTTTGTTTTTCCAGTTGAAGTTCAAGGCAGTGAAGTGACTTGCTCGGGGTCACAGTAGTGGGATTTGACTCAACAATCTCAGTCCAAAGCCTTCACCGGTACTCCACACTGTCATAGCAGAGCTCCCAGATTGGACACTGATGACAAAAGGTCCGTTTTCCTAAGAAGCCCCAGGAGCACCCGTTGTAAAGGACAACTTTGTGGTAAGCTGTTTTAGGGTACTCAGGAGTGGTGTGATGGAATCAGAGTAAAGTGTACTTGCCAGTCCTGCTGTTCTCCACAGTTTTCCTATTCCATGGGCCAATTGGCCTTACTAATGAATTGTTTTTATGGATTTCTCTGCGGAAAAAAGAAGTTTTGACCACCAGTCTTCAATCAGTGAATGGACGTTATTATCTGAGTGACACTTTACTCCAAGGTAGGTGATTTACAACATTTGAGATACAGCTGGTTACGTTTCCAACTGGAGCCCAGGCAGGTGAGGTGACTCTCTCAGGGTCACACAATGGTGTCAGCAGTGGGATGTTTTAACCCACAATCTCAGAGTTGGACGTCCAAACACTAACCACTACACCACACTGCCTGCAGACCTCATGAAGTCCCGTGTGTTAATTACCTGAGCTGATGGCTTCTTCACAGTGGGTTCCACCAGCACAGACTAGCAAACAGACTAAAATGCTTGCGTAAACAGACAGATGACTTTCCTCATTTTACTGAAATGTTTGTGATCCCACAAATAGAGATTTGTGCACTTGAAAGGTGGACTGACTTCATTCTAAAATGTCTGTGTCTCATCAAATAAGATCATCAAAAATGATGTTAAGTCTCCACTGTTGCAGAGTTTGAATCTCAGCTCGGGTGTATGTGGGGTCTGTCTGTTCTCCCTGTGTGTCTGTATGTGTGTGTGTGTGGGTTTGTCTCCCAGTACTCCAATTTTAATTCATCATCGTAAAGATGTGAGTGATGATAATAATAATATTAATAATGCATTTTATTCATATAGCACCTTTCCCATGCGCAAGGCTATCTGATGAGTCTAGCTGGTGTGAATGAGTGTGTGTGTGTGTGTGTGTGTGGCCTGATTCCTGCCTTGAGCCCAGTGATGCTGGGACAGGCTTAAGCTCCCCCAGTTTCACATACACACGTTATCATGGTGTAAAGGCATTTATATATGTTCTGAATCTTTTTACAAATGAAACAGCAAAGAGGCCACAACAAGCTAAACTTCGTTCCTCTGACATTCTCCAAAGTGTTCTGTACCATAAATGGAAGGAAATCCTAAGAAAAACAGATGCCCATTAAACTCAATGAGCAAACAAACGCAGTGTCCTGTTTACCCAGCCTAACAATTGAACACATGGGCTGTGCTGCTGAGCTCAAGAAAGACCGGATGTTGAAAACGTGACTCTTTATTAAAAGTCCAAACCTGCTTGCAAATGTCTTTGTGAAATAAAACACTTGTTTATATCTCGAGGACGAGCACAAAGGGCGCACTGCTGTGCATTTTACTACACTGGCCAGCAGTCGGATTAACACGAGCAGATCCTTTCAGACAACTGCTTATGTTTCAGCATTGCTGTTCAGTTGATTAAAAAGCATCTCCAATCCATCCATCCATCCATCCATCCATCCATCTTTGCACTAATTTACTCATCCTGGTTTTCTCCATTTAAAGATTTAAGGGACCCAAAGCCTATCCAGGAATCAGGTAGGGTTAGGACTCTAAGTAGGATGCCAGTCCATCAGAGGGCACAACATCCATAGTTACTTATACTTATGGGCCAATTTAGAGTCACCAATCAACCTAACATGCATAGCTTTAGGATGTGGAAGGAAACCACAGAAGATGGAGAAAAAAAAAAAAACACAAAGACATTAGGAGAAGGTGCAGACTTCACAAAGAAGAAGGCTGGGCAAGAAAGCAACCGCAGTGACCTGGAGAAGAGAAGCTGAGGTGCCACCGCATCAGGCCACATTTAGAAAAACACAAGTCCTTCACCAAGGCAAATATTCCAATATGAAGATAATATTCACTTCTAAGCATTTTCAAAAAAGTTCAATCGCAGTAAAGGTCAGCAGGGTATTCTCTAGTTTGACATTTCACTGATAAAAGTTTTTAAGCACCTTCCATAAAATAAAAAACAAATTAAAAAGATTCTGATTGTTGTATTGTGTGTATAAGTGTTTGTAAATTGATAGACAGACAGATGTGAAAGGCAATATATAATAGATAATAGACACAATTAAATTGATTGATAGATGGATAAAAAAAGATATGAAAGGCATTATGGAGTAATAGATAGATAGATAGATAGATAGATAGATAGATAGATAGATAGATAGATAGATAGATAGATAGATAGATAGATAGATAGATAGATAGATAGATAGATAGAAAGGGCACTACACATGACAGACTTGTAAAGATATCTTCCCTATAAACAATAATAGTGAAAAGTGAGATGCGGAAGAAAGTCAATATTAATTGGTTAAACACTGGAAAATAAAAATGTCTTGCTAAATATTTAGCCAAAAAAAACAAAAACTGCCTTGTGATTTATTCTTTTAAATTAAGCTCCCACTTGCAGACTCGTTACATCTTATTGAATGGTCTCACCCTCACACGCTTGCATTATTACAGACAAATCCCCAGTGACGCCCCTGTGCCCCCCTCTTAACCCTAACGTTGTGCCCGCATTGTCTCCATTCCGTTATCTACACCCTGGGTTCTTCTATTGCCAGGTCCCGCGCTTTAAGGCGCTATACTGGTCAGGTCACACGTGCTCCTCTGCAGAGCCCGTCGATATGGCTAATTTCCCGTTGCTGTTGTCCGCTTGTTTTTCTCGTTTTTTGCTCTTGGACGATACCCAGCAGTACTTGTCCGTGGCCACCTTCTCTTTCTTCTCGTTCTTTTCGTGCTTGTCAGAGTTTCTGCGTCGGCAAACAATCAAAGAGATGACGGCGGCGATCAGAAGCAGCAGGACGGCGGAGGCCAGTAGCACCGAGCCCAGCACCCAGGACGAGCTGTGGGGATCCACGTTGTGTTCCAGCTGAACGGCCCGTGCGGTAGTAGACACCGGCCTAGCGGCGAGGACCTCTGTGGCCATTTCGATGTAACTTTGCTCCTCATCATCAAGTTCGGAGAGTCCTGTCAGTAGCGGCGCTGGGGTTGTGACCTGCTGCACATGCAGTTCCCCGTCACGAAAGGAGCTGTGCGTCTTCGGATTTGAAGATGGAACGCACGAAGTTCCGTCCTTTGCGAGCTCGAAGTGCTCCGTACAGAGGCACTGGTAGCCGCCCTCCGTGTTCCTACAGCCCTGTTCGCAGGGTTTGGTCTCCAGACACTCGTCGATATCCACACAGACCACGCCGTCTATAAGCCTGAAGCCCTTAGAACACGAGCAGGTGAAGGAGCCGGGGACATTTTGACAATCTTGAGAACAGGGCAGATTGAGGCACTCGTCCACATCTTCACATTGTCCATTCGCTTTTTCATACCCTGGTTTGCACTCACAAGAAAATCCACCATGAGTATTTTTGCACAGCTGAGCGCAGGGGGAAGATGAACACTCGTCGACATCAACACAGTCCCTTTGGTTCTCTGCCAGGTCAAATCCATTGGGACATTGGCATTTGAATCCATTCAGCTCAGGCTGGCACTGATGGGAGCACGGGGATGACTGGCAGAAATCAATAGGTGTGCATGAAAACCTGTCCTGGTCTAATTGGTATCCATCAAGACAAGAGCAAAGCACGGACCCATTGCTAACTGTGCAGATGTGCTGGCAGCCTCCATTTTTATACTGGCACCCAGTCTCTGCCGAAAGACAAAAGCGATCCGACTTGCTCCAACTAATGGACCCGTCACTTTTAGCAGTGCAGGTCAATTGCTCCTTTTTCTCATCTGCACAAGACACCCGTGCCAGCGTGCCAAAAGGAAGCTGAAGCAGAAGTAAGTTGGAACTGGCAAGGGGCTTCAGGGAAAAGGGAAAGGTGTAGGATACCTCACCCGGCCCGGCCAGCCGGAGTTCGTCACACATCCCCCTAAAGTTAAACTGGCACAGGTAGCCGTCAGTGTCACGTGAACACGTCCGGTCGAGCCATCCGAAGTTGGCAGAATCGATGTGGTTAGAGGCGTACTGAACGGTCACGCACCTCTGGGACGTGCAGGTGTGGTACGGTTCCCTATGCCAGTTTGAGTACAGCGCAGTCTTACTGTCATCCAGCCAGGCAAAGCCTCGTAGCGGAGTATGAGAGTCCGTGCACTGCCCCGAGCCCAAGCGGAGGCCGATCCAAAACTCGACGTCTTTAGCGGGATTTGGGATTGAAATCCTCTTCAGGAGCCTAGCGACGTCCGATGCCTCCTCTTGTGTCTTGATTGTCACCAGGCTGCCGCCGTCGTTCACGCAGTTTTTCAGCGCCTTTTCGAAAGACGCGCGCTCCCCGTGCCAGGTGTAGCAGCCCCTGGAATGGCAAAGGACTTGCGTTTGCTCTGCCAATGCCGCGCCGAGCAGCAGCTGCCAGAGAACGGCGAAGAGCCACATGGTGCCAGCTGGCATCGCTAAAATCTATGGTAGGCTACAGGCGGTGAGAAACAACAGTCCGGGAGAAGGCAGCCGCCGCAGATCGCAAAGTGAGCGACAATGACTGGAACAGGATTTGCATTGCATCCTCCGAGCCGTCTGCATCCTGCCATGTAGATAAATCGCGCAAATTATAGGCTCGGGCGGAAAAGGCAGCAGCGTCTCCCTCCTCCCGGCTCGGGAGCCTTCTATGGGGTGCACAAATGAGGGCCGTGGAACACCAAAACGTAGCAAACTGGGGGCTCTGCCAGCCTCTGTGCACTGGGCACCCATACTTATGTTCGATCTATCTTTTGTATAACGTCTTTGCTATCTATCTATCTATCTATCTATCTATCTATCTATCTATCTATCTATCTATTGATAATGCCTTGCACATTGATTTATCTATTGTATCATAATAAGAGCAAAATTTATTATTGGCATGCCAATTATCAATCCAACTGTTTCAATCCATTTAACATTATTATTAATATTATTATTATTATTATTAGTAGTAGTAGTAGTAGTAGTAGTAATAATAATAATAATAATAATAATAATAATAATAATAATAATGACTGATCTATCAGTTCTCTGAATCCACTTCCAACACACAGCTGCTGCCATCATTAGCCTGAAAGGCAACTGAACCTGCATGTGCATGTGAAATAACACAGACCTGACCACAGGGAAGAACACACAGACCTCACACACACACCTGGGGTTTGCCCTTTTGCATCCAGGGAAGTCTTAGTCCACCTTAGCAGGCTCTGCAGAGGAGCACTTATGACCTGTCCAGTATAGCGCCTTATAACGTGGGACTTGGCAATAGGAGAATCCAGGATGTGAATAATGGAATGGAGACAATGAGGGCAAAATGTGAAAGTTAATGGGGGCTTTGGCACAGGGGTGTCACTGGGAATTTGTCTGTAATAATGCAAGGGTGTGAGGAGGAGACCATTCAATAAGAAGTAACAAGTCTGCAAGTGGGTGCTTAATTTAAAAGAATAAATCACAAGGCAGTTTTCTTTTTCTTTTTGGCTGAAGAGTTAGGAAGACATTTTTATTTTCTGTGTTTAACCAATTTATTTGACTTTCTTCTGCATCTCACTTTTTACTATTATTGTTTATAGGGAAGATATCTTTACAAAAAATCTAGCTGTCATGTAGTGCCTTTTCTATCTATCTATCTATCTATCTATCTATCTATCTATCTATCTATCTATCTATCTATCTATCTATCTATCATATAATAGATAAATAGGTTACAAGTACTGTAATTCACTTTTAAATACAGTGTCTTTCATGTATTTTACCTGTAAATCAGTCTGCACTCCGGCATTCATGAAGCAGAGATGGCTACTGCCACGAAGTGAAACGATGCCCAAGATGCTCTCGCCACACATGGAGATGTGCACTCACCGTAGATCCTGAATGTCAGATGAGAAGAAGCCAAAGATGCTGTGAGCAAGTGGAGGCAATGGAGGGAGCTTAGTGCCTGATATATTACTTAGCATCTAATTAGTCTAATTAAACTGATGGGTGACTAGGCTAGAAGACCCAAGTGACGTGTTGTATGGGTTTACATAACAAAGGCTTTGAGAGGAATGGTATAATCTGAATTGTCCAAATGAAAATCGACGGACCTCTCACATGACCATCCCTTTTGTTATTGGTTTCCCAATGTGGCCTATCATTCCATCCAGAACCGGTTCCTTTCTTGCCCCAGATGATGCCAGGAGACGATTTGGCACCCTGCAAAAAAATTAGAAAATAAATGGATGGAAAGACCCTTCCTTATTCCCACTGACGCCAGTATGTGGTACATGAATTACACGTTTGAACAGAAAACGTCTTGGCACACTGCGATCCATGGCCCTGCATTATTACATCGAGCTTGTCTCAAAACATGCTGCCAATATGTCTTTAAAAGCTATTGTGTGGTTTTCAACTGTGGGCCTACTGAGCGGCTAAAAATATAACTAAATACACAAAAAGCTAAAAGATAATTGTCAGTTTTCTCAGGCTGGGAAATGTTCAACAGTGACAGGATATGGCGGACATTCAGCTTCTTCCAGGCTCTAATTTTGCACTCAATTGCCTTTGCTTGGACAGTTTGCTCCCACTTCTTCATTTCCTTCATACTTCTTTCCATCTCTTTATTTAACTCCTTTTCTTCTTTATCTCCATTTCAGTAGAAGGACCTTCAAATCAAATCAAGGTATGCAAGTTGCATGGTCTCCTTGTGTTCATGTGGATTTTTCTTCAGATACTTCAGATTCCTCCCACCACCGAAACACTTGCAGGTTAAATCAATCAGAAGCTCAAATCGAGTGTGCGTGGGCCTCTTTCAATGCAGATTCTTCCATCATCTTCCAGAACATACTTAACAGAAGCTGCAGCCTACCTTAGCAGCTGAAGAGCACATCGCCAGTAATGGATCAGATTCCAGACTCTACACCAACAAGTGCTGTAAGTTCTAGCGGACCAAGTATTCTAACACAAACGTCAGAGAAGACCTACCAGACTTAGAGAGAACATCTAACCTCCACAAATTAGGTTGACACCTTAAGTCAATTTCAAATTCCTGTAGATGTGAGGAGAACAGCACTAACACCCCATTTTTGGGTACAGAATTGACACAAATTAGAAATGGATTTCCATAAGGAGTGTGGCCCGGTGGCACAGTAGTAGCTCTGCTGCCTCACAGTAAGGTGCTCAGGGTTCGTGTCCTGAGTCCACCCAACATGAAGTCTGCATGTTCTCCCCTTGTCTGTGTCGGGTGCTCCAGTTTCCTCCCACTGCTCATAGGCATACAGGTTAGGCGAACTAATGATACTAAAGTGTGTGTTAGGTGTGAGCGTGTTTGCCCTGCGATGGACTGGCACCCTGTTTGTCTCTGCCGTATTAGTTGTTCATGTCTTATGCCCTGTGCTAGCTGGGATTGGCTCCAATGTCACCCTGGCCTGGATTAAGCAGGTTAGAAGATGACATGATAAATCCAACAGGTTGTGGACCCTGTCCAATGGTTGTGGGGGGGCTTCAGTTCCTAAAGTTCCACCAGAATGCTGTATGACTAAGGTGACAAAGCAGTTTTGAGCTGAGCCAACATCTTTCTGTCGGAGTTAACCCATAATGAGTTAGAATAGATCACGACTATGGCAGAAGGAAAAGGTGTCAACAAAAACGGGCATTGTGGTGGCACATGGGGTTAGTTCTGTCACTACAATCAGCCAGTATCCTATTTTCACATCCAAACACTGAGTGACATCACTTCTAGTTAATTCAGTTAATTCAAAATGCTGCTTCTAGAATTATTACAAGAAGAAGAAATTACAAACACATAACCCCAAGTCTTAAGTCGTTGCACCTGCTCCTGGTTAAGTTTAGGTGTGATTTCAAAATCCTCCTTTTAACATCTAAAGCCTTAAATGGCCGAGGTCTGGCTTACTTATTTGAAGTTATAATTTCTTACAGACCAGAGCGCACATTAAGCTTCCAAGACGCCAGTCTGCTGAAGATTCTAAAGATTAATAAAATAATAAGGTCGAGCTTTTAGTTACAGGGCCCTGAAGCTGTGGAATGGTCTCCCTGCTACTATAAGAGATGCCCCCTTTAGTCTCAGCTTTCAAATCCCGGCTGCAGACACTTGACTTCAATTTAGTAGACCCTGACTAGAGCTGCTGATTAGCTGTGCAGACTGCATCTCTGTGTGGTAGTCATTAGTATTAAAACATATGCAATAAGATGGTTATAGTTCATTTCCAGCACTCACCTACTCTGTTTCTCTTCTTGGTACTCAAAGGTGGCACTTGGTGCCACTGCTTTACTGCCAAGTTGTTTGCATGCCTATGGAAAAGTCACTTCTGATGATGAAGGAGCACTGGCTTCACAAAATGCTTGGATCGTTACTTGACTGCGGAAAAATAAGGTACTGCAGGGTCTCACAGGGGAATGTTGGGGGCGCCAACCCGGTCATCCCTGTTAAATAAAAACAAAACGCGGGCTGCTATGCACGCCACTATAAATAAGTGTAACAAAACCAAGAAGTAATCAGTTTTCTTGTGACTCTTTGTCAGGTTTTGAGGGTCTCCACTCTATGGGGCAGTTGGTTCAGAACTGACCAAAGGCATTACAGACCGGAAGGGGCGGAGTCAAGTATCCTTACTGGGCGTCATCTCGGTGCTGCAGAAGGCAAAAGAAGAGGATAAGGTTAGCATGGGCACCCCCTTTCGACCCGTAGAGGTAGTGCCTGCTTCACATGAGCCTGGTGGGCAATCCACAGATGTGCATGCGGGACAAACTACATTAGCAAATCTTTAACTGCAGAATAAAAGTTAAATTTCAGCCTCCTGTGTCATACACATCAGACATCGCATTTTCATGGGTGCAAAGGTTTTCTTTATGTGTGAGCTTCTTGATTGCCCACACAACATCGGTGAATGGCAGAGCATTAAAGTGCCCATCAGTCGCAGAGGAAGTCAGCTGGACATTGGTGGTTTCCATTTAAAAACAAAAATAATCCGACCGTCTCTTGTTGATTAAAGAGTGGGTGAGGTCATTCTAGCATTTTCATCTTCTCCAAATCAAAATAAAGCCTGATTAGACATGTCCGCCCATATCCTGTCCATCCCATCTTTCACATTTTGCTATATTGCAGCCTCCGGCTTCAATCATTTCAATTCGTGACGTCCCTCATCAAGGAACACTCGATACCCCAGAATGACAAAGCAAAACTGAGATGTGAGAAATGTTTGGCAAATTCATTGAATAAAAATCTGAAATATCCCCTTGACACAAGTCCTCAGGCCCTTTGCTATGACACTTGAAATCTGACCCAAGCACATCCCATTCTTTTGATCATCATTGAGATGTTTGGAGCCCACCAGCAGTCAATTCAGTTGATCGGGCTGATAAGGGAAAGCAGACACCCATCTATAGATGGCCCACCAGCCGAATTAAAACCAGGCAATGAGGTCAAAGGAGTTGCCACCCTAAGCCAAACTGGGGTCTGAAGCGGAAAGATGAAGAGAGCAAAGCACAGAGATACCCGTAATGAGAACCTGCTCAGACTCCTCCGGACCACCAACTGGGCTGAAGTTTCACCTCAGTGGAAGATCAGCCTCGACACAGACAGATACAGGGACAGCCAATGTCCAAAACACACACACATTTATTTGAGTTCTGCACAACACCACCACAATAACTCACACGGCTCAGTCCTTTTCCTATAATTCTCTTTTCCTTCTGCCACCTCCACTCCTCTCTCACAAGCTCTGTCCACTACCACCCGACTCTGGCTCCCTGAATGGAGTGAGGCGGCACCTTTTATGGCACACCTGGATGTGCTCCAGATGCTCCCTGGTGATCTTCTGGCAGCACTTCCTGGTGCTGCCCTTGCACCTGAGAGCACTTCGGGCGTATCTGGTTCCTGTTCTGGCAACACGTCCTGGTCGGGAACTGTCCAGGTGCACCCTGGTGGTGGCCACAAACCCCCACATGGTTGAGTTTCCCAGCTCTGTATCCGTGGCCCAGATGCTATCCAGGGTTGCTGCCCTCTTGTGCACCAGGGTAGATATGGCCGCTCTCCCAGTCCTTCCCTTCTCGAGGTGTCCCGGTGGGGCAAAGTCCCTGGTCGTCTGCCAAACCTCATAACAGGGGAAACAAACACAACAGAGGAGTGGCTTAGGGACAACTCTGGGAATGTCCTTGAGTGGCCCAGCCTGAGCCTGGGCGTGCACCCAATTAGCTATCTCTGCTTTCCACTAACCATCCCCATGGTCTCCATCCCACCAGACGGATTTTGAGAGGATCCACAGAAAAGAATGGCAGAGAAATCCTCAAATTCAGGGGTGGGCAGCAGGAAACTGGTCATGTCTGGCTGCCAAAGGGGCTTCAACGGAGTGCTGACTAAAGAGTGTGAATGCTTATTTCAACATGAGAATTCAGTTTTTAATTTTTAATAAATCAGTAAAAATATACCATTCTAGGGTATTGAATATCGATTGATGAGAGAAAATGTAATTAAAATGATTTTAGAACAAGGCTGCGTATTGTGAAAAGTTCTCTATCTAGTAATCTGTTGTATAGTCTTTGTACACCTGCTTCAATGTATCTGTTATAAAGTGCCTTTCCTATCTCCAGTATATATTCTTTTTATAGTGCCAATATATTAATACATCATTTCTATAATGCCTGACATACTTATCTGTTCTCTTTATATCACACTAGTCAACCTGTGGCGTAGCATGCGCCACATAATTATGTATCGATGGGTGAACACTTCCTGAAAGACACAGTTGTCCAAATGGGGTGGGTTTGAGGATAAGACTGTAAGTGAATGAAAAGATGGAACTTTGGAGAGAGCAACATACAATTGTCCGTGACTGAAAACTGGAAGACCATTGCCGCGCCCCCACCTTCCAGAGCGAGGGACGTGGCTGGACGGCGTCCCTCTAAGAAGTTGGACGCCAGCCGCTCAGGGGTCGCGTAACTATTTAGCAGGAGGGAGTCTCGCTCGTCATCGGAATTAACCAGACAAATCGCTCCACCAACTAAGAACGGCCATGCACCAGCATGCACAGAATCGAGATAAAGCTCCTTATCTGTCAATCCTCTCCGTGTCCGGGCCGGGTAGGTGTCCCGTGTTGAGTCAAAGTAAGCCGCAGGCTCCACTCCTGGTGGTGCCCTTCCATCAATTCCTTTAAGTTTCAGCTTTGCAACCATACTCCCCCCGGAACCCACAGACTTTGGTGTCCCGGTTGGCTGCCCGGCGGGTCATGGGAATAACGCCGCCGGATCACCAGTCGGCATCGTTTATGATCAGAACTATGACTGTATCTGATCGTCTTCGAACCTCTTGATTAATGAAAACATTCTTGGCAAATGCTTTCGCTGTCGCTCGAATTGTTGGTGGGCGGGGCTCTGTCGTGCGTATCCCATGGTGTGTCTTGCGTGCCGTGGTCGGCCGCTTAGTGAATTGTTGGTGGGCGGGGCTCTGTCAGTTGGCGGGAGCAGCTCTGTCTTACGTGTGTCTTGCTTGCCATGGACTTAGTGAATTATATATATAGACAGCTACAGTATTCATATTCATTTACCTATCACTAATCTACTTGTTTGTTTCGTGCCTTTTGTACTTATTGATCTGCGCGTTCATATTGTATCTAGTGTGTAGAATCAGCCTCGACACAGACAGACATGCAGATCAACACTATCCCAAAACACACACTGTTTATTTTTCTGCTTCTTTTACAGCACTCACAGTGTACTAAGCACCACAATAATACTCAGTCCTTTTCTTCCTCCTCTCCTGCCACCTCCACTCCTTTCCCGCAAGCTCCATCCTCTGTCTTCCGCCCTTGGCTCCCCGAATGGAGTGAGGAGGCCCCTTTTATGCTGCACCCGGATGTGCTCCAGGTGCACCCTGATGATTTTCCTGCAGCACTTCCTGGTGTGCCAGAAGTGCTGCCATCCAGGGCTTCGGGATCATTCAGGCGCCCCCTAGTGGTGGCCACGGTCCCCAACAGGGTTGAGCTTCCAAGCTCCAAGTCTGTGGCCCCGATGCCATCCAGGGGGACTGTCACCTTGCATTCCAGGGAAGGTATTATCCCTCTCCCAGTCCTTTCCTTCTCCAGGCGTCCCGGTAGGGCAAGGCCACCCTGTCATCTGCCACACTATATATTAACCAATCCTTTTATTTAGTGCTTTTCATACTAAACAACAGTATAGATTTAGTATGCAGTGCCTTTCATATCTATATATATTAATCTATCCTTTTGCATTTTGCCTTGAATACTTACAGTATATATCTGTCCTTCATAAAGTGCCTTTCAAATATATGAACTAACTACAAATAGTTTCAGAGAATTACTTTCATGATGTTGCTTTTCATATGTATTGTGAACTCTGGCCCGGACACACACAGACGGACAACATAGTTCCACCCAACACACGTTTATTTATACAATATTTACAGTTCAGTGCACTCACAAACCCCAGTGCCTCCAGCACCGATTCCCCCAATGTCCAGGCCACACAGTCCTGTGCCTCTCTTTCTCTTGGCCGCCTCCAGTCCTCACTCCAGCTCCATCCTCTTCCACCTGACTCCCGCCCATGACTGGAGAGAGGCGGCCCCTTTTATAGGAACCCGGATGGGCTCCAGCAATCTCCGCGGACACACCCCGTGTGGCGGAAATGCCGGCTGCGCACCCGAAAGCCGTCCGGGTGTCCCCTGTCGTCTTCCCTCTGGCACTTCCTGGTGTGGCGGAAGTGCCGGGCTCCTGGGATAATCAGGCACTGGGCGCCGCCTGGCGGGGGCCACGGGTCCCTCAGGGCTGGGCTTCCAATACCAGAGGCCTCCAGCATAACCAGGGCGGACACCCCTCTTGGTCTGGAGGAGGCACAAGCCCTCCTCTGGTCCTCCCGGGCGTCCCAGCTGGGCTCCAGCCCCGGCCGGGGACCACAGTATGTATATTTTTCTATGCTTTATATCACGTCTTTCATATCTATATAAATTTCTGTCACTTTTTATGTATTGTTCTTTTCTTTCCTTTAAATAGTTCCTTTCTTATCTGTTTATCCTTTGTATTGTGCACCTCATACTTATCTGTCTGCCCTTCATAGAGTGCTTTTCATATTTATTTATTATAGTAATCCCGCCAACTACACCATCTATCTATCTATCTATCTATCTATCTATCTATCTATCTATCTATCTATCTATCTATCTATCTATCTATCTATCTATCTATCTATCTATCTATCTATCTATTTAATCCTGCCATCTATCTATCTATCTATCTATCTATCTATCTATCTATCTATCTATCTATCTATCTATCTATCTATTTAATCCTGCCATCTGTCTATCTATCTATCTATCTATCTATCTATCTATCTATCTATCTATCTATCTATCTTAGAGCACACATCTGATAAACATTAATTTCAAACCCTAAGTTTTAATGCTTATTGTAAAAGTTTTTTCTTTTTCATTTTAGTAACGTCTCAGTTGACATACAGTAGGCCTTAACCTCACATCATTAACATTTTCTGATTAATACAAAGTGCAGAACTCTGGGCAGCTGCACCCTCTGCTGTAAAGCAGGATTTAATGCATCCAGGTGTGAGTCACGGCCTAATGTGGTGATTTGATTTAGACGCCCCGAGGCCCTGGCGCACTGTCTGTGAATTAAATAAGAAACAAAACTGCAATGTGATGAAAGGCAGCTACTCTTTAATCCAAACATTCTTCTCTGGGATTACTTGTCCTCTTTTCTTATTGCGCTTCAGAAGACTGTGTAACATAAATACTGAGACATGAAGCAGGTTTGGTTTATAAAACAGGACAGTCTGACCAGAGGAGGGCACCTGACTTTGGACTCAGAACCCATCCTGGAATAAGTGCCAGTGACTGTTCTGTGCCTCCTTAACTTGGGAAAATCCTTTAATTTGTTGCGTGACTACGCCATGTTTTTCGTTTGATGACTGTGCACAGTTTCTTGTTTGTCTTGTTTGTTAAAGAAGGACAACCAGCTGCTGCCTCAAAATTTGAAGCAGCTTATACAATTTTGTACACCAGTCAGTTTAAGAATATTTAGAATCTTATATATAAACGTCTATGTGTGGAAGTGTGTCTGTCTGTCTGTCCGGCCCGGAAGTGCGAGGCTACAGCATGAAGCTCAAAGAGCCGGCAAGGCGGCCGCAAGTTAACAAGTTGGAGACAAACTCGCTTAGCCACTGATAGGCAAAGGGGGGCGAGGATGTCCACAAAACCAAACTGTCGACTCTGCATTTCAATTTTTTTTTGTGATGATTTCAAAAGCTTCTAGGAGCCTGAGCTTCTTACAGCAAGGGCTTACACAGCTAATATCCATCCATTATCCAACCCGCTATATCCTAAGTACAGGGTCACGGGGGTCTGCTGGATCCAACTCAGGGCCAGGAAACAGACCCCGGCAGGGCGCCAGCCCACCGCAGGGTACACACACGCACACACACACCCACACACGAGGACACACACGGGACAATTTAGTATCGCCAATACACCTAACCTGCATGTCTTGGGAATGTGGGAGGAAACCAACGCAGACACGAGGAGAACATGCAAACTCCACACAGGGAGGACATGGGAAGCAAACCCGGGTCTCCTAACTGCGAGGCAGCAGCGCTACCCACTGCACCACCGTGCCACCCCACAGCTAATATAATATAATATAATATAATATAATATAATATAATATAATATAATATAATATAATATAATATAATATAATACTGTATTGTGTTTCTTACTTTGTGGGGTTGAGATGGGTACAGTCTAATCTATTATAATGCTGTAGTTGTAAAATGTTTATCAATATTATAACACTTGATTTAGAAACAAACTACATATTTCTAAGGGAAGTTGTAGAAAGCCGTTGGATGATTCCAGTCGTGTTTAAATATCGTCATTTCCGTGACATCACCTGCCTACCAATGCTGGTCATGTAGCACCTTCCAATGGTGTCACACAAACAAAAAATAATTAAGATGTGTGCCAAGATCTAATTTGTCAAATTTCATCAAAATTCAAAAAATAAATCAGAATTCTTACATTAAAAGGCCATAAAATACCCCAAGTTACATACATAACAACTTGTCACTCTGACGGTGACGTCACTATTTGCGCTGGCGTTGTGTCTCCCTCCAGGTTTGTGGATAACTTTCTGAATGTATCTGCATGTCCTAAACTGACTTTGCTGTTCATTTTTTACAGTATTTGTCGCGTTTTAGATGGATCTTTTGTCCTTTTTTTTAACATAAGTAATCTGAACATGGCATTCGTTTTTGATGTCAGTTAGTATTTCATAAGTTAGTTTGAAAATTGTTTTTGGCCGCTATCTGCACAATTTCGTTTTCTTTGGGACGCAGCCATTTTGTGTGTCCCATCGTTAGAACACAATTCCCGGTTTGCGGGGGTGTGGCTTTAGAGGTCATGACTTCTGGTCTTGTTTTCTTGTAGCAGGTTAAAAGGTCGGCTCTGGACTCCATTTCCCGTTTGTTAAGGACTCTCGGTGTAAACTTTTCCCTGGTTGCTGATCTGTTGGCTATGCTTTTTGATTCTTGTTTGGGTTACAACAGCAGTATTTTTATCATCCTGGTTACGACTTTGCTTTGTTTGTCGACAACATTTCATCTCCCAGTATAACTAACTTATTTTTACAATGTCTAGCTCTCCATTTCTAGCAGAACCTTCAATCACTTTCTGGTTATTTTGAACAGCAGGTGGTCTGGAAATCTTTGCGTGTTTCAGTTTCATTGTCGGCTTGTCGTCTGCTTTATGTTTAGCACTTCATCTCCTTGTCCTACTGTGGCATGAAGATGTACAGTATGTGAATCCTTGGCCTAAATTTCTCTTAAGAGATGACCTGATCTTCATCTGGGCCCTTAAGCAAAGCTCTTAACCTGACAGTTGCTCCAGGTGTGTTGTACAATGGCTGACCCTGACCTCTGACCCCCACAGTTCATGCAAAATGACAATTTCTCCTCAGGGATTAACAAAAAATTATCAAATCAAATAATCAAGTCAAGTCAAGTCGGGGAGCCTGCACTGGTACAGCACATTGCCACACCCACTACATGATGAAACAACTTGGGATCCCGGTTGGCAACCCCCTAGGGAGATACACGGTCCAGTCCCACCCTCTGGAAATGACCCTCTATCTGCCACAGCCAGGTACAATACAATACAATACAGTTTATTTTTGTAGAGCCCAAAATCACACAGGAAGTGCCGCAATGGGCTTTAACAGGCCCTGCCTCTTGACAGCCCCCCAGCCTTGACTCTCTGAGAAGACAAGGAAAAACTCCCAATAAAACCCTTGTACGGAAAATGGAAGAAACCTGGGAAAGGCAGTTCAAAGAGAGACCCCTTTCCAGGTAGGTTGGGCGTGCAGTGGGTGTCAAAAGTAGGGGGTCAATACAATACAATATACAGAACAGAACAATTCCTTAATACAGCATAATAATAAAAATTTTAGAAGTACGGTTTAACAGTAGATGATATGACATATTTAGGTTTGGATATTTTTAGAGTCCTGGAGACCTCATCCATCAGCTGCCTCCCCATTTGGCCATGCCACGGCTGAAATGTTGCTCCGATGAAAGGACCCCTCTTTCCCATGATTCCTGTGATCCTCCATCAGGGATGACTTTACCATAGGCAGGCAAACAACTTGGCAGGTGGGCCGTGGCACCAATTGCCACATTTGGGTACCGAGAAAAGAAACAGAATAGGTGAGGGTTAGTAACAAATTATAACAATCATGTTACTTATGTTTTAGTGCTAATGACTAACAGCAGAGATGCAGTCTGTACAGTTAATCAGCAGCTCTAGTCAGGATATGCTAAACTGAAGTAGTGAGTCTTCAGCCGAGATTTAAAGGCTGAGACCGAAGAGGCATCTCTTATGGAAGCAGGAAGACCACTCCACAGTTTAGGGGCCCTGTAACTAAAAGCTCGACCTCCCACTGTTATTTTATTAATCCTTGGAATCCTAAGCAGACCAACATCTTGAGATCTTAATGTGCTCAGGTTTGTAAGTCATGATAAGTTCAGACAAGTAAGCGGACCTTGGCCATTTAATGCTTTATATGTTAAAAGGAGGATTTTGAAATCTGCCCTGAACTTAACTGGGAGCCAGTGTAAGGATTTAAGAACTGGAGTTATGTGTTCATATTTTCTTGTTCTTGTAATAATTCTTGCAGCGCATTTTGGATTAACTGGAGGCTGTATAGAGAACAGTTTGAACATCCAGTGAACACCGCATTGCAGTAGTCAATCCTACTAGAGATAAATGCAGGAATTAATTTCTCACAATCCTGTTTATTTAGAAAGCCCCTTAATTTCCTTACATTTTTAAGATGGAAAAAACATGTTTTGGACGACTTTGTAATATGTGCTTTAAATGACATGCTAGAATCAAAGATAACTCCTAGATTGCGGGCTGATTCAGTAAAATTAATTGGGATTCCAACTGAGTTAAATGATGACAAAATATTGCTGTGATCAGCGTCATTCCCTCCAACAATTAACATCTCTGTTTTATCTGTATTTAAAGACAAGTAGTTCTCATTCATCCATTCCTTTAATTCACTAACACAACTAATTAAAGACAACATCGGAGAAACTTCATTTGATTTAAATGAAAGGTATAACTGGGTGTCATCTGCATACGAGTGAAAATTAACATTATGTTTCCTAATGAGAGATCCCAGTGGAAGCATGTAAAGTGAAAACAGTAAAGGTCCCAGTACTGAGCCCTGCGGGACACCATATTGAACTTCTGTGTATAATGATGGAGTACTGTCTGCACATTTCTGTACATACTGCAATCGATTTGATAAATAAGAACTGAACCAAGCGAGCACGGGGCCTGTAAGCCCAACATCGTTTTCTAGCCTGTGCAGTAAAATAGAATGGTCAGTGGTGTCAAATGCTGCACTTAAGTCTAACAACATAACAGGTGTTACGTGGGCGACCCCTTGGCCTGGTCCAGCCACTCAGGTCCCCAACAATGAGGATCTTATGAGCCGGATCACCCTCGAGGAAACGCACCACATGGCCGTAGTGCCGTAACTGACGCTCCCTCACAATGCAGGTCATGTGCCTCATTCGGGACTCTGTGAGCAACACAAACCAATAGTACCCATTGAATTTCCAGAGAGACACAGTACCAAAGGAGTCCAATCTTTGTCTCAGGTCACTGGAGAGCGTCCATGTCTCACAACCATATTAAAGACTTGGACCTTCGTCCTTTTGCATAGATATCAGGAGAACCACACACGCCTTCCAGTGACCTCATGACCCCCTCATGCTGTCCCAATCCGTCTACTGACTTCATAGGAAGAGTCACCAGAGACATGAATGTCACTGCCAAGGTAAGTAAACCTCTCAACAAGGTCAACACTCTCTCGGCCGACAGACACACTGCTGATGGCCGTGCCCAAGAGGTCATTAAAGGCCTGGATCTTTGGTTTTTATCAGGACACTCGCAAGCCCAGACACTCAGACTCCTCACTCAGTCTCTTGCGCGTCCTGATCTGAGCCTCCATTGACTCCATGAAGATCACAGCATCGTCAGCAAAGTCAAGATCAGTGAATCTCTCTTCACCAACAGAAGGCCTAGAGCCGCTGGACCCATGACCCTGCCCAACACCCAGTCCATACAAGCACTGAACAGAGTAGGAGCAGAACACACCACTGGTGAACCCCAGAATCAACTGGGAAAAACGCAGATGTCTTGCAACCATATAGTAAGACAGGAAGCACCAGGACTCTAAAGACCTGGACTTTCGTCCTTTTGCGTAGATATCAGGAGCGCCACACACCCCTTTCCAGCGACCTCATGACCCCCATGCTCTCCTAATCCATCTACTGACTTCATAGGAAGAGTCACCAGAGTCACATGAATGTCACTGCTGAACAAATGCATTCCCTAACTGTACCTTCTGCCTTCTCCACAGCTCTGAGCAGTCGACAAGGGAGGAGTCATAGCCCCGCCCCCAGTGGGATGCACTGGTCCCGCCCCTTCATGGACTGGGGCCTATAAATATGGAAGGAAATAAGGAGAGAAGGAAGGAACCGAGAAGGTCAACTGTCTTTGACCCTGGAAAACTCTAAAGAGAGAAAGAGAGATGGAGATCTCAGCTCTTATTACACTTTAGCTTCATTCGCACTCATTTACATTTTGTTTCGGACATTTTTGGTTTCAGTCATATCAATTAAAAGGGGAACTGCTGGCTTGGCTTCTCAGCAACTGCATGAGTTCTCTTGAAAGTTTAATCACAGCATGTTGTGTTTGTCTGTATTTGTGACTAAGATGAAGATCAGATTGTATTTCATGACCAATTAATGCCCGGTGATTCTAAACCATTCACGTATGTTTCCTCGAATTTAGCCCTTTTGGTCTGCTGGTTTTCACCCGACACCCCTAACGTAACATCCAAGTAAATCTTTGACTTGTGCTTGACATTTTTTTTTCTGTTGGATTTCGAGAACGATTTTCGATTGCCATTTTTTTCGCTTGGCTCTTCTTTTCCCGTTTACAATTTCTTTTTTTTTTTCCTCCGTAATGGTCCTGATCTTTTTAAAGCTTAAAACTTCCTCTTTCTTTCATTACAAATCACTACTTTGTTATATCGTAAGAATTTCCCTTATCTCAGGCAGTAGGATGATGTCGGCAAAACCGAGTCCTTCCTTCTCAAGAATTCACAATGGCGAAATTCCCTGAGCATTTGAGACTTGGCACGGGGTTCGCACAAACATGGCTCTCTTTTTATCTGCCTTTTCTGATATTTTCCTTCGTTTGATGACTTTGGCAGTCCTCTTCCAATAACATTTCTATTAGCGTTAGTCAACCGTAAATCGCGCCCACGGAACACATGACAAAAATCATAGACGTCAAAGCAGTTTGCCAGACAAATGATTCCTCCATGGGATGCGTTTTATTGATATTTGTCTGATTTGCTCCTTTAACTGTTGGGTTTCTTTTAATGAAGCAGGAAACCTAATTGTTTCAGTATCCTGGGATTATAATGCATTTGGAAACAAAACAGAGGCTTTCCTGCAAAAACAGCTTTAGAACAAATACAAAAGCAAAATGGGGGTGCTTTCTATTCATTTTGAATTGAAAGAAGGCACCATGGCTGGTAAAGTTTCTGGACATGGCCACCGTATGCAGTGCTGCGCTGTGGTGTGGCTGCAATAGGAAGGACAGGACCAGAGATCAGGAAGGAGCGTCACAAAATGACAATCACATTCAAGGACAAGACAGATGGACGTGACGCAAAGGGTGGGCCGCTGCCAGCCGCCTGGCACTACTTGCCCACATTTGGCTGGGGAGGAAGCGTTGCCAGTTGATTGCTGGATTTAAGGATTCTCCAGACGTAGACATTTTGATTCAGAGTGGACTCCGTTGTGGGTCGAGGCAGACTGGCTATTAATGCCACCAAGAAAGCGTCCATTAACACTGGCTGAGTCTCCTGAATGCTGCCCATGCCAGGCTCAGTGGGCCCAGCTTTGCCCTGATGTTACCTGGACTAAACAAACCCAAATCGTATTATGTGATATCATCTACTGTTAAATTCTGCTCTGTACTTGTAATATTTTTATTTTTATACTGTATTAAGGATTTGTTCTGTTCTGTGAATTGTGTTGAATTGACCTTCTTTTTGGCACCCACTGCACGCCCAGCCTACCCGGAAACGAGTCTCTCTCTTTGAACTGCCTTTCCCGAGGTTTCTTCATTTTTTCCCCTAGAAGGGTTTTTTTGGGAGTTTTTCCTCATCTTTTTAGAGAGTCAAGGCTGGGTTGCTGGCAAGAGGCAGGGCCTGTCAAAGCCCATTGCGGCACGCCTTGTGTGATTTTGGGCTACACAATAATAAATTGTATTGTATTGTATTGTTTGGTAGTCCAGTCTTAGTAAGCGTGATATGATGATTTATTAAATAAATCTCTCTATTATATAAAAAAATCTTGGGACGAGACAAGACTTTATCAGAGAGATAATTTCAGGTTCTGCTGTGGGCTGGCACCCTGCCCAGGATTTCTTCCTGCCTAGCACCCTGTGTTTGCTGGGATTGGCTCCAGCAGACCCCCGTGACCCTGTAGTTAGGATATAGCGGGTTGTGAAATGACTGACTGACTGACTAATTTCAAGTCCCGCAAGACGAGACAATCAGCCCAGACCAAGTGGATTTGAAAACCTAGCAGGTCCAAGCAGGGGTGGAAATAAAAGACAAAGAGTAGAAGACACTGTAGAACGTCGTAAAGAGGTTTAAAAATGTTGCTGCCATACACATGTAGAGCATGTCAGAGATAATGAAAGTACTAAAATTCGAAAGTCTCCAAAAACTGATAGTAAAGATCTCATTAGCGGAAAGAAGCAGAAATTATTCCTCAGTGAAATAACTGAACAGCGAAAAGAGATCGAATATATGGACATACAGTAGGTGATATGACAGAAGTATGTAGACATTGTTCGGCTTTAAAGTTTAACTCGGAGACTTGTAGATCGCCTAATTTGTGTTGCCATCAGTGATAAGTAGTGTTTCTTCCCAATGAAGAGGCGTATCTGCAAGAAATAAAAGATTTGTTATTTGGTGAAATTGAAATTCACAAACACTACAGGCAAAATATCTGAATTGACAATAATCTGTTCATTCAATGCTCGAAAAGTAGATTTACACGATGCAGGACTATGCACTATGAGAATCTGTGGTCCCGCAACAATTAAAGCTACAACGAGTTTAATTTCAAAGAAACCACAATTCGGTCAGGTGTATATTTAAGAACATGGAGAAGCAATGCAACAAAGAATTCGAAAGAGTTAAATTGATCGGACGTAATAGAAATTCTACAGCCAATAATGGATGCAAATCCATACGTCCAAAATTTCGCACTTCACACGAAATTTATCTGAAAGACACAAATAAAGAAGTTTTCTTGCTTTTCTATATGAATCCAAAAGATCATGCTCACATATATAATAAACCAACATGTGATGAATTGTCAGCGATAATTGTTTCAAAAGATGGAGATATCAAAGACAGAGTTGATATTCGTGTTTATCCAAAAGCAGAGCACGATCCAGGAAATGACGAGTGCGTACCACGTTGGTGAGTGAAGCAAGCAAGGGGCAGAGCCCCTAGTAAATAAATAAATCCTTATATATAATTTGATACTATCCGTATGTATGGTGTTCGCGTCAATACCTCGACTCAATACAAGTTAGAACCATGCAATGGGACTCTGCCTCTGCAGTTTGAACATTACGTGGCAAACGCGGACGCAGTATTGCATGATTGCATAAGAATGTTCGAATGCTTCAGTGACGCCACTGGACGGCCGAGTATAGTAAATCTGTGTTGGTTTGAGCAGATAACAGTAAGTTTGGTTGGTTTTTGGAACGTTGGTTTGGTGGGGCGTACTTTCCAGGACTAACATCGTCGACTGACTTAAACCCTTCAACAGCTCCGGAACCGTAAGTAATTTAGAACGTATCGCCATTTGCTTGGTACATCGAAATCTATCTTTGGGCAGTTCGGTTTTGGCATCCATCCTTCTGACATCTATTGGCAAACAGAGTAATGACGGCTTGGTATTAACAACAGTCATTGTTTAAATTTTAGCCGATGTCAGATCTAAAATGACCACGGCAACATAATTATTACTCCGATTCTGATTAGAGTCGTAAAATACGGTTTGTTTTGAAAATTTGTTTGCTGGAAAAAATCAAATGAGGTGCACCGAAGAGCTGAGTTCACGTCTCACAGTCCCGTTTAAACAGGAAGCTCTTCATTACATCGGCCGAAAAGGTCCATTTAGAGCACAAATCAGTGCCATGATAACAAAATCATTTCAAGGATTAAAAAAACAAATAATTCTTTAGAGAAAAAGTATGGATTTCACAAACGTAGAATTTGTAGCCCGATTCGATTGGGCTCCCAGTCGCCAGTAAATAAATAAATAAATAAATAAATAAATAAATACATTTTATTTTATTTTGTCGATTCAAAAATGTGATACTGGGTTGGTTTCATTTTTATAGGAACCGAACAAGTGTGACCCACAACAACAATATTAATGCCTTTCATACACAGCATGGAGCTCAAAGTGCTTCACAAGATGTCAAAAAAATGTTTCAAGATAGACAAATTAAATTAAGAATAGTAATAAATGAACAGTAAAAAATAAATCAATACAAGCTTACGGGACAACCACATTAACAAAAAGGGTAAGTGTCTCCGTGTCCGTGCGTCCAGTGACGTTTTAAAAACGCTGACCTAAAATGAAAACGTAGCCTGAGTCAACAGGAATAACCACCAGGCCACCCTACATGTTATGAAATGAACAATTAAATTAGGAAAATGTAATTAGTTTAGTATAATTTGGCGTTTTCAAACTATTGTTACCTTTTTTAGAACACATGCTTATCCTCCAGCTGCACGTGCTTTCACTGGGCACAGCTGCCCTGAAACAACAGCCGGAAAAATGGCACAGAATTACAGAAATAGAATTAAATGAGCCCTTCTGACAGCCCAGTTTTAATTTCTACATGCCACACATATTACTCAACAATAAACTAGGGAAGAGTTTATTCCATTATGTAATTCACGCTAAAACGTCCTTTATGACTCGAAGGAACACTGTCACAATGCCATCCCGCTTGGAGGCTTTCAATTACTTGGTTTGTTTTTCTCACTGTAGGTGTAGCAGGAAGGCATGCAATCAATAACGGCCTGAAGAAGTGAGTCAAGGGATTCCGGGTGCAGGAATTAATACACGGAAACTGACGATGGAAACCTTTTCCTTTTTGTAAAGGCGAAGAAAATCTTTGACCGGAGCCATGGCACAGTGCTTCCTGTCACTAAGGGCAAAGCCTGGCGTCGTAAGACCACATCTCTGCTGTGACACATCTGGATGATATTTTATAACATGAGCTAACTACTCCACCTCGACTCACGGCCTAGTTGAATCACATAAATTCGGAAAATGGATGAAAGAATGAAAGACAAAAGATGCAGCTTACTCTCAAAAGATGACTACATAGCACTTTAGAAAGCAAGAGTTTCATGCACACCAAGAAAAGAGCAATCATAAAAAATACAAATGAGGTGCTTGAATAGATAGATAGCTTTTAACACACTCATGGACACTTTACATTAAATAAACACATTAACAAGACAGTAGAAATTACCCTGTGTGGAGTTTGCATGTTCTCCCCGTGTCTGCGTGGGTTTCCTCCTACAGTCCAAAGACATGCAGATTAGATCCTAAATTGTCCCTAGTGTGTGTGTGTGTGTGCCCTTGCGGTGGGCTGGCACCCTGCTCGGGGTTTGTTTCCTGCCTTGCGCCCTGTGTTGGCTGGGATTGGCTCCAGCAGACTCCCGTGACCCTGTAGTTGGGATATAGCAGGTTGGATAATGGATGGATGGAAAATTAATAATACTCATCGAAGAGATGTGCTTTTAACAGGCGTTTGAAATGAATAATAGATTTTTCCTTGTGCAGGATGAGAGGAAGAGCATTCCAAATTTTAGGGGCTATCATCAGACAGGTAGATATATACTTAGATATTAATTTTAGTATAGTTGGCAGGATCAGAAAATTAGATAGATAGATAGATAGATAGATAGATAGATAGATAGATAGATAGATAGATAGATAGATAGATAGATAGATGGATAGAACTTTTTTTGCAACCTTAGGGAAATTTAGATATGTACATAAGCTCCATCTATTATATTGTAACCAGTAGGAGGCACTGCAGAGCCCCAAACCTCAGTCCCAATAATACCCACTACAATCACAGGTGTAAATAGTGCATTTTTAATCCAGTAAGCGTGTTTTATATGGAAGCACAGACAAAAATCCTACAAAACAAAGGAACTCTTTCTTCTCCTTGCACCTCCGGTTGAGTGTCACTCACTGCACCCTGACTCTGACTCCCTGAGGTAAGACAGTGGGCTCCTTTTATACTGGACCCTGGAAAGGACTCCAGGTGACCTGGCATGGTTTTTTGGAAGCTCTTCTGGGATTTTTGAGAACCAGTGCAGTCTTCCTTCACCTTGCACCCTCCAGGGACCCCAACAGGACTTCACTTCTGAACCCCACTTTCAATGAACCCCTGTGAGAATCCAACGGCTCATGTTCTCTGCCTTCTGTCCTGGCACCTTCCACCTTGGTAAGAAGTCATGCCGTTGTCCAGTCAGGATGCCCGTTTGTCCACCATGGCACTTTCTTTCTTTCTTTCTTTCTTTCTTTCTTTCTTTCTTTCTTTCTTTCTTTCTTTCTTTCTTTCTTTCTTTCTTTCTTTCTTTCTTTCTTTATTTATTTATTTATTTATTTTATCTGAATGTCCTCTATATGATTTTACACCCTTTGACCAGTCTGGACCAGGTTTTAAATAGATGCTGTCTTGGACCAGGCGGACAGGATGGGCAACATTGTAACCCAAAAATTAGACCCAAGTGTTCAATATTTTTGGTGCTTTGGCACGTTTGATCAGTAAAATGGCTCTCATCCAATTGAAGGTTTATAAAAGTAAAACTTATGAACGATGACACACCATTTAGTCATAAGCCTATAATGGTTTTAAAACTAAACATTTTATTTGTTTATGAAATGAGTAACAAAACCTCAAATTGAGGGAAAGGTTAACCTACATGAAACTCATTGTGCTCTAAATTCACTTGCATCACAATCATGAAAAGGACCCTCCTTGTGTAAACTAAAGATAAGATATGAGCAGCAGGACATTTCTTTATTAGTAGTAACAAGGAGGCACTTCGTTTAACTCCAACAGTGCTGAAAGTCCCAAATATCAGTTTAGGATGTTCAACCTTCTAAGGATGTGTGAAAAAGAAGAGGCAGGGGCAGCAAATTCTACTCGACCCCGAGCGCTGAAACATGTGCCACTCTGACTAAGTAACAAACCATTAGTTGGGACACAAATGAAATGAGCCAAATGCAAACACTGTCGTGTGCCGACTTTGGGACCGGCCATTCAGTCGTATGTCCAATTAGCCACATGGCAGTTACAAAGCGTGAAGGGCATTGCAATTGAGGCTCTGGGGGTCTGCGGTGGGTCACCGGTAGATGTAGCTGAATGACTAGTATGGAGTAACACCAACTGATCTCCACGTCTTGGCGGCTGCACGCCGGGTCCATGTAAGGCAGTGTTTCTCAGGCACTAGGTCACAGGTTACCATTGTTAGTGCACAAGTGGGCTGCGGTGGGTCACCTAAGCCAGTGTTTCTCAGCCACTGGGTTGTCGTTGGTTCACTAGTTGGTCACAGTGAGTCGTGGTGGGTCACCTAAATGATCGGCAGTACTATGTGATACGTCTCTCTGTTGCTAAGTGACCTCATTTCAACAAGGGGGACCCCCCCAATCACAATCATTTCAGAAAGGGGGTGCTTTGCAAAAGCTGCTAGTGGGTCTTCAGTGAATTTAAATAAGCAAAACTGCGTCACAGCACCATAAAGGCTGAGAAACACTGGTGTAATGGAAGGAGGTGCAGGCCGAATGTATAAGAAATGACAAATCTTAAAGGGTCCTCTAAGAATCTGAAAACACATGAGACCCTGTGATATAATAATAATAATAATAATAATAAATACAGTCGACCCTTGATATATGACCGGCCTGACACGCGAACAACTTGATTTACGACCAAAATTTTTGTTTTGATTTACGACCCACGTCTTGCGTTACGACCCGATTGCGGTCACGTGTATCCACTTGTGCGATTGTAAACAAACAGCCGAGAGTGTTCGTAAGCATCAGTTGGAGCCCAGATACATGTGTTTGTGGACGTATTTTAGTCAGTGCAGTGATGTATCTATATATATAATTCACTAAGACCATGGCAAGCAAGACGCATAATTGCTAAGGAAGGAAGAGAAGGTAACAAAGGTAAAGAAAGTGATTGTTAAGGGATGTTAGCTAGCGGGCTGGCGCGGCACGATGATGTCATCAGGCTGAGTCAGCACCGGCTTGCTTTGAAGTGTGTTATTACAGCCGTTCACAACACGGCCAGCTTTGAACTGAGTGCTCCACTACTGTCATTATTAACTTGAGAAACAGCGATCACAATCGAAACGAAGAAGGAAATTGTGCGGAAATATGAGAGTGGCGTTCATGTGACCGATCTCGCTAATATGTACAGCATGTGAAATCCACCATCTCGACAATTTTACAAAGAAAAGATTTGCATAAGGAGGCTCCTTCTAAACAATAACCACCTTCTGTTTCATTCTCCTCTTCCTCCCTTCATGCAGCCCAAAGATGTCAAATTAAATGGTGAGTACAGTGTGAAATTGTTGTTTCTGGTAGGCTAGGCACTTTTTATAACTTTTTGGTTAGTACAGTAGAAAAATTATTGGTGTTTTGGTAAATTATGCGCATTATACAACCATTTTTTATTATGAAAAGGTTAAGGAAGTGTTGCTGTGGGAGGTTCGGAGCGCATTATGGGTATTTCCGTTATTTCTTATGGGAAAAATAGTCTTGACTTACAACCAACTTGAGTTACAACAAGCCCTCGCGAACAAATTGAGTTCGTAAGTCAAGGGTCCACTGTATAGGGTGGTCCAGATCTAATTATGCAATTTTCATTACGCTATAACTTATTAAGTTTATTACATAGAAAATCACCCAAAAAATCCCGGACCATCGAGAAGTGTGCGAACTGACGACATGAAGAATCGTCTTTGCGTTGAACTGGAATCGTCCCCACATAAATCAAAGTCATACAGATGATCTGGATCTGCATAATTAGATCTGCACCACCCTGTACAACGATTTATCACCATGGCTAGTTCTGTCAATTTCCATAACATTGTCTCCCTCTTGTTTTCCTGTATCCCTTGTCTCTAAGTATGAGACTGCTGTAAATTGGCACATGGCTGTACAGTAAATACTAAAAAATTCAGAAATGAAAGGCTTAGCGTCAGTCCCTGTGGGGCCCCCCAGTTCTTACTTACACCGACTGACTGAGAGACATTCATCAGCTGGCCACCCAGCCCTGCCCTGTAGAGTTTAACAACGTGCAGACAGAATGACACACTCGGGCACGCCAGTAGATGATGGTGGTGACGGTGGGATCAGACTCTAATGACGCCACTTCTCCACCTAATATGATGCAATGTTGCATAATTAAGTGAAGTGTTTTCTAGGAACCTGACTGGAACTTATAAGGTTTGACATAAAACTCACATAGGGTGTCTCTTGGGGGGCGCTAGACACAATAACAGTATTGAGGACCTTGCAGCTCAATCCTCTTGCAGACATTAGGGGGTTCCTTCTCATATTTTATATGATCCCTGCTGAACATTGGAATGGACGGGCAACCCTGAAGATGACCATCCCTTTAAACATCAGGTGGGGGTGAGGATTACAGCAGTCCGTAATCCTACATTTCATTCCAATTATTATTATTATTATTATTATTATTTTTGTTTTCAAATGGATGGGACATTTTTTTTCCTCGCTTATTGTGGAATTCTAGTATCTCTAGAATCAAAGTTGCCTTTTGTATGCGGTCGGCGTCCCTTTAAACGCTTGTGATCTTTTGTGTTGTTTTTCCAGCTCAGGGTTGCTTGAGTGCAACAGTCAGAGAAGAATGGCTTTAATTAAACTCCCCTTATGTCATTTCCCCTCGGCACACGGCTCGGCTCTCATCGTTGAGTTTTCTGTTGCTGATTTTACAACCTAACATGATGAGATTTCAACACAAAAGGCAAGGCCTACCTCAAGCATTTGAGATTGAAAAATGATGTCATCGCGGAGACATGATGTATTATGGGTCAGAAGGAATGTGTCACACCCAGCCTAGCAGAGCCGCGGTAGTGAAACATTGAGCCGTTACTTTTATTTTTCTTATGATTCAACAACAGTAACACTGGGCTGAAAATACAGAACACTGCGTACGAATGACACACGCCTATGATTAAAATGAAGGATGATGCTTGCATTTCATTACACAGTCCGTCTGTTTTTATTTTCTTTATATTGCTAACGGTAATCAGTGGCACTGTCACACAGTGGTTAGTGATGTCACCTCAGACCTTCGGAGCTTTGGGTTTGAATTCCAGCTCAGCATCTGCGGACTATGTAGGTGCGACCAGAAGAAAACTAACCAAACCGTAAATCATTTGAAAAATCCACCTCAAAGAAAGGACAAGTGTCCGTGCATCTGTACGTCCATCTGGTCACTAGGATTACGAAGAAAGTTTTAAAACCAGGCTCTGTAAGATGACCCCAAGGACACAGATAAAGATTTGGGGTACCACCTTGGTAACCCCTTGTAATTTGACAGTTTGAACAGAGTAAACACACAAGACTTTAAAGTCATGAGTTGAAACAGAACTCAAGTAGTGAACTGGTTTATGAAGGAAGATAGTAGGAAGGGGCGGGTCCAGGAGGAGGGACACCCGAGATGACATCAGTGATGGAAGGGCCGTCAATCACCCGATTTTCAGAGGGAAAGGATCAGAGAACAGTGCCCACCCCTGGCTCGGCGGGTAATTACATTCGCAAGACCCTGTGAGCTGTCTCTAATGCGGACACATGTAACATTCAAAAAAATCAAAAGTGATCATAAAAATACCAAAAAAGGTTCTAAAAATAATAAAATTGGCCTGTTGTTTGATGCTATACACCAGCAATAACAGAGATGTTGTGATTTTCCTGTACCCGACCAGGACACTTGAATGAGGTTTACTGCTATAATGCCTAATGGCTAAGAACTTCACAAGGTGGGCAATGGCTGAGTGAATATTTCGATAAATCGGCACACATGTTGGGAAACCAAAACCCTGAGATGACTAGGCTAGAGTCACTAAACCAGTTCAATGCGATACGACCATCACAGCATCATCTCAGCAGAACACTTTGACTATAAAAGTGGTCAGTTCAAGGAGTGACATTGAGAGGAAGCCACAAAACAGGAAAAGGACTCCATGAGGGAAAGGGATCAGGTGCATATTATTATTATCTCACACCAAATGGACAACCCATGTATCAAAAACAAAACTAAATTTCAATCTGTCTTTTATGAGTTTCACAGATTGCCCACCTCAATAAAAGGGCAAGTGTCTGTTTATATATGTCTGTTGGTAGGGTTCAGAATAAATAATTAGAAATATGCAAAACATAGTAAAAAAGGCTACAAAATCCATTATTATACTAAAAATGTTATATAAGAATCTAAAAATCCGAAAATTGGTCTGTTATCTGATGTTAAATGCCAGCCGCAGCATGGTAACGAGAGACTTGCCTCTACTTAGGCAATGTGAACGAGGTTTATATGTGTAATGCTAATGGCTGATTGGCAATGGATGAGTAAAATATCAATATATCGACACACATATTGGGAAACTAAAGCTTCGACACAACTAAGCTACAGTTGTTAAACGAGACCAGTGTGATAGTGACTGTTGCCACAATTTCCCAGCAAAACACTTTGATCATAAGAGCGGTCAGTTTGACAAGCGACATTGGGAGGAAGCCACAAAAACAATAAAATGGCTCTTCTGCAAGGGTAGAGGTTCAGGAGCGTATTATTATTCCAGATCAAATGGAAAACCATGTATGAAATAAAAATCATGAAGTCTACATTGTTTACTTAGATTTCAACTCATTGTAGATGGGTAACATGACTAATAATTAATAATCCTATGAAGACAAGAAAAAATATTTAATATGAGACAAGTGAAGAAACATTTCAGCAGTTATTTATTATATAAGTAAAGATCGCTAATAAAATGAAAGTAATTTCCTGTCACATGTAGACATCATTTTGCTGCAACACTAGAATGTGTCCTGGTAGTATGATACCCACTTTGCCAAAAGTGATGACAATAATGGCAATCACTATCCTAAAGAGGCATTGAAGACAGAAATTAAACTCAAAGCTCCACAGCACTTGGGGAAAGCATGTCATCACCTTCTTCTGCAGGAATCTAAACACAGAAAAGAGTGGTTGCTAGGTAACCTTTTTATGGGCAGGGTGGCTTTTTGGGATGGGAGCTTTCTTTTGGAGGAAACCCAGTAATGTGCACGGTGGTGATGTAAATAGGCAGCATGTCAAAACTCACAGCGCTCCTCTGTAGTCATTAAATGAGAGGGATAGATAGATAGATAGATAGATAGATAGATAGATAGATAGATAGATAGATAGATAGATAGATAGATAGATAGATAGATAGATAGATAGATATTACTTTGTATGTCATCAGAGTAGTATAGCAAGCAATCAAAAACAACCACAATAAACACACAGAGAATAACAAAAAGCTGAAAATTTCTGACTTCACTAAACATAAAAGAGCTGTCACAGTTACAGTGAGACATTATAAAGTCGTATTGCTATTGAAGGAGCCCCCGTAGGGCTTCTTCACATACATCTGAAGAAAGATTAGCTGGATGAAAGTCCTTTGTGTTGTTGTGTCATAGAAAGGATGTGTAGCGTTGTTCCTGATGGCACTCAGTTTTGTCTTCTCCACTACTACCTCCAGCAGGTCCAGAAGGCTTCACATAACTAAGCCTGCCTTGTTAATTAACTTGTTGATTCAGTGGTCTTCATTTGAACTGATGGTATTGACCAAGCACACCACAGTGTAGAAAATTAACCACAGAGTTATAGAACATGTAAAGGATGTCAATATCCACATCGAACGAACCCCAACACACCACAGCGTATAAAATCACACTGACAATCACAGAGTTATAGAAGATGTGAATGATGTCACTACCCACATTAAACTAACACTAAAGACAAAAATAGTCTGCTCTGCCCTTTCTCCCAAAGTTCCTCTGTGTTATGAGACCAGTCCAGCTTGTCATTGATGTGGATCCCCAAGTACTTCTAGCAGTGCAGCACCTCCATGTCCACTCTCTGAATAGTAACCAGGTGTAGGGGTTCTTTTTTTGTGACAGTTCCTGGGTTTTGTTGATGCTGTTTCTCCTGGTGCCGTATTTAAGGTCTAGAGAATGGTAAACTGACTAGCAAGATGATGTTGTCCTCTTCCGTTCATCTGACTGTGAAGTTCTGTGAAGCGCTACCTAAGGATTTGCTGCCAAGTGTGAAGTGGCTAGGATGAAGCAAGTGTGAGGCAACTGTTTTGGAAAAGAGTGGATTGGTCTCTTCAGATGAAGGGGGAAGCAACTGGAATTAGTGAAGGTGTTTAAGTATCTCAGGATCTTCTTCATGAGTGATGGAATAAAGGAGTGTGACATGGACAAGTGGATTGGAGCTGTTCGTGTAGGTGGTGTACCGGCCTATGGTGATGAAGCCAGAGCTGAGTCTAAAGACAAAGTTCTCAGTTTATTGATTGATCAGCATCCCTATTTTTACATATGGTCACGAGATTTGGATAATGACTGAAACGATGAGGTTGTGCATACCCACTGCAGAAATGGAGGTTCTTCGCAGGGTGGCTGGGCTGACACTCCATGATATGGTGAGAAGCTCAGTGATTCAGAGTCACTGCTCTTCCAAATCAAGAGAAGCCAGTGAAGATGGTTTGGTCATATCGTAAGAATGCCCCCCAGGTGGCTCCCCCTAGAGTTGCTCAAAGCACGGCCCACTCTCGGGAAGCTTTGGAACACCTGGGAATTATTCAGGAGCAGCTGGGATCTACAGCTGGGGACAGGGAAGTCTGGGCTGACCCTCACCAGGAAAAGCCATTTCAGAACATGAGATAAATTGAGAACGGAGAACAGGGCAGAAGATTCTCATGCTAGGGGTTAGCACTTGATAATATGCCATGTCCAGAATGACGATGGTTTCACAGCGTGTCTCGGTTCAGGATGTTGATGGAGTCTCATTTCAATCTCATCCCTCCATGTGGTGTGCGGCTTTGGCTACATTTTAATAATTTCACATTTCACTGTCCTCAGAGACTCCACTTACAATAAAAGACGGGGAAAGTGTTTTGGCGTAAACTAATGGTCTTCACGCTCCACTGCAGAAACATCTGTACGCCGAATATTAGGGGAAATGGGAATTGTGGAGAAAGTTACGCAGTCTGCACCTTTTGTCCTTCGTAAACCAAGCAATTTAATCTTCTAATTGTACACTGGCACGGTGAAATAATATTGACCCTATTTCCCTTTTCAAAGTAAACAGTTTGACGTTCTTCTTGTATTTCATCCTGGAGAGAAATCTGTATGTTTACCTTCTTCCTCTGGCTCTTTCACCCAACGCTACTTCCTACATTAATGTTTGGACCTCTGCCTGCTCCTGTCACCTTTAAATGATCACACATGCTGAATGTGGTTTTGTTAGCACTGCTTGGATGTGGAACTTTTAGACCCTTAGAGTTACACCCTTTTGTCATCAAGAGAAAGCCTGTTTCAGATTAATAAGCTTTGGCTCCTTCAAGGAGCTTGCAGGCTACAGGCTTGCTTCTGGAGTTTTGAGGACCAGGCGTACTTCATCCTTAATTTTATGAGTGATGTGGTCAATAACAGGAAGATGCTGGAAATCTACAAAGTCAAATCGCTAACCAGAAATCAAAGCAAAAATTTCATCTAAGATTAGTTGAGCAAACACATGGAGACCTTAATACAGTTGTGTTGATGACATCACCTGTCGCCTACTCCTGGTGCATCATGGGAAAAATGGCCATGCTATCCAAACATCCATCCCGCTATTTCCTATCTACAGGGTCACGGGAGTCTGCTGGAGCCAAACCCAGCCAAACAGAAGGCGCAAGGTAGGAAACAAACCCTGGGCAGAGCACCAGCCCACTGTAGGGCACATCCACCCACACACGGGACAATTTAGAATCGCCAATGGACTGTGGGAGGAAACCGGAGCATCTGGAAGAAACCCACGCAGACATGGGGAGAACATGCAAACTCCACGCAGGGAGGACCCGGGAAGCGAACCCGGGTCTCCTAACTGCGTGGCAGCAGCGCTACCCACTGCACCACCGTTCCACCCTGTTATCCAAAAAGCAGTAAATAATTAGAAACTTTTCAGCAACACCTCTGATCTCAAAATAAGTTGCTGATATGAGCTTGGAGCCACAGAAATATGAAATAATAATGATAATAATTCTATTTATATAGCACTTTTCTCACTAGTTAAAGCGCTTTACACAGTAAGTGGGCAGCCACCACTACCATCCATCTGGATGATGCAACAGCAGCCATTTTGTGCCAGTACACTGACCAGACATTAGCTGTTAGGTGGTGAGGGGGTGAGAGGCAGTTAGCCAATTAGAGACAGGGGATGAAATAAGGGGCCATGGTGGGCAATTTAGCCAGGACATCGGGATTTTTGACAGTGTTTTCCCCCTAGTGAACTATATTGGAGGTGTTTTTGGAACTTTTGGGAGTTAAATGCTTTGGAACTCCAAGTATTGTGACACGGTTAAACAGTAAAGTGCCATATAGCGCAAAAAGGAGTTGTCAGCTTGGCAATCCAAGGTGAACAAAAGAACTTGAAATCCCAAGAAAAGTCACAATAAAGAGCGAAAAGTTCAAAATTTATAAAAAATATTAAGCCGCTATTGCTTTTGTGGGTGGTCCCTCAAGAGGTGGGGCCACCTGCCAATCACATTCTTGAACTGCCTTCAGCCCTATAAATTGGAGGATCTCCCACAGTTCCAGGTGGTTCATTGTGAATACACTGTGGAGCTGGTGAGTATACTTGAGTTTATTGTGAATTTTGTTAATAATTGGATCTCCATTTTTGACTTTCTGCTTTGTTTTTTGACCTTGTTTTTGGAATCAACAACAACATTTATTTATATAGCACATTTTCATACAAAAAGTAGCTCAAAGTGCTTTACATAATGAACATAGAATAAGAGTAAGGTCCAATGGCCAGGGTGGACAGAAAAAACAAAAAAAAAACTCCAGACAGCTGAAGAAAAAAATAAAATCAGTAAGGATTCCAGACCATTAGACCGCCCAGTCCTCTCTGGGCATTCTACCTAACATAAATGAAACAGTCCTCTTTGGATTTAGGGTTCTTATGGAAGGACTTGATGATGATGGTCACGTAGACTTCTTTAGTCCATCATTGTCGGAGCGTCATGATGCTTTGAGGAGGTGGTGGTGGCGCAAACCGGAAAAAGAAACAGAAGAGAGAGTTTGGGTCAGTACGGATTTTAGAGTCACCATGAATAGTTATTATGATGAATTGAACATACAGAGTATCAGGATTAAGTTAAAGTGAAGTTATAAAAGGCCATGTTACAGTAATGTGTTTTCAGCAGTGTTTTAAAGTGCTCTACTGTATCAGCCTGGCGAATTCCTATTGGCAGGCTATTCCAGATTTGAGGTGCATAGCAGCAGAAGGCCGCCCGCCTCACCACTTCTTTTAAGCTTTGTTCTTGGAATTCTAAGGAGACACTCATTTGAGGATCTGAGGTTACGATTTGGGATATAAGGTGTCAGACATTCCGATATATAAGATGGGGCAGATTATTTAAGGCTTTATAAAACATAAGCAGAATTTTAAAGTCAATTCTGAATGACACAGGTAACCAGTGTAGTGACATTAAAACTGGAGAAATGTGTTCGGATTTTCTTTTCTTAGTTAGGATTTTAGCAGCTGCATTCTGCACTCGTTGCAAGTGATTTATGTCTTTTTTGGGTAGTCCTGAGAGGAGTGCGTTACAGTAATCTAGTCGACTGAAAACAAACGCGTGAACTAATTTCTCAGCATCTTTCAGTGATATAAGAGGTCTAACTTTACTTATGTTTCTTTAATGAAAAAATGCTGTCCTAGTGATCTGATTGATATGCGATTTAAAATTCAGATTGAAGTCAACAATTACCCCTTGGTGATTTGGATTCCATTTTTGCCTTTTTGCTCTGCAGAGCATCTAGTGATTGCAATACTTTTTATAAAGAATACATCTTTTATTTAAATAAAGATGCTGTGCTTGCCTTTATTACTAGCAGGGTTTGCTGGTGATATCCCCCTCTAGTGGGCATTATTGGAAGTGTTTTGGAACTCTTTAGTTCATGACACCTGAGTGGACCCACATTATAACAAAAGTAGTTTTCTGTCCTGCAGTTGCAGTCCTGAGATGTTGCTTGAGTATGGTGTGGCAAAAAACATTTAAGGATACCCCATCGCTTACATAAAGTGCCCGATAACTCCCAAAACTGCAATCTGAGTACATCTAAGGTATCCATCTGATAGCTTTGATTACATGCCAACTTAAGAAATTACTGTTACGAGCTTGCAGGCCATCATGTTACTGGACATGGCAGGTGCGTCTCTGGGCAGTTGGCACATATCATGTCCTGATTTCAGCCCTGCAATAAATGGCGAGGTAATAAACAGCTTCTTAAAGACACTCTGTGCCAGGAGGAAATGCTGTTGTTGCTACTGTATGACTGGCACAATAAACAGTATCATAAACTCCTCACCTTAAGATAAGCAGTACGCTGTCACAGCACGGGCCTTCCAAGTGGTGTTGCCCACCCTGCCTTTTCTTAGCAGATCAAGTGGTGTTTCAGCAGTAAACGGTTACACGATACAGCCACAGGATTACTGCCAGGGGATCGCCATTCAGCTGACAGCATGAAACTGAGGGATCCTGCAATGGCAGCTGCTGCCAGCCTGCCTTTGGTCTATGGGCAGAAATTTAAAAAAGGTGCCCACTTATTCCTCTTGGAGGGGGTACAACCACTCTGGGTAACCATCTGCCTTTATACTCTTCAGACTGACTGTGCACTTATTGTATGCACATTTATGGTTATGGCTGCCCTGCAATATTTCTTAAGTTTCCAGAATAATGTATATCCATATTTAATCTGGTAGATTTATATCGTAATAGCAGGTGGGGTTGATTTGGGTTCCCGAATAGAATGGGTGGACCTTTACCTGCCTGGAAGGTCCATATAATAGAAGGATGGGGCATTCAGGGCTATAGACTCCCCCAAAGCACTAGGTGGTGGAGTCCCTTTGTTAGGCACAACTGTGAGGCAACCTGGGAATTGTAGTCCCATTGGACAGCCCTTCTGGGTGCAGTGGGTGCTGCCAGAGAGGGCTGTTGAGAGCGGGTATCCTTACTTTGAGGGTTTACGCCATGCAATGTTGTGGAATCAGAAGTACTTCTTGGTCAGGTATTAAGGGTGCCACCTCACCTCACTCGTTATGCCAGCAGGCGACTGTAAGACGAGGAGGTAGTGAGGGTCTGAACCAGGGGAACAACTATCTGCAACCAAAGCGAAATATTGTGAGACAAAATCAAAAGTCAGGAGGATTGCAGAGTTCAAAAAAACAAAATTTTCAAAACAGGTTTGAAGGTTTATTTGAATCCGTATAGTCGGATGGGGAAGCATACCCCAGCATGATAATTTCGTTGTGTCATGATGGACACACCCACTCTAAGGTCCAGCCCACTCCGAGTACACGCCCACTCTGGGACTCTCCTAGCAATAGGAATCAACAACAGCGCCGTCAAAATGGTGGCGATATAACGGTCCAAAATTAACCGTAGGGCAGTGTTTCCCACCCTTTGTGGTGTCACGACCCAGTTTTTCACATGCCAGTGTGTTCGTGAGCCCTCCAGGGGGTGAAATGGATCCCTCTCCGTGAATTGAGCGCGATGGTCTAAGTGGGTTGAGTGGGGTTTGTCCATCTCGTTGAATCGAGTGCTCATCTCCTGGCCCTACTCAGACAGTTTATCGGTCAGTTTGCTGTCAGGACAGCATGCAGGCAGCATGGAAAATGAAAATTCACTTAAATTTTGGACATTCTTTTCGAATAACCCAGTACTGTTACAAAAATTATAAAGCAAAGGCACAAAACCGAGGCACATGAACTCACAGCAGATGGAAGAAACTGAAACTGAAAATTAACCACAGAATGTGAGCCGGTGGTAATGCTGTGCCAAGCTCCTTCTGCAGATTTCGGAGATCTTACTTAAGGTGTTTCATCTTCCCACTCCAGAACATTCACAAGAATTCCTGGACAGACTACTGGGGGAAACATGAAGTCTCTGCTGATCTGTTTGATGGGCATAAATGACAAATTCACACCTCCCAAGTCTTCCATAAGCTTTGAGAGTCACCTGGAAATTAATAGCTTCTCCTGGAGTCACTCAAGTGATTCCTAATCTTCCAGAAATCCCTCATCTTCCCAACTGGAAACCCCAAAGGCACCCATCAGACTGGAACCCCCTCCCCCCCCAAAGCAGACAACCCAAGGGTGCACATCAGCCCAGAAACCTGAAGGGGGGACCTCCCACTCCCAACGGGACATATCAGACTTGAAACCTTAATCGGGATCCCCAAAGGCGCCCAGCAGACTGGAATCCCCAAAGCCTGCAAGGGTGCCTGTTGGACCAGAAACCCCAAGGGGGACCACGACGCCTGATACCAAAAACTCCTTGAAACATCCCTACTCATAGGCTCCGTGGACCCTTTACTGTATGCGTGGTCTTCACTCACACATCCCTGAAATCAGAGCTGCAAACATGGGATGTCTGCAAATTTACCATAAAGTGTACAGAATGTTAAGAGATCTGGAAACTTTGTGAATCCACTTTAGGTTTGTCGATTAACCTAAAATGAACATCTTTGATAATATGGGAGAAAAACCCATGTAGGGACTGGTAGAGCACACAGACTCCGCAGGAGGGGCCTGAAGATAGAACGCGGAGTCCATGGACATGCTAACCACTATGCCACCCCATGACACAATCAAAATGCACTCGTGCTTAGATCAGCATCTGGAAAGATCTACAAATACTGCAGAAAGCCACAGATGTGTTATTTACTTTCTCTTTTTTTTTTTTTACATTATTTCTCTCTATCCGTAACGCAATCTGTCATAATGTTGACATGACTACAAAGGTCCTCTTATCTGAAGGAACTCACGCTTCCTCTCTGAATGCCAGCAAGGGGTTACAACAAGTTCATTTTTCAGTCACGGACTGGAAACTAAAACTGAACTTCTGAAAGGCCACTCTTTGAATAATCTCAAAGTTTCAATTTTAATATCACATACTGAGATGAACTTTATTTTCTATATTTGTAGATTTTTTCAGAACTATTTTGGTTCTGTCATGATGGGGCTTGTTGTTCTTCTTCTTATTCTTCTTCTTATTATTTGTGTTAATCCAGGATTGGTGCCAATCATCAGTTCTTCTGCTCCATAGCATCGTCTGGGTCAACATGAGACATGACCCATATTCTCTTCCAGCCGGTCGAACCAGCATTCCTTTTGGTCTTTAAACTGGGTCTTCTACATTGAGGGCTAAGTCACTGATTGGTTAACACTTAAATGCCACTTGCCTGTACCATTGTAGGGCACGCGTTGTGTGCCCTACTATATAAACATATATATTGTCATCAACCAGGGGAACACACAAGTCTACCAGGAAAATTTCGGGGTGCTAATTGGGTTGCACCTTTCAATAGCTTAACTGTTCAACATCATAAACAGGTGCTCAGCAGAGCACAAGAAATTCAAAATGCAGGAAGGCTGTATTGTCTATCCAGCCAAGGGGTGAGAAGCTCTGTAGAGCGGTTATAGGGTCAGGTCGGAACTCTGCCTGGTGGTGTGCTCCTCTGGGAACGTCTCAGCTTTATAGTCGCGAAATCGCAAGGGGTGGAGTCAGTTGCCCTAAATGGGTGGTTTCTCTGAGTTGTTTGGTGAAGAGACAGTATGGTCAGCAATAGCATCCCCTGTGTTCAGGAGTGGTGGTGCTTACTTCTGATAAGCCCAGAAGGTGACCACCTGATGCATATGTGTGACTATACCTGTATATATATATATATATAGGACCTAGAAGTCGTAGTGGACTCTAAGCTATCGACTTCCAGACAGTGTTCAGAAGCCATTAAGAAGGCAAACAGAAGGTCAGGTTATATAGCGCCTTGATGTGTGGCGTACAAGTCACAGGAGGTTCTGCTCAAGCTTTATAACACACTGGTGAGGCCTCATCTGGAGTACTGGGTGCAGTTTTGGTCTCCACAAAATGAGCAGTAGAAAAGGTCCGGAGAAGAACAACTAGGGTGAGCCCAGGGCTACAGGGGTTGAATTATGAGGAAAGATTAAAAGAGCTGAGCCTTTACAGTTTAAGAAAAAGAAGATGAAGAGGAGACCTGAGTGGAGTGTTTAAAATGATGAAGGGAATTAGTGCAGTGGATCGAGACGCTGACTTTAAAATGAGCTCATCAAGAACACGGGGACAGAGTTGGAAACTTGTGAAGGGGAAATTTCACACAAACATTAGGAAGTGTTTTCTTTACATAAAGAACGATAGACACTTGGAATAAGCGACCAAGTAGTATGGTGGGCAGGAGGACTATAGAGACTTTCAAAACTCGACTTGATGTCTTTAAAGAAGAAATAAGTGGAGAGGACTGGCGAGCTTTGCTGGGCTGAATGACCTGTCCTCGTTTAGATTGCTCTAATGTTCTAATATATATATATGAATATATAATTACAGTTCATATATAGTAAAATAAGATACAAACAATGAAAAAGAGTTTTGATGCCATTTTGCTGAGCCCACATAATTGAAAATTTTAAATCAAAAGAAGAACATGCAGCAATTGCGAAAACGTCTTCACAGACTCGAGCTCGTAGCCAAACTGACTCAAAATGGCCGATTTCCAGGTTTTGAGTTCATGAGACAGGAAGGGACCAGACAGATGGACATGGAAATGATGTCAGAGATGGAGTGGCTCTCAATCTCCATTCTGTTGGAGGAGGAGAAGTGAAGGCAGTAGTATACAGCGCCATCCTCTGTCCCGGGATTTAATTACTATCACCAAAGCCCTTAAGCTGTCTTCCATATGCACACACCTGACTATATTTATACGAGGGTCACTCAAAAAGTTTCTGCACTTTAATATTTTCATTGGAAACGGTGAAGGCGGGAGAAGTAGTAATTGGTCATGTCAGAGTGTGTCAAGAGACGAGTTCTGTCTGGCAAGCTGGCTGCCCTTGTAGTTGAGTATCAGTGACATCGCCCTGTGGTGGAGATGTCTGCGAAACTTAGAAATTGTACCAAAGAGGAACAGCAACCTGTCATGTGCTTTTTGTATGTCGGGAACACATCTCCGCATGTGTGCTCAGTATGGGGATAAAGTTCTCTCTCGTAGAGTCGTCTATGAGTGGATTGAAATGTTTGAAAATGGCCGTACTAGTGTGATGGATGCGGAGCTCTCCGGACGTCCCGCTACAGCCATGTGATGATGATGATGACGATGTGAAAGCAGTGGTGCATCGGTGGCTATGCACTCAAAACCAAAAACATTATTTTGCTGATGGCATTAAAAAGTTGGTACGACGCTGGGTAAATTGCATCGCAAAGGAAGGTGACTATGTAGAAAAGGGATATAATTTGTTTTATAAATTCTTAATGAATAGAGTAAAATAAAAAGTGAGGAAACTTTTTGAACATCCCTTGTATATGGCGGTCATCGAGTGAAGAAGAGTCAACAAGAACTGGAATATTTTGGGGTGCCAACACAGCCCTCCCCATTTACTAACAATGTCCATCCATCCATCTATTATCCAACCTGCTATATCCTAACTACAGGGTCATGGGGGTCTGCTGGAGCCAATCCCAGTCAACACAGGGCGCAAGGCAGGAAACAAACCCTGGGCAGGGTGCCAGCCCACCTACTAACAATGTCCAAAATGAAAAAAAAAAGCTTGATGGCGTGAATAATGATAGACCAAGGTAAGTGCCACGTGTTCAAGAGGCCTCTAATCATTTCGGCTGTGCCAATGGGTCCACAGAGTTGGAGCTCCTCTCTCTGTAGGTTGTCTCCGTGACCAATGGCACCTCTTTCAGGGTGGTCATCCCTTTGAAGCTCTGGGACCGGAAGGGTCCGGGTCAGTTGCTCTCACTGGGCAGTTTCTCAAGACTGCGGTGGAAGAAAATAACAAGACTGTTAGCAGCCCAGGGTGGTATCACATACCTGGCAAGTGATCCTCAGACATGCCTTCGTGACAATATACATATTTATATGGTTGTCTTAAATCCAGATTCTAACTGTCTTAATTCAGCTGCATTCTACGTAGCATTACATCAGCAAACAATGCCAATATCATTTGTGTGGTAGAAGTCTAAAAACAGGTCTGTCATTGATGGTGACATATTCACTCCCAAGCAGACCCATAGCCATCAGATGGGCACAAACACTAAAGAGAAAACGTCAAGGAAAGGAAGCGAGGGGTGGCGATTACACACTTGTGAGCTGGTGAGGGCTGTTCACGAAAACGCCTATGGAAAATCTTCTTAATCCTTTGATCATAAATCAAACCGGGCGCAGGCTGGAGCTGGCAGAGGGAAATCTGAAATGGACAAGGACCAAAATGAGCTGCCCACGTGTGAGTACGAATGCATCACCAGGCCCTTGGCTTGTTCCAATTTTCCACTTCATATTTTAGGCAGTGTGTCCGAGTGACTAAGGAACTGGACTGCAATCCATAAGGCTGCTGTTTGGATTCCTAGATGTGTCATCTGAACTCAATCAGTAAAAAAATAAATATTACATGAACATTAGCACTAATGTCGCTATAATGAAGAACGCTCCTTCTAAGAAAGTGTCACAGGTTTAAGGAGTTCAGATTTGTTTCTTTGTGATTCTGATCAATTCTGATTTATATTTTTTTATGTCATGACAAAGCCATTTTGCTTGTTATTTAATGGGTGGTCCATATTGTTTGTTAACAACGGTATTTGACGTCATTTTGGGTTCCTCATTTACTAGCATCTAACATTTGGATCTAAAATATAATCGTCTTTGCCAAAATTCAAGAGTTATTTAGGGAAAGGTTCATCACATGGGATTTTTGCTTTTTTGTCAATGATGCTACAAAGAAGGTTTATTTTTTTGTCCAGTATGTCCTGCGTTATGGTTTCTAGATTGATGAATGAAGTAATTTTATCTAAATATTTAGATTAGATTAGATTAGGTCAATTTTATTAATTAACCCAGCCACAGAGGATGCACAAACCAGTGTGGGGTTCCCAAGCCCGGATAAATGGGGAGGGTTACGTCAGGAAGGGTATCCGGTGTAAAATTTTGCCAAATCCATATGCAGACAGATAATCTGCTGTGGCAACCCGTAACGGGAGCAGCTGAAAGAAGAAGAAGGTAAATTTTATTAATTCTAAGTGGAAATGTAAATTCATACAGCAGCAGACGCATAAATGCAATACCGCACGATTCACATTATTTTATGTATCACTCTCTTCACTGAGTGCAGATGCAGAACACTGTGATCAATTCTCAGTTAAAATACAAGTACAGGTGATACTAATTATGAAAGACAGAACAGGTACTCATATCTGTAGGTTTGTTAAAACACAGGGAGAATAAGGTGGCACTGATCAAACAGAAATAAAACCATCGATATCTGCCCAATAATTCATTGATGAATTATGGCCAGTTGACAAAGGTGGAGATTAAAATCATACAAGTGAAAGTCAAAAATACAGAGACAGTCCTGGACTGTCTACAGTGGAGTCTGTGCTGACCATCCACTCTGACCAGAGAATCTTTTCTACCTGGTGATTCCAACATTCCTGTATCTGAGATGAGTTTTCCGCCCGCAGGTGACCAGCCTGGCAGTAGAGCAGTGGTGCCAAGTGACATACCCAGATAACACAAAGAAGAGAAACAGAAATACAGGAGGGAGAGTAACGGTTTATAAATAAATTTATGACTAATATTTCTGTAGCAAGGACTAATAAACGGAATTGCAGTACACACAGCTAATCAGCAGCTCTAGTCAGGGTATGCCTGTCATGACTCAGGAGTCACAAAAGCACAGGAGACCCAAAAACACTTTCAAAAAATTACCCTCTGTGGTGGGTGGGGTGGGGGGCTTACTGTTCAAACCCTGACTAGATAAAAAAAGGGGCCAGGATGAGTCTTTATAAAATAGAAAATGTATTTAAACAAATGGCTCTGTAGTCCAATAAGCTCCTAGGAGCACAAAAGGAGTGGCCATTGAAGGCAAGGCAATCCACAGCAGACACGGTCCCAACAGAGAATCCACAAGGCAAAGTCTAAAGACAGAGCACAGGTTCAAAAATCCAGGAGATCACAAAAGCAAAACACAAGTCAACACTCCACTTCTTAACACGTTCGGTATGGACCACCAGGAGCTATGGAAGGCCCGCCAATATACAGTACAGTGTGTACTGGCAGTGAGTGGCAGGGGGTCCCCGTTAGAGGGACCATCCACAAAACACATAGAACATAACCGGAGCATTTTTCATGTTTGTAAACCAAACAAGCAAAAAGAATCATGTGCACAATAAACAAAAGAAAGATTAATAGAAATAAATGGCACAAAACTGGACAAAACTTAGAAAAAATACGTCTGAACCTCAGCCAGGAGAGAAATGCCAGCTGAAATATGACAATGCTGGACTAATGTTTGAATTTAAGAGCTGAGACTAAAGGGGGGCACCTCTTACAGTAGTAAGCAGGTCGTTCCACAGTTTCGGGGCCATGTAACTAGAAGCTTGGCCTCCTGCTGTTATTTTATTAATCCTTGGAACCTTAAGCAAGCCGACATCTTCCAATCTCAATGTGCACTCTAGTTTGTAAGTAGCTATAAGTTCAGATAAGTAAGGAGGGCATCGGCCATTTAAGGCTTTATAATTTCAAAGGTGGATTTTGAAATCGGCTCTACGTTTATCTGGGAGTCAGTGTAAATAAAGTAAAACTGGAGTTATGTGTTTCTACTTTCTAGTTCTTGTAAGGATTCTTGCAGCAACATTTTGAATCAACTAAGATGCATAAAGAGCGAGCCAGTGAATAACGCATTGAAGAAGTCAATCCTACTAGAAGTAAATGCAGAAATTAAGGTGGAAATTAATGATACAGACTCACAGGACAAATAATACAATCAATCAATAGAGAGAGAGAGAGATGGGTAATTAATAATGGGATATTGTGCAGAAATAGCAAAATGAATGCAAGTGATTAGCGATTCCTTTTGATTTTGATTCTTGTTCTGGAAATAAAAATCCACAAAGATCAAACTCAGAGGACATGCCACCTCTGTCTGGAGTGACGGTTCATCTTCCAGCATGACAAAGACCTGAAGCATTCAGCCAGAACAATACCGGAGGGGCTTTGGGACAAGTCTCTGAGTGTCTTTGAGTAACTCTGACATGATGAAGTGTAACTGTAGCAAAGACAATCCACCTAACCTTCATATCTTTGGACTGTGAGAGGAAGTTGGAACACTTGAAGAAAACCCACCCAAGAAACGGCGAGAATATGCAAAATCCATGCAGGGAGCACCCGGGATACCAATTGGGGTCTTCTTGTTGCAAAGAGGCAGCAGCATAACCACAGCACCACCGAGTGCTGCCGGGGCTTTCATGTTGTCATTCTCAGTTTATGGTGGGCTTGATAGCATTCTCTACGTCAGTCATCTCCCCTTTCACAAGAGGACAGGATTGCTCATAACTTTAAAGTTCCGGGGTAGATGACAGCAAAGTTTGAAGTATTTGATTCAATTGGTCACTGAGAAGCTGGCCGTGGGCAGAACAAGCGGAGAGATCAAAAGCACCAAGAAGATCAGAAATCTTGATTGTTCTGTTTTGTTTAAATGTTTTTAAAGTAATAAGTCACAGTCTTCGCTATCAGAGGGACTGAGCTACACCCACTAAAGAAAGCAGCAGGACAGGATAAGCGTGGGCAGGTAACTTTGAAAATGTATCATAATAAAAATAGAAAGGGCAACAGATGGAAAAGCTGCTCGTGTTTACTCAACAGAAAGTTGAGATTAAAGGCAAGAAAAACAGACAAGGAGAGACGACTCTCCATGACATCCACAGGGCAGTTCAGGTCACTTGGAATTATTTCTGACTTCTAGTTGTGTTCGGGGGGGTTGGGGGGGGCACAGCATGACACCTTCAAAGTCACTGCTCTTTCTCTGTGTGCCTATTGTCTGCCGTGATGGTGGGACAGGTAACAGCAGATTTATTTAACCCTTGATAAAGTCCACCAGGCCACTAGAGGGCAGTTAGACATTTGCAGGAGTACTGGAAAGGACAGACAGCCTAACTGTTATGTTCAAGCCAGTATTCCCAAGGTTCAAATTCCTTTTTGATGTCTGTTTAATTTATTTTTAATTCTTTAATTATTAACATTTATATTAATGTTGTTGTTTATGTTTATTCTTCATATAATTACTTCTTTTTATATCAGTTTTGTTTTTCTGCATCCAGCCCTGCAAGCTGGTCCTCCAACTTACATGGAAGACTTGGAGATTGGTGGCTGGATTGGCACTCCAGCCAGTGTAAAAACCCTCACAATGTTCCAGCGTAGTGCTGAGGTGTCACCCGCTGCCCTCAGATTCCAGTCCAAGTGGTTTGTCGTACTGTGGGTGCAGCGATGTACTATCAGCACCTGCTCCCCAGCCTTGTTTATTATTCAGCGTTGATGTGTGAGAATTTCTTCTACCAAGTTCATTGTAATTTGTGGGTGGTTCCCCACAAGAGGCGGGGCCAACTGTCCATCTCTCTCTCTCTAGAGAACCGCCCCCCAACCCTACAAAGCCTAAGAAGACAGGCAGCTATAAGTATGTAAAAGGTGTTGGTGAATCTTCTTGTGTTTTTGACTACCATTATTTCTGGATTACTGTATTTTTGACCTTCTTGCTTTAAGTTTTGGACCACTCTATACGGTGTGAAATAATCAGCCTTGACACACACTAAAAGTTTTGGGGCAGCCACCCGAACACTTGAGATTTGGCTGCAAAAAGAGAAAATAGGTTGCACAGTTGTGTACAGAGTGCAAAACAGAACTGATTAACAGAGGAAAGATGGCTGGGTTTCAAGGTCGGTCTGGGGAAGTGATGTCATCAGGTCCGGAACCGGACGTGAGGTTACTGGGCCTGGAACTGGAAGTGACGTCATCGGGCCCAAAACTGGAAGTGAGGTCATCGGGATCAGAACTGGAAATGACATCATTGGGCCTGGGACTGAAAGTGACGCCATCGGGCCCTGGAACCGGAAGTGATGTCATCAGACCCAGGCAGAATTTCCCGTGTTTGATCTGCAGGAATAGCAGAGAAAGGATTATTGCACTCTGCCATCCCCTGGCCTGGCATGGAATTACCTTCTTTTGAGCCCTTTAACTCTCTCCTATGCGCACGTGTGTGATAATGGAGAATCTCAGTATCGGAGGATTTTGTCTTGCCATGTGATTCCCTTTGGAGGCAGCGAATATGGAAGGCCTGAAGGAGTTTTACATGATGGCAATAAAAAGTCCAAGTCTCAGAAGCCTACAGCATGGTGGGGACACACACTGCAGGGTGTGCAGCAGTCTTGTTGGTGGAGACACGAAGGTCTCAGTTTGAAAACACCCACCTTTGAAAACATCCAAAGGAGTGGGACGCAAGCTTGAGTCTATTTTGAATTTCGCCATTGAATGTTCTACTCTACCGCTCATTAAATTAACTCAATCTACGTGATGAAAGAGAGTTGTAGTGAGACAAATCGGTGTTCTCCAAAGCAAACCCAGGAAGACGTTCTGAATAATAAAGGAATCTGCTTGGGTAATTTATTAGACCAGAACCAAATGCACAAGGAGGATCAAAAAAAGGAAAGACGCAGAGTACGCAAAAAAGGGGGAAGCAAAAAACAAATGTCCATAACCTCTGGACCATCCCTTACTCTTTAGTACTCTCTGTCACAATACGCTCCTTCCTGTCTCCAGAGTTGTGATGAGCAAAACGGTAAAATTTCAATTCGTGTACAGTTTTGTGCAATCGGCATGTTGGCTCTCTGATCTCGGTCCACAATCCTCGATGATGATCCTTACACAGGTTCACCTACGGAAAACTTGCCATGACTTTTATTTTGTGTACGGTCAAGTTCTAAGTGCTCCGCCATAGGCTGTGAGTGACCATTGTGAGAATCCCACTACGCAATCTAATTGGTAGTAGATGGTACATCCCAAACATCTGAAGGAATAACATGCACTAGATTTTCCACTCCAACAGATGGTGCATCTTAAACATTTGCAGTAATAAAATGCACACATCTTAGACGGGTACCACAGCTAGTCCACCTTAATAAAAGTTTTTGTGTTTCTGTGTATCGGTTTGTCTGTATAGGTGTGAACTCCAGTCTTCTTGTTGCATGGCAGCTACCACTGCACCACCATGCCACCCAAGTACCTTCACATTATGATAAATGAATGACCCACTTTAGAAACTGACCTCAATTAGGTGAGCTTTTCCTTAGACGTCAAATGTTTCTCCAATAACCGCCGATTTTTTAACACTTCTCAACACATAAAAGACTTTGCTACCAATCAAAGTTTGCATTGCACTTGTGGCAGCTGTGTTTTATTTTTGTAGTGTTGGCAACCGCAAAGCTGACTCCCTGGACGCGAAACACGTGTTGACTGCGATTGGACTGCTGGCTTTGGTTCTGCATTTCTCATATCTACGTGTTCCAGCTAGCATTTCTGCACTAGCATTTCTGCGCTAGCCCTCTGTTAGTTTTGACTTATAAAACCAAAAGGACTTTCCCTTTAAATTCGATTAAATGTCCCATAAAACAAAAATGACAAAAAGTCACTAAGTGAGCGGAACCTTGCCAGTTGTACAGATGTTCTTGCCAGATTTCATGGTGTACTAAACCTAGGAAGAGTTCTGGATCTAATTAAACCTGAATTGAGACCCCCTGCCCCATGCGCTTGCCCAGAATAGAAGCCCAATAAATGTAAACTCAAAGTTTTCTGGCTTTAAAGCTGATTTTATACCGGAAACATTCCATGTCATCATGGTATAAATCACAGAAGGTGGTAGATCGAGGTCAGTCATTCACCCTGGCCACGCCTGTAACTCCGCCCACATAACTGTGTTACCTAGCAACTCTAATCTGGCGTCATATGATAGGATGGGCAGGGGAATAAGAAGCACCAGCTTTAAACCGAACTCCAAATGTTGTGACCTCTGATCTTTAAAAGTAAATTACGCACATTTTAGCGGAGTTTCTGGCTACTTGTGTATGTTACTTGTGTGGTTATTGGATTTTGACAAGCAGAGATTCCAAATCGGAGCTTTGTTTCTGCAATGCCCTTTTTTCTTTCTCTCGGTTGCTGCCATTTTGTGGGTCCTGTTGCTATTTGGGGTGTTTCCCTATTAGCTGTTGCTTACTGAGATGGGCCAAGGGGTTCATGTCTGCCTGCAAATGACAATGTAGACTACAACTGTGACATCTTGGCGTCTCTGGTAGAGTTGTACACCTCTCCAGACAGCTGCCATTGTCATTGCTGGTACTAAGGGGCGAGTGACCTTCCAGCGTTAAAGCATGTGACTGATACAATAGCTAGTTTGATTGGATAATTCCTTATGTATTCAAATTGTCTACAGGTATTAAGCTAAAAAGTGTTCCTTTTGCCCTAATTTACATTGAACATTATAATTCTAAAATTGTATTGGACGATCAATCTATTATTATTATTTTTATCATTAATATTACGCTCTCCAAATAACTGCGTCAGAGTGTTTTCTACTTTGGGTGACCTCCATCTCTCGGTGACAGAATCGCAAAGTCCGAATAAAGAAGTACACGTGCGTCAGTTCACATATTAATATTCAAACATGACTGCGTACTCCTTAAGTCATGGAGGGTTTCAGGAAGCTGTCGTGAAATAACGAATGATCTTAAGTAAGAGACAACAAAGTTCTCACCGTTACAAAGCTTTCAGGAAATGGACCCCAGAGTTGTAATCAGAGTCATAAACTAAAACACAGAAAATAAATTCGAAGTAATGGGAGACAAGAATTCCAAGAGCTAAAGGTTAATCCGTTAATCTCAGATATGGAAACAATGTGCCTGTGCCGATCTCAATATGTTCCTGTGGTGGGCCATTTGAGAACGGTTCGTTCTTATTGAATGACTTTTTTCAGTGGTACGGAAGCCAATATTGTGATTTTTTTAAATTGTTTCCTGAAGAACTTCATTTTAAGAAGCTAGTTTTATTGAGATCTCGAGAAAAAAACTTTCGTGTTTTCTCGAAATTATGAAATAATTGTATATAACGTTTAATGTTTAGCTTATTGAAGCCACGTCCTGTTTGAAATGGCAGAAGAGCAGAACTGAGCACATCACATTTTTGTTCAATCAAGGGCTGACGCAGGCTGAAATATGTTTATACCTTAGTTTGGAAAATATTAACGTTAGTGTCCGTCATTTAAGAAGACGGCTAGGAAGGCTTCAGCTGTATAGGTGTCGCAATCTAAACAAGCCTGATGCCAGGAGCAAAGGTTAAGTTTCATTTTCTCGAGATCGCGATAAAATTTTTCCGTTATCTCAAGAAAACAAATTTTCATTTTCTCAACATCTCGATAAAATTATTCCATTATCCCGAGAAAACAAAGTTTGTTTTCTTGAGATCTCGATAAAATTAGTCTGTTATCTCAAGGAGACAATTTAAAAAAATAATGATTTTGCACGTCCCCTCTCGGCTTCCGTAAGTCAATCATATGAACTGATACATTAGCCTGAATGAATCGATATGGAAGTTAAGGTTAGGGGTTAGTGTGGTTATCATGTCGGATAAATGGTTAAGGTTAGGGGTAACTTGAGGTTCAGGGTTAGTGTCGTCAGCACTTACTCTTACGTCACTTCCGCCATGAAACTGCTGGTGCAGACTTGCGGTGTGGATCTGCAGTTGGTCCGCTGTGACGATCAGTTTCGATTCTCAATCATGAACCCCACCCCCAGACTAGAAGGATCAGCAGAGATTCTCGAAGGTAAATCTGACAATCATCATGATATGGGACTGGTGGACCTCCCGATCTGAAAGTCATCATGGTATGGGACTCAAAGAAACCAAGAAGGGCAAGAGTCCCAAGGAAAAAGAAACCCTGATCTAATGTAACAAGAATGGAAACAGAAACATATTGAATTCTTAAAAACAGCTGAATGATTTAAAGCCAGGCTGGAAATCCTGATTAATCCATACTGACACTGAGCTCAGTGGTCTTCTAAACTTTTCAAGCCCCCTCCTGTAATTGCTGAATGGTTCGGATTACTGCCAGTCCCCCTTGAAGTTTGCCTGTTCCTCTGTCAGGGACACAAGGTCAGAGCTCCCCCTAGTGGAACTTGCTTTCCCTGCAAGCCCAGCAGAGTTTGTCCACAACAAGCAACAATTTCTAAGAAATAAAACATCTGAAGGAATCCCGCTGTGCCTAACTGAGCTTACAGAGTTCAGGAATTTCTTGAATACGTCTGCGCATGAAACCTGATATTTCAGAAGATATCTGGGTACTTTTATTGTGCTGTAAAGTATAAACAAAATACTTAAATGAATTACCTGATAGGTCAGTTTAAGACTTCGATACTGATTTTGCAATGATTTTACCAATATTTTCATTGTAGGTCATACTGTTAAATATCTTTTATCCATTTTAATGCTTCTTTATTTTATAAAGTTTTCAGACCATTTTACTTTCTGCACACTTGTATGAGTTAAGCATTTGATTTTTGATGGAGACCTTTGCCATTTTTGCCCATCACTGTACACTCACTAACCTATCAAAATGAAAACGTCTTCACGAAGGTTTCCAAATTTTTAAAAAATCGTAAAACTGAAATCTCTCATTCCTCTAAGTACTGTGGCCCTACGATGTGGCATTTCATATTGTGCTCCGGGTCATCCTGTTTGCTCTGATTCTCTTTGAGACGTGTCTAGAACTTGAATGGGGTCCACCTGTGGGCAACTAAAGTGACTGGGCGTCATTTAGAAAAGGCACACGTGTCCCTGTGTGTAGACGGTCCCCCAATTCACATTGCAAGTCTGGACAAAAACCCAACCAGTGAAGTCTGAGGAACTCTCTGCAGATCTCCATGATAGAATTGTGGTGAGGCACAGATGAGGGCGAGGGGCTCAGATCAATTGTTAAGCTTTGAGTGGTCCCAGAATGGTGAAATGGAAGAAGTTTGCAACCACCGGGTCTCATCTTAGAGTTGACTGTCTAAGTAACCAAGCAAAAAAAAAAAGCCTTGGTCAGGTAAATGTTCAAGAACTCAATGGTCACTCTAGTAGAGCTTCAGAAGACCACTTGTGAGATGGGAGGGCATGTCGGGAGGACAACCACCTCAGCAGTACTCCATCAATCAGGTGTTTCTAGTAGAGAGGGCATATGTCAGTCCACTTGGCCTATGAGATCATCTCCAAGTAGGCACATGATCATGACATCAATTAACATATGGGCACAGTGGGTACCCTGTGGTAGCCTTCTGCCATTTCACAGATCCTCAGTCTTTCCCAGGGCCGTCTTAACGTATGGACACAATGGGCACTGACTGGGGGCATCAAGAGCATGGGGGCCCATGATGTTTCTGCTGCCTGTGTATGTTTCAGTTTTGCTATCGAAAGAGGGGCCTGAGTGCACTACTTTGCCTGGGGGCCTATGATGCTGTAAAGACGGCCCTGCACCGTCACACACGTGGTACACACATCAGACCAGAGAACCTGACAAAGGCAAAAATGAAACCCTATATAAAGAAGTCCAAGCACTATTTCTTTGGAAGACCAGGCACTGTTCCTCACCTGCCTAATAGGTGCAGCATGGCGGTGGTACCATCATGCTATGGGGGTGCTGGGACATGGAGAACGGTCAGAATTGGGGGGAAGGACGATCACAGCCAAAATACAGAGAGGTCCCTGAAGAAGACATTTTAAACTCATTAGAGGTGATATGGTGGCTTTCTTGGTCGCACATCTGTCCATAGAGTATGATAATCTCTATAGTGTATATATAAAATCCAAAGTCTGTCTGTCTGTATTTCGATTTAGATTGGGTTCTTTTCTAAAATTTACTTGAAAATTTCAGTTGATTTGTCGACTTCTCTCATCGCGCTAAATATCAGAGTTTACTTGCTGTACTGATTAATTTGTGCGACTCTGAGAGAAACACACAGTGGGCCGAGAAGAGGTGGGAGAGGCCCTTCTCACTCACGCACCAGCCTCAGGGCGTACCTTACCTCCGCTTAGCTAGCGAACGAGAGAACCACGAAACAAATTGAGATCGGGTTTTTTTTCTAGAATTTGCCTGAACATTCTGATTTTGTGACTTCTCTCATTGCGCTAAGAATCATAGTTCGCTTGCAGGAGTGATATATTCGCACTAATCTGAGACAGACGCTGCCGAGGGGAGAGGGAAACGTGGCAACAACAACAACATTTATTTATATAGTACATTTTCATACAAATAATGTAGCTCAAAGTGCTTTACATGATGAATAAAAAAGAAAAATAAAAGATAAAGATAAACAGCACTAATTAACATAGAATAAAAGTAAGGTCCGATGGCCAGGGAGGACAGAAAAAACAAAACAAAAAACTCCAGACGGCTGGAAAGAAAAAATAAACTATGAGACCGTCAGGAGTGGGGAGCCGGGCAGGACTGTCCTCGCTGTCCTGTCTCACTTCTAAGCAGGGGACAGCTAGTCCAGACTAAGTGTGGTGTCAGAGCAGGGACGTTCTTAGGCATACACGAACTACGCATCTGCCCGGCCCCGACTTACAATTTTTTTTTGTTGTCGGGTTGTGGGCCTGAGACCCCAGTCATGCCCCCAGCACTGCAGCCATCTGTGCCAGTCCCTCATGTCGTGTGTCATGATACCCTCCTCATCCTAAATTTTATCGTTCTGAGTCGAATTCGGAAGGGAAGGAGCAGGGGGCAGCAGGCAGGGAATCGGGGGCATGGCCGTGGGGCTGGGAATGTATAAATAGCGATCGCTCAGTCTGGAATGTGCATCTCTTAGTCTTATTAACATTCGTAATTTTTTCTCCAAATTGCAATCTTCACCTAAATCCCTAATAATATTGTCACGCCGTCATAACTTTGCCAAATGCACTATAGCAAGCGTTAATTTTAGAGATTCGTTTCGGATTCATTCAGAGAGATCGCCATAAAATCATGAAATATCCCTGTATTACCGGCCTTTACCAGATCCAGAACAAAATCAATATTTTACCACTCCGCATACACACAAGCGTACACGTTGGCCTACTGGTCATCTAAGGCCTTTTCCGGACGTTTTATTAGAACGCCTTCCTGAGCAAAAGGGGGGACTTTTTACCCCTGGAGCCCCAATCTGGGGCCTGTACATTTCTGAACCGCGTAGAGCCCCCAAACTGCTAACAACGGCGCTGGTCAGAGAAAGGTTTGCGTTAGCGCCCTACCATGTGTGACAGTAATGACCCTATATGAACCTCTGCCATTCCAAATGTGTTGTTCGTTTGGACATTTTAGAACTTTTCAGCTCAGGCTTTGTGTTGTTTTACTCCATGGAAAGGTCAAACTTGATTTACTGCCCGATTGAGGATACTGCATATTTCAGAGTTCACGGCATCTATTTGTAGCTTCTCTGTTCTCCAGTGAGGAAGCAGCTTTCCATAATACTTCACGATATCCTCTTCTTGTCCAGGAAGCTAACTTCAGTGAAATTATAAACAGCCTATTATCTTACCTCCTCATCACCAACTTTGTGATTACTGTCTCTTGATTATGTACCTGCCCTATGCTGTAGCCAGCCTGTGTCACTAGACGGTGAGGCCCTGACCTTGGTTTAGGAAAAGGCTCAGCAGGTCTGGGCACACCATGAGAGCTTTGTACTGCAGGAAATCCGACCTTTCACAACCTTAATAACTTTATTCTCAAAGCGATTTCATAAGGTTTTCCCAGCAAAGCCAAGTCTGACTAACAGACGTCTGACTGACTTCACATATTCAGAGAGTGTTAACTCAAGTTTGGGCACAGATAAAGGAATCAAAATGGCATATTTTTAAAGGTGGACAGATAAGAATTATTCTGTTCTGCTCCTCCAGACCAGCCTCCATCTCCTTTAGAACATTTGAACACTCTGGACGAGAACAGGCCATTCAGCCCAACAAAGCTCGCCAGTCCTATCCACTTATTTCTTCAAAAAAAACCATCAAGTCGAGTTTTGAAAGTCCTTAAAGTCTTATTGTCTACTACACTACTTGGTTGCTTATTCCAAGTGTCTATCGTTCTTTGTGTAAAGAAAAACTTCCTAATGTTTGTGCAAAATTTACCCTTCACAAGTTTCCAACTGTGTCCCCGTGTTAAAGTCACCGTCTCAATCCACTGCACTAATTCCCTTCACAATTTTAAACACTTCTCTCCTCTTCATCTCTGTAAAGGCTCAGCTCTATTAATCTTTCCTCCTAACTCATCCCCTGTAGCCCCCCATTAATCACTCTAGTTGCTCTTCTCTGGACCTTCTCCAGTGCTGTTATGTCCTTTTTGTAGACTAAAACTGCATGCAGGACTCCAGGTGATGCCTCGCCAGTGTGTTATAAAGACTGAGCAGAACCTCCTGTGACTTGTACTGCACACGTCAAGGCGCTATATAACCTGGCATTCTGTTAGCCTTCTTAATGGCTTCTGAACACTGTCAGGAAATCGATAGCTTAGAGTCCACTATGACTCCTAAATCCTTCTCATAAGGTGGTCTCTCAATTTTCTGACCACCCATTGTGTATTCAAACCTCACATTTTTACTTCCTGTGTGTAATTCTTTACATTTACTGACATTAAATTTCATCGTCCACATGTAATGATTGAACGGATTCCAAATTATCTGGGAGGCATGGTGGCACAGTGGTAGCTCTGCTGCCTCACAGTTTGGAGACCCGGGTTCACTTCCTAGGTCCTCCCGCGTGGAGTTTGCATGTTCTCTGCGTGGGCTTCCTCCGGGTGCTCCGGTTTCCGCCCAGAGTCCAAAGACATGCAGATTAGGTATATTGGTGATCCTAAATTGTCCCAAGTGTGTGTGTGCCCTGCTGTGGGCTGGCACCCTGCCCAGGGATTTGTTCCTGCCTTGCACCCTGTGCTGGCTAGGATTGGCTCCAGCAGACCCCCGTGACCCTGTGTTATAGATAATGACTGACTGACAAATTATCTGCTAATCCACCTATCTTGGTATCATCTTGGTAACATCTGCAAATATAACCAGCTCGTTCCTTACATTCCTATCTAAATCATTTATAGTTATTAAAAATCACAGCGGTCCCAGCACTGACCCCTGCTGGTCACCACTCTTAACGTCAACCAGTTCTGATGAGGTCCCTCGCACCATCAGCCTCTGCTTCCTGTGTCTGAGCCAATTCTGCACTCATCTACACTTCACCCCCTGAATTCCCACTTCTTTTAGTTTGATGCCCAACCTCTCATGTGGCACCTTATCAATGCTCCTCCTTGAGAATTCCCAAGTGCTCCCGGGCTGGATGAGGGAAGCATCCATGGGCCGCCCTCACTAGATGCACATGCCACCTCCATTAGTTTGTCACCATACTGATCTCCATGCCTGGTCCCTGACTCTCTAGCAGCATACGACTGTACAGTTTGGATTTTCTTCTTATTAAGCAGGACTCGTAACGTGTTGCCGTCCTTTGCTTTCTGAATGAAGGCATTGGCTTTGTTTGTATTGATTTTTTGTTTTTGCACACATATCTGATATGGTGAATACACAGCTCTTTATCGCGAACCTCATTGTGATTTTCAATCCATTTCTCCTGTACAAATAATAAAACGCCTTCCCTCCACACTCTCACCGTATCATAAAACTGAAATACTTGACAGATGGGTGCGGGCGAAGCAATGAAGTCACAATTCCAGTAATGTCAGCAGCACACGACCAACACCTGGACATGCTAAGCGCTCAGCTCCTGTAAATCAGACGCACTGGAAATGCTTGTTGACTTTTCCTGCACATTCAAACTTGAATTGGCTTTATAATGAACTGAGTTTACTTTGGAGTGGCGGATAAAAAAATATAAATGATTCCAATAAAAGAACTCAGCTTTAGTCAATACAGTAAATGCAGGGTTTCAGCAGCGCGAAGGCCTTCATGTGAAAGAAGCCAACAGGATGTCATCTGAGCTCCACTGTGGGTCACAAGGAGGTCACATCACGAAACCTCAGCTGGAGAGGCGTCTGAGGATTTCAAAATTGATGGCGTTACACAACACCAGAGATGACCTCGGTGAGCCCGGTGATATACATTACAGACTGTGTAGCCCCCTTTAATACTTGAGCCAGTGAAGGTGTGGCGGTGGTGGGATTGTGGCCAGCAGGGGGCAGAGCTGCAATACTGTTCAGTGTCAGTGTGTGCGCCAGGAAGCAGAATGGTGGTGTCAGCCTTAAGCATCCTTTAACATGTTTTCCATTAACTGAAGCTTTACACTCACCCAACGCTCCATCTGTGCAAATTTTGTGTTGCTGTTTTTCTTTTTTTGTTGTACCGAGCCTAAAGCAAGAGCTGGAATGCTTTGATGCCTTCCATTAGCAAAGCCAATGTCAGCTTCTTTACCTCATTATAAAGGGTGGCGTATGAAAAACCGAACCGTCTCTGAGCGGCTGGCTCGAGCTATTATACAGGCGGGTGCCTCGTTGTCGCGACGGGGTCAGCAGCCCCAGCTGTGCATTAGTAAGGAAGCTGTGAGCCAGTGGGTACAACAGGATGGGGCGACATGTCACACTTCTCGCAAGTCCCTTTCTCAAATTCACAACGTTCTTCACAGAGGAACAAACTGTCAGCAAAGGTTTGTGGCCACCAAGATCACCGGACCTATCCACTTGTGACTTTTCACCCTAACTACAAAGAGGACTATTTCATTTATGTTAGCTAGAATGCCCAGAGGGGACTGGGTGGTCCCGTGGCCTGGAATCTCTACAGATTTTACTTTTTTTTTCTCCAGCCGTCTGGAGTTTTTTTTTTCAGTTTTTTCTGTCCACCCTGGCCATCGGACCTTACTCCTTTTCTATATTAACTAATGTTGTCTTATTTTAATTTCTTGTTTTGTCTTTTATTTTTCTTTTCTTCATTATGTAAAGCACTTTGAGCTATTTTTTGTATGAAAATGTGCTATATAAATAAATGTTCTTGTTGTTTTACCTATGGGGCAATCTGAAGGGAAAAGTGTATGTCAATAATCCAGACATTAGAGGAACTGAAGGACGACATTCAGAGTAAAACTGAAAAAATTGAAGTGGCTGAGCGGCGCTGCATCTCTGACAATATGGTGCAGTGTGCAGAAAAGTGTATTGACAGACATGGAGATCATTTCCAGCACCTCCTCTAACCGGTAAGTACAGATTTGTGTATTGCATATCTTTTGTTTTGTGAATGGGCTAAGAAACTTATGTCAACGTTGGAGTCGGAGATGGTTCGGTTTTTCATGAGCCTACCTGTATGAAACTAGCTGAGCTACTGGATTGAAGTCTAAGTAATCAAGGTGCAACAGTGCAACATCTTCTTCAATGAATTTTGTAATGCATGTAGTAATAAAGTGCATTGCGTTTTTCATTCTAACACATGGCGCATCACAAAGATTTGTAGTGACAAAATGCATCACTACCAATGGCTGCAATGAGCTAACAACTTTTCCTTTACTGGTTGTGAAAGATAAGTCGGGGTTGGCTCACTGAGCCCTAAACAGTTGACACAACTAACACAAACAGTCACGGGTTCAAATTTATTGATTTTTATTTTTTTTCGAGTACTTTAAACAGCACTGTATATACAAGGATGGTGAATCCTTCATCTTTCTTCTCTTTTCCCAAACTCCTCTTCCTCCACGAAAGTGTCGTCCTCTGCCTCCCCGCTCCGACTACCTGAGGTGAATTGAGGCCTAGGGCTCCCTTTAATCCAGACCTTGAAAGTATTTCCAGTGTCTGGGTCAGGCAGAAATATCATAAAGTGGGGATGGTTGAGTCCCTGTAGCTCCCTCTGGTGGCATCCACAAGACCCCGTGGGACTGTCCCACAGGATCCTGCCCTGTAGCCTGGGAAATGGGAGCAGTGACACGTGGATAGATAGATAGATAGATAGATAGATAGATAGATAGATAGATAGATAGATAGATAGATAGATAGATAGATAGATGCTGCTTTCTAGTGTGTTGGGGAGTATATACTCCAAAACAGGCGAACTCCCCTGATCCTTCCATCATATTGACATCCCTCCCAAGTTAGGGATCAACTCCCAACCTGTTTGGGACGCCAGTCCATCACTGTCTTTCTACTCCGACCTCTCTTCCCTGCAAGGGGCTACCTTTCCTCTTGGACGGGATGCCGGACAATCCCATAAGGCACTTACATGGTAGATTGCACAACCCTATAGTCAAAGACTGAGGTGAGATCTAGAAGGATGAAGAGGGATGACATGCTGGTACCTCTAGCCAGTTGTAACGTTTTGACTACAATCAACAGAGCTGTCGCTCTTGAAGACCGACTGATTAGGATCAAGCAATCTTAGAGATAGTATGTTCAAGTGTTTTGGAGAGACCTTTCTTCTTGAGATAGGTCAAGTTTGGGCTTTTCATTAAGTGGTTTTGGCCAGGAGTAACTATACCACTCTTTTCTGGGCCACTTATCCCCAGAAGGGCTGGTCCATTCCTCTGCCTGTCACCCTCATGGGTCATCACATTATGTTAGTGTGGCCATATGAAGGAAGGACATGTGAAGGTTTGGGTGCACCAACCGGGTTGTCTCGTTTAATCTCAAAGCAAAATAAATACAAATAACGCCTGTCATGGTGGGAAACCCAGCCCTGGAATTGGGCTTTCAAAATAAAGAGTATTAAGATGTCACCATCAGAGGTCCGTCTAGCAGTAGTTCCCTTCAATCAATGACATCTCCCGGTGGCTTTATTCTCACGGCATGGACTTAGGCGTCCACACTGGCCAGTTTCTCCGTGCTGGGAGGGGAGAATCAGAAGACAGTATTTGTGGTAGCGCCCCCACCTGGTCCAGTGGGTCATTACACACCATGACAGAGCCTGTGAGGAGATCCACAGACCCACATGCGTGACCGTAAGTTCAAGTGCAACTAGAGCCCAGTGGCACAATGGGCAGTGCCACAAAAAGTGTCCAAGTGTGGCATCAGACACTTTCAGGGCACACTCACCCACAACAGGCCCAATTTATGCAATTTACGGGAAGAAAGCAAAGTACCTCGGAGAAGAAGAGAACATGAGAACATCACACAGACAGTGACCATCTGAGATTTAGATCTTGAAGTATGAAGCTGTGAGGCCTCAGCACTGATCCCTGACCCCACGTTAGAAAATAAATGAATGCCAGCAGTGTTTCAAATTCAGTGCAGATGGCATAAACATCTCTAGGAGCGTCCTGGGACAACGTCGTCATTGTATTAATTTTAATGTGGCTTTACGTGAACTGACGGAAGTGGTTTTGAGGGAGGCTTTACTCGTTTGTTTTGCTCCTTCTTTATTTCTTTTTTCTCTTCCTTCTGTCGCTGGATGTGCAGATCCACAATCGGCTATACACGTGGCATTGTTGTCACGATTTGGAAAAAGTTTAAAACAACACAAATGATTTATATATTTCCAAGCAGCTTCTACTCCATTTATCGCAGCTGCTGCTAATTATATTTTTGGCTTTCTGTTCAAGGAAACGCTCTGTGGCAACACAGGTTGTTCCAGTCAGTCTAATACAGTCCAGGATGACAGCGAATACGTTTGTGAGAAAGAAAACACAAAATTATGAAACATAAGTAGAAAGAAGGCCTTGGTGTATCTGGAGATGTTTGTACTGACTGACATGAAAAGCCAGCGTATCGCAGCCACAGCAGAAGATAACCTGGCACCGCGGCCTGCAGCTCCGTATGGACATCCGGCACACTAACTCACCAAAGCGCCGGTCTGGACCAACATTCCCAAATTAAACCGATGAAGGCACAAAAGGAAAAGCACGCCAGCCAGTCGGGAATCTGAGCAAAACTCGTAGTGCAGAGTAAGGCTATTAGAGCAAATAAAGGCTAAAACGAAGATAAAAACTATTCGTTAAAAATTCTTCAGAAACTGAAATAAAATAATGAACGGAACCGAGGTGAAAAACTAAAACAATTAAAGTAGCTGTAATGACTATCAGAAAAAAATGAAATAATAAACTACAATAAATCTTTCCGGTTCTTTGTCGCAACCTGACTTACAAGTGGATGTCCATTCATCAACACCTCCGTTTTCTGCCACTTATCAGAAGCCGAGTTTTGGGGACAAACAGTTGTGGAAGAAATCAACATGTTCAGTAAAGAAAGACACTTATCTTCTACTAGGACGAGTTTCAAAAAACCTCTTTGGGTCTGTAATCAGGCAGGAGGAAGCTTGTCCATTACGTCTCTTATTATCTCTTCAGCAAAGCCAAAGAGGGGGACATCCATCATAGTGGTCTGTTACAGATGATCAGAAAGGTCAAAGGGCAAACCAACTGAATTTACATAACGGTGCTGATTAATACATACGTTTACTCTGATTGTTATACCCAAATAACTTATCTAAATAAAAGTCTATTCTGTCACACTCTTGTTCTTTTTATATTCTTTAGGTTCAGATACTATCCTTGAAATCTCTGTGTATGTGACAACCGTCCAGTCTTGTTATTTAAAGGACATCTGCTGGTCTCTTAATCCACTCGTATTACAATTTGTGTACGACATCAACCTTCTTCTGGTACATCCTTGTTTTTAATTTACTAAACCATTTCAATTGATCTCCTCACGACATTTCGAAAACAAATTCTTATATATATATCAATGTGCGCCACAAATCAACATACTTCACTAAAGTTACCTCTAAATCATTCTCTTACACAGTCCAAGCAAAGAAAGACTTCCCTTTTTCCACCTCCTCCAATTGGATACCGAGGCGTTCCCAGGCCAGTTGAGAGATATAATCGCTAGCATGTCCGGGAGTTCTTCAACTTGCACCTCCAGACAAATTTCTTTTGCATTCCAAGGAAGATGGGGGACACTGAATCTGAAAGGAGTTCATTGCCAATGCAGTTGTGCAAAGTGGTAGGCCTAAGGTCATCATCAATTATTTATCTATTATATGGTGCCTTTAATATCTATCTATCTATCTATCTATCTATCTATCTATCTATCTATCTATTATATAGTTATATTTAATATCTATCTATCTATCTATCTATCTATCTATCTATCTATCTATCTATCTATCTATCTATCTATCTATCTATCTATCTATCTAATCCTACCAACTATGCTATCTATCTATCTATCTACAGTTGTAAGTTTGTGAACCTTTTAGAATTTTCTATATTTCTGCATAAATATGACCTAAAACATAATCAGATTTTCACTCAAGTCCTAAAAGTAGATAAAGAGAAACCAGTTAAACAAATGAGACAAAATATTATACTTGGTCATTTATTTATTGAGGAAAATGATGGAATATTGCATATTAGTGAGTGGCAAAAATATGTGAACCTTTGCTTTGCAGCATCAACAACTCTTTTTGTGAGGTCCTCAGAAATCTCCTTTGTTTGTGCCATGATACACTTCCACAGACATGTGTTGTGAAGAGCAGACTTTGATAGACCCTGGTCTTTAATAACACAGGGTGCCCACTCACACTTTCACCTTCAAACTAACTGCTCATCCGTGAGGTTCACATATTTTTGCCACTCACAAATATGTAATATTCGATCATTTTCCTCAATAAATAAATGACCAAGTATAATATTTTTGTATCATTTGTTTAACTGCTTTCTCTTTATCTACTTTTAGGACTTGAGTGAAAATCTGATGATGTTTTAGGTCATATTTATACAGAAATATAGAAAATTCTAAAGGGTTCACAAACTTTCAAGCACAACTCTATCTATCTATCTATCTATCTATCTATCTATCTATCTATCTATCTATCTATCTATCTATCTATCTATCTATCTATCTATCTATCTATCTATCTATCTATCTATCTATTATATAGTGTCTTTCTTGTTATACAGAGCGAAATGGTTTAATTCCCAGTGCACTGGGTGTGATGCTCAGCTTTTCTTTTCTGTCTTGGCTGCATCCCAGCCACTATGGTGACCACTGCAGTGCTGTAGGTCTGGCTTTAACGTTTTGAGAGTGTGTGAAGTCCAGGATATTTTCAAAAGAACGCTTCCTGTCTGATTCACAGTAAAGGCATTTATACTTTGCAAAAACCTGCCAAGTTACCACTGTGTTTTTCATTTTATAAATTATCTGAAAAAATAATAGCCATACACGCAGTTCCGATGCTAACAGCATAAAAAGATTAGGAGATATCTTGGTGCTAATCTACGGGCTCTCAGTTCCCCCTCACAATTTTCCAAATGTCAGTTATTCAGTCTTTTGTTTCGTTGTAACGTAAGACTCATTCACATCCAAAAGATACAATGAGTGTGACCAGATAACCCAAATTGTATATTTTGTATCTCATATGTCAGCTCCAATTTACACGCCCAAACTTAACATTTATTTGTCCTCTATTTTACACCTGGTGTTATGGAGGCTGTGACAATTCTGGTCCCCTACAGACTCCCTCTTCCCACATGGGAGTCTGCTGAACCAACACCATCGACAGTTATGACCGAGATGAACTGATAAATGAGAACAATTCTCTGATGATGCCAGAGGAAGGTGGAATAAGTGCCCAAGTGCTTTTATTAAAAAACAGTCAAAACAACAGTGAAACCAAAAAAATGTCCATTGTGCAGGGTTGTAAATAAAACAGTACATGTATAAATCCATAACATCTAATGAAAATTGGGGATAAAATCAAAAACCATTAATAAATAAATCTGAGGTTAAAATGCCGTCTAACTCCTCCCGATCTCAGCACACCTCCTCTTTCTCCTCAGCTCACCCATTGCTCCCGTAGCCAGCAGAGACTCAGCAGCCACAAGCTCCTTTCAGCCGACCTCTATCTTGGCTCCCTCCAGGCATCACAGCCACACCGTCTGAGGTCGTCTCTCCTCCCTCCTTCCTTCGCACTCACGTGGTTGCACCTCGGAAGCCTAGGGAGGGCACCTGCCTTGCTCACCACACTGCACCTGGATGTTCACTGGGGTGAACTAACCCTGAGAGCGCCACAGCTAACACTCCTTCACGGCGCCCCAGCTTGCACTGCTTCCTCTTTCCAGGTGGCCAAATCGTACTTCCCAGGCCTGCCTTTCATGACCTTTAACATCCTTCACTTTTGATCCTTTTTCCCTTTCTTTGATTCTCCCATCTTTGATTTCTTCCCCCTGTTCTTGTGCCGACCCGCATATATACCCTCACGTCTCTGTGGGTGCAGCACCTTAATCACACGCCACAGGAAGCTGATGAAGCAATTGAGAACGATCGCACCCACACATCCAGGTGTGACTCGCTCCAACTACCTCATTAACTCCCCGCGGTTGTGCAATCGCGCCCATGGAGACTGGCATGGCTCTATGGATTGAAAACATTTTTGAAGTCGCAGACCCGCTACACCACAAAGGCATCACAGTGTTAAGGGGTAACCTCAGAAATATGCAGGTGGGTAGATAGATAGATAGATAGATAGATAGATAGATAGATAGATAGATAGATAGATAGATAGATAGATAGATAGATAGATAGATAGATAGATAGATAGATATTTTAGTGTAGTTGGCAGGATTAGATAGATAGACGTTAGAGGTAGAAGGAGAAGCCGCATGGACACAGGGAGCAGATGTTCACTCTCACACTCTCACAGACAGTGATGATGCCGGATTCAAACTCAGAACTTTTGACCTTAAGACATTGGCACAAACAGCTGGTCCACAGTGCCACTCTGGTCTCTTCCGATAATTGTGGTTGACTGTAGTTCTGATTTCTGAAATGACTGAAAACAAAACAAATGCGTCCAATGTGCCATTGCCATACCACAATTCCGAGGAATGTAACTGTTTTTAAAACATTACTCTTCCACCCATTACAATTCTGGAGATCATCGTCGAGGAGCCACCCTGCGGCATCTGAGACAAGTTTACCAGACCACAAAATATTCCAGCGAAAGGGCGTTTTACAAACATCTGAAAAGACAACAACAAACACCAGCCGGCCTGCCCACACTGGCCTTTCCGACTTTCACTGAGGGCTTCCTTCTGGCGGCTCTTATTCTGTAATTCTTTCCTCCGTGCTCTTCATCATTTCTCTGGATTTCTCGTCTACTTGTACCTCACCAAATGTCCCAAGATGATGGGAGTTCCCCCCTTTGATTATTTCTATGTGTGGACTCTTGAAAGTTTCAGTGATTGAGGGTGGGGAGGGGGGTAACCCTTAGTTGATTTTAGCATGTCAACACCTAATTGTTTCATCAAGTGAGGGGGTCCCTCAAGATGATTTCTGCACATGCACACCTGATCATTTTAATCGAACATGAGGGCAGTAGCCCTTGGGGAAAATTATTTCCTTTACTACAAAACACAACTTAAATGTACACAGGGAAGCAACACAACAAGAGCTGTGGAAAGCAAGTCCTCTGTGTCTGCCATGATTGAATTTGTTTTTTCTTCCATGAAGAGTGAACAGTCAGGGGAATAAGAAATTGTAATGTGGAGGACCCAATCAGAGGAGGGCCACAAATTAAGCTGAACCAATCAGAGCACACATTTATAGTCTACATTTTTGAAACTCTGTGTTTTCACACATCCATACTGCAATGCTGAGCCAGCGTTTGCAGATTTAATAAGCTGTCACTCATGTGTGCCTGGAGACCACCTTCCAAGCTCCAATGAGGTAAGTCATGCCACTCCAGGACAGAAGGGGGCGCTGCTATTGTATATTCTCTTTCCCCCATAGCCCGCCCACAGCACTCCAAGATGGCCCCGCCCCTTCTGGCACTGACACTATAAATATAGACAGTCAACCCAAATGGCGATGTTGCACTTTGAGTAGGCAGTCATCCCGTTGGTGTATTTATATCTGGAGAGGCTGATTGAGGGCAGCTTTTTTATTTTGGTGTTAGAAGCACATCTTCTTTTCTGTCATATTTTCATGCCAATTACACAGGGCAGCCTGGCTGGTACCCCAACATTTCTTCTGGAGTCCCTTGGTTTGATTTGAGACGCTCGTTAATCAACCTACACATAAAGCAGGTCATACGTTAGACTTAGTGATTACTAAAGGACGTAAAGTTGATGTAAAGCAGATCACTGATATCGGTCTATCAGACCATTTCCTTCTACTATTTAATATAGAAATAATGATAGAAAACACTCATGAGAAGCATTTTGTTAAAAAACGCTTCTTTGACTCATCAGCAGCTTTAAAACTTACAACTATTCTAAGCAATCAGTCCGTTTATAATGCCAGCTATAATAGCGAGGATAATGTAAATAGTAAAGTGGAAAACTTTAATTCTAAAGTAAGAGCTGCTGTTGACAGAGTTGCACCTGAAAAGACAGTTAAAAAATCCTCTAGTATTGTTATACCATGGAAGACCCAAAGAGTGTCTGATTTAAAGAGAACATGTCGCAGAGCTGAGCGTAAATGGAGGAAAACTAAACTAACTATCCACTATGAAATATTAAAAGTTAAAATAACAGAATACAATAACACTGTCCGTCTTGAGAGGCGCTGCTATTTCTCTAATATTATAAATAACAATGCTAGTAATCCCAGAGTCTTATTTTCAACAATTGATCGTCTGTTAAACCAGGTAACACAAAGGAATGCCCCCAGAATACTTCCAGTGAAACCTGTGAGAACATTGCTGTATTTTTCAATCAAAAATTAATGATATTAGAGATAACATAGTATATCTCCCCAACACTGCAGAACCTCCAAAGCCCGGTACTCCATTATAAACAAATTAAATGCTCTTTCACCAGGATAGATTTACCTGAATTACATAGAATAATCTCTCAACTGAAACCCTCCACCTGCGTCCTTGACCCAATACCAACAAGGTTTTTCAAAGAAGTATCAGGCGTGCTAATTGACAATGTTCTGGACATAGTAAATTTGTCATTAGATACGGGGTCTTCCCAGACTGTCTTAAGACTGCTGTAGTTAAACCCCTACTTAAGAAACATAATCTTGACCCCTCAGCTCTTGAAAATTTTAGACCCATCTCTAACCTGCCTTTCTTAAGTAAAGTTCTAGAGAAGGCAGTCATTATGCAGTTAAATGACCACCTCAATAAACATGCTATTCTTGATAAATTTCAGTCAAATTTAGAACAAATCACAGCACAGAAACTGCACTCGTTAAAGTAGTAAATGACTTGCGGTAAATGCAGACAGAGGCCATTTATCTGTTCTCATCCTCTTAGATCTGAGTGCTGCATTTGACACCATTGATCACAATATTCTTAGAAATCGCCTTAGTCAATGGGTGGGCCTCTCTGGCAGTGTCTTAAATTGGTTTGAATCCTACCTGGCAGGTAGAAAATTCTTTGTGAGTTGTGGTAATTATACTTCAGAGACACATGATATTCTATATGGTGTTCCACAAGGCTCTATCCTGGGTCCGCTGCTCTTCTCAATCTACATGCTTCCGTTAGGTCAGATTATCTCAGGGCACAACGTGAGCTACCACAGCTATGCTGATGACACACAGCTGTACTTATCAATAGCACCTGATGACCCGACTCTTGATTCACTAACACAATGTCTTACTGGTATTTCTGAATGGATGAATAGTAATTTTCTCAAACTAAATAAAGAGAAAACTGAAATTTTAGTAATTGGCAATAATGGATTCAATGAGGTTATCAGAAATAAACTTGATGCATTAGGATTAAAAGTTAAGACGGAAGTAAAAACTTAGGGGTAACTGTTGACTGTAATCTGAATTTTAAATCACATATTAATCAGATCACTAGGACAGCATTTTTTCACTTAAGAAACATAAGTAAAGTTAGACCTCTTATATCATTGAAAGATGCTGAGAAATTAGTTCACGCGTTTGTTTTCAGTCGACTAGATTACTGTAACGCACTCCTCTCAGGACTACCCAAAAAAGACATAAATCATTTGCAACGAGTGCAGAATGCAGCTGCTAGAATCCTAACTAGGAAAAGAAAATCCGAACACATTTCTCCAGTTTTGATGTCACTACACTGGTTACCTGTGTCATTCAGGATTGACTTTAAAATTCTGCTTATGGTTTATAAAGCCTTAAATAATCTGCTCCATCTTATATATCGGAATGTCTGACACCTTATATTCCAAATCGTAACCTCAGATCCTCAAATGAGTGTCTCCTTAGAATTCCAAGAACAAAACTTAAAAGAAGTGGTGAGGCAGGCGGCCTTCTGCTGTTATGCACCTAAAATCTGGAATAGCCTGCCAATAGGAATTCACCAGGCTGATACAGTAGAGCACTTTAAAACACTGCTGAAAACACATTACTTTAACATGGCCTTTTTATAACTTCACTTTAACTTAATCCTGATACTCTGTATGTTCAATTCATCATAATAACTATTCATGGTGGCTCTAAAATCCGTACTGACCCCTACTCTCTTTTCTGTTTCATTTTCCGGTTTTCCTGTGCCACCTCCACCTACTCAAAGCATCATGATGCACCAACATTGATGGACTGAAAGCCAGAAGTCTATGTGACCATCATCATCAAGTCCTTCCATGAGAACCCTAAATACAAAGAGGACTCTTTCACTTATGTTAGGTAGAATGCCCAGAGGGGACTGGGTGGTCTCGTGGTCTGGAACCCCTACAGATTTTATTTTTTCTCCAGCCGTCTGGAGTTTTTTTGTTTTTCTGTCCACCCTGGCCATCGGACCTTACTTATTCTATGTTAATTAATGTTGTCTTCTATTTTTCTATTCTTCATTTTGTAATGTACTTTGAGCTACATTTTTTATTGTATGAAAATGTGCTATATAAATAAATGTTGTTGTTGGTCTGTTCAGCCAGTCACAGTGGCTCTGGAAAGCCCTTTCAAAAGTCTCCATTCTCTGGGGTTAAAAACACCAAGGTGGAAATGGAGACAGAAGCCCATGTTCTTAAATGTAAAGGTATTGGTTTGGACGTAGTCGAAGGTACATCTGTCCTTGTGATCCTCCAAAGTGAGGGCAAATACCCACAATGCATTGTGAGACATCCAAACAAAATTACAAAGGGCCATAAGGTGAACAGAATGGCCAAACCTCACATTCCCAGGAGCTACTGCAGCCAAACTGGTGCCAAAACGTCACATCAGGAGGATCTGAGAGTGTGTGGGATAGCGGCGCCAATTCGATGTGTGGTTACTGTTTAAAAGAAAAGAGAAGCAGGGGACTCCCACAGCTCGTTCCCACTCAGTCAGTATGTCCTTCTCTTGTTGGTAATTCCTTCAGATTTTAGTCACAAGTGACCTTAAACATTTTCCTGATATTTCTTTCAGTTCTTCTTTTGTTTTTAATTCTTCACATCAGCAGAGTTTACATTTGTAGTAATTAAATGCATTGCATTTGTCGTTCCAACAGATGGTGCATCACCTACATTAACGCTGCTTTTATCAGTCCCATACCAAATGACATATAATAGAGCCATATGTATTTCATTTGTCTTTCCAACAGATGCCACATCACAAACATTTGTAGTAACAAAATGCATTGCATTTGTCATTCTAACAGATGGGGCATCACAAACATTTGCAGTAATATAAAGCATTGTACTTTTCATTCCAACAGATGGTACATAGCAAACATTAATACTGATGTTATTAGTCCCATAGCAAATGGCATATAACAGAGGCATATACATTGCATTTGTCTTTCCAACAGATGGTACATCACAAACATTTGTAGCAATGCTTTTTAGGACTACAACCATTTGTGGTGTGCCGTCTGTTGAAATGACAAATGCAACGCATTTTATTACTAAATGCATTACAAAATGCATTCCAACAGATGGTAATCACTGTGTTCTCTGTTGACTGTTGATGTTCATCCTGTCTTGGATGGGCAGCAAGCTAGTACTGTTTTATTTTCCCATTCGGTGTGTTCCTTCTTGCTGACCAGACATGTTTTCTCAAAAACAAAACAGAAGGAGCACACATGTATCCATGGTGAGAAAAATTATTCTTTCTCACTTCCCTAATTCACATGTGTTTTTAAAAATTAGCAGATTTATTATCACTTTCACCGTCGTCTTTTCCTGCCTGCCTGCCAAGCTTACTTGCGTGTGGCCTTCTGCCAGGCAAACATTTTCTTAACATTTTACTGCTTTCTATGTAAAACAAATTTAATGAGGTAAAAATGAATAATGAAACATAAACATGAAATGAGCTAAAATACACCCTGTAAAAGAAGATCAGTGGTGAGAGGGCACCTGGAATCGAGGAGCATATAGCGCCTGCTGAAAGTCTTCAGACCCTTCACTTTTTACACAGGTTGTTACGCTGCAGCCTTGTGCTGACTTCACATCCAATCATCGTCATCAAGCAACACTCAGTACCTCGGAAAGCCAGGGAATGGAATTTGAGGAATTGTTTCAAAGAGGAGATCTCAACTTGACCCGGAGTGTGTGCGAGTGTGTGTGTACGAGTGAGTCCTGTGGTGGACTGGTGTCTTGTTTTGAGTGCTTCTAGAAATAGGCTCTGGACGCCTGCCAGATCGAGTGGGGGTAAAAATACTATTTCATGTTTGACATATGAATTAAAAGACTGAGCTTAAGAAACTAAACAAACAAAACATGTCTGTTATGGTCAAACCAGGGTTCCTTCCCTGGAGCATGTTTAAATTGTTTCTTTTTGTCTTCTTGTTCACTTTTCATTGTTTTCCATTGTTTTCTATAGTATTGTTCTCTTCATTTAATTTTTGACTCATCTAAGATGGGTTGAAATCTAAGTAATCAACATGGACTTCAGTGTTAACATTTGCAGTGCGCCATGCAATACTTATGTCTCTGTTATATGCCATTTGGTGTAAGATTCATAGAAACAGCATTAAGGTTTATGATGCACCATCTGTTAGAAATACAAACGCAATGCATATGTCTCTGTTATATGCCATTTGGCATAGGATTCATAAAAGCAGTTTTAATGTTTGTGATGTGCCAATACATTTTATTACTACAAATGCTTGTGATATGCCAATGGTTGGAATAACAGAGACATAGCAACAGGACAGACACATGGATCTATTTATTAAGGTGGACTAGCCTTGCTACCCATCTAAGACTGGATGAAATCAAAATAATCAATGTATACCTCAGCATTTATGTTTGCAGTTCACCATGCAATGTGTATATCTCTGTTGTATAAAATTTGGTATGGGAGTCGTAAAAGCAGTGTTAATGTTTGTGTTGCACCATCTGTTGGAATGAAAAATGAAATGCACATGTCTCTGTCATAGGACATCTGGTATAGGATTCAAAAAAAGCAGTAATAACATTTGCAATGCACCATCTGTTGGAATGACAGAGACATAATTATTATGTTATTATTGTATTCTAATTAATTATTAAGTAGTATCTGTTAACACTTTTTCCTTTTTTTCTTTTTTTACAAGAAACTCTTTGTCAAATTTTGTGATCTTGTATGCATTTTGGGGTTTGTTTAGAAGCCCTGAATTAATTTCTCTCATTTGTCCTCTTTTGTTATTCCAGTCTGTTTGAATTGCTAATTAATTGTTTGGCGCATATTGTCCATGTTTTTTGGTGCCCGTTGTTATGGGTGTGTCTTTAGAGGTCATTGTGACCAAAGAGGTCCGTGACAGTGCGAGTTTTGTCACGCATGGTGCAGGGGTGTAGGTGTGCAGTAGCATGGCGGAGAAGCCCTGGGTGTTGATGGTAGAGTCGGTGAATCGGAATTCACGTGCAGACAGATGCGGCTTGGGCAGCTTCCTCATTAATATTCTGGGGCATTTTGGTATAAATGTTTTATTTCTGTCTTCCATGTTGTATTCTGCTGTCTAGGTAACAGTTTCCGTTTCTAGGGGTGTTCCTCCCGAGGTCGTGACCTACAGATATTTGCAACAAATTGTTAAAAGGCCACCCAATCCACCATGTCCTGCAGATAATAAGTTCTTTATTTTTGATCTGCATTCAAAGATTTTGATTTTTCGCTTCTTGTTTTGGTTTCGCCGCCCCCATTTTCTCGATCTCAGTTCTCCCAGTTGCCCTTTTAAAACGAGTCGGGAGATCTCTTGGCATATTTTTGGAAAGTTTGATTATGAAGTGCATTTTGGCTGCAGTGTAGGCTGAAGTCAGCCCCTCTAATGGAGGCCAGGCTACCTTCTGGTTCACCTCCTCTGGGCAGACTGGTGGGATTCAGACCCTCTTTCCTGGCTTTGTGAGATACATCACAACAGAATCCCGTCTCTTCATGTTACTTTTTATATTTACTAGCTCCTAATTGTTCCAAGATGTATCCGAAAGTGCTGCTCACATCTGGCCTTGTGAGCCCCCTAAAGTGCAGAACTGTGTTCACAGTGGGCTTGGCTGAGCTGTAAATTGCTTTCATGATGTTTCACGATGTCCATAAAAAACAGTTTAAGGACTGGCAGTCCCGCCTGACGGGGTTTTTTAATGTCATTGCACAAAAAGTGAAAGGGACAGCATAACAGCCTGGGTGTGCCACTTGACCTTCCCGTTTTCGGAGCAGATGGTTTCCTTACGTACAGTTTTGTGACTTCAGGGGTCACGCTACCCATTGAAAGATCTCCACCTTCCAAGCGACCTCTCTCAAGATGGCCTTGCTATTTGAGTTACGGCAACAGAGGTTTGCTCTGAACTTTTAGCCACCAGGCTCGTTTCATGCACACCATTGTTGTGTAATGACAAAGACTGAGGGTCTTCATTATGGTGGCACGTAATCTCCATGACATTCTGTGAAAGGTCATTAGGGTTCATCAGTGCTGAGCAAGTTGACACCTCACAAGAACTACTGTAGCTCAAAGTTCAATTCACACTGATTCAAATGAATAAATCCACGTTCATAGTCCACCATTTCAATTTTGAACAAGTTCACGTTCAGTTCATTTTGTGTTTTTTAAGGAGTGAGAATAAATGACCCACGAGTTTACTTTTTTCAATTTTGCATGCCTACTGTTAGGATATTCCAGTGTTCCTGAAGAAAATACAATAATTATGAAGACTGTTTGATGTAAATCCACTTTATTGAGTTCTACAGCAACAAACAGCATCTGGATAAGTTGCCCCCCACATATCGTTCCCAGCACATACAATACAATACAATACAATTTATTTTTATATAGGCCAAATTCACACAAGAAGTGCCACAATGGTCTTTAACATTCCCTGTCTCTTGACAGCCGCCCAGCCTTGACTCTATAAGAAGACAAGGAAAAACTCCCAAAAAAAGGGGAAAAAATGGAAGAAACTTTGGGAAAGGCAATTCAAAGAGAGACCCCTTTCCAGGTAAGGTGGGCTTGCAGTGGGTGTCAAAAAGAAGGGTGACGGTCAATACAACACAATACACAGAACAGAACAAATCCTCAATACAGTATAAAAATAAAACATTTACAAGTACGGAGCAGAATTTATCAGTAGATGATATCCCATAATATGATTTGGATTTGTTCAGAGTCCTGGAGACCTCGGCCATCAAGCTGCCTCCGACTCATGGCCATTCCACAGCTGAGACAGCGCTGGGCCAGCCAATCCGATGAAAGGACTGACCGCTCTACCTGACGATTCCTGTGATCCTCCATCAGAGATGACTTTACCTTAGACAGGCAGAATAACTTGGCAGGTGGGCCGTGGCACCAAGTGCCACTTTTGGGTACCGAGAAGAGAAACAGAATAGGTGAGGGTTAGTATCAAATTCTAATGATCATGTTCCTTATGTTTTAGTGCTAATGACTAACAATAGAGATGCAATCTGTACAGTTAATCAGCAGCTCTAGTCAGGGTGTGCTAAACTGAAGCTGTGAGTCTTCAGTCGGGATTTGAAAGCTGAGAGTGAAGGGGCATCTCTTACAGTAGCAGGCAGACCACTCCACAGTTTAGGGCATCCTGTAACTAAAAGCTCAACCTCCCACTGTTATTTTATTATTGTTCAGACAAGTAAGTCGGACTTCAGCCATTTAAGGCTTTATATGTTAAAAGGAGGATTTTGAAATCTGCCCTAAACTTAACCGGGGGTCAGTGTACGGAATTGAGAACTTCAGTTATGTGCTCGCATTTTCGTGTTCTTGTAATGATTCTTGCAGCAGCATTTTTGCCCCCCCCCCACATTTCACCTCCAACACATTTCACCCCCGGTAATTTTGACCCCCCCACACACACAAATTTTGCCCCCACTATATTTTGCCCCGCTATTTATGTATATATCTATAATTGCAATTAAAAATTTGCGTGATAGCCACCATAAAAGGTAAGCATTATACTTCAAATGTAATCCGTGTTATGTGATATTGTATTGTACAATTGTACTGGATTTTGCTTGGTTTTTTTGCCAGCACTACAGCCGTTTCAAGACGTGTGTTTACGGTTTTCGTCGCCTGATTATCAGCGGTCCGTGGCCGTGTTGAAGAACCATCAACACCTTGCAGACAGCGCAATATCAAACCTGTTGCGCCACCACTCACCGTATCGTGTGTTACTTTCTAATGACTAAACCTAAAATCAAATTAATAAAATTTCACTATGGCAGAAAGAATTTCGTCAATTAGAGGTAAAAGAAAATTGATTGATGATGATAATCACATTTACGTGTTTTCAAAGAAAACAGTCGATGAACAACATGGCATCTGGTTCTGTGAAAAACGTTCCATCTGCTAAAGGACGTGTTTGGACAGTCGGTTTGGAAGGCCCAGTTGTAAAAGTGGTAAGCTCAAGCTGCAGGACCGGAAGAATTGTGATTGGTTGATCAAATCCGGCAACACGCAACAACCACAAACAAACGACCACAACAAATTGTTGCATCCGTTGTTGCAGAGGCACATGCCAATGTCACGGCAGTGCCTCGTAGTAAAGTCTCGCTGAAACGAACCATTCGTTACGTTCGAAACCACAACGGTGCTCCTGCTTTGCCCAACAATGTTTGAGAGTTAGTAATTCCACAAAATTACCAAGAATTATTGTCAATGGCAGTGCGCAACAATTTTTGATGTACGATTCTCAAGATGAACTGCTCCCAGGTCGCATGCTTATTTTTCCCACTCTTAACAATCGTAATTTACTGGCTAATAGCCAGGAGTGGTTTTCTGATGTGGGGTTGCCAAATATGAGAGGCGAAATTTCCATAAACCGCACCAAACACGTATAACCATTGTGGCTGACGGCTGGGATGCCCCTTTGACATTGGATCCGAGGGAGCAGCCATGGGATGCACACTACGTCCCCCGGCAGCCCTCCTGGGTTACATTGGGGCCACAGGCCTGGGACTTCAGGGCTCAGCCCTGTTGGGCTCCATGGCCACCACCAGGAGGAGCTGCACGGCTTAATGAGCCTGTGTGGGCTGTGATGCAGCCACACCCGGAAGTGCAGCCTGAATTAGGTTAATTATCATCTGAAACACTTCCGGGTGGGCTATAAAAGGAGCCTGCAGACACTACTTGAGGTGCCAGAGTCTGGAGGAGAAGGAGAAGGACAACACTTGCCACGATGACAATGAGGAGGAGGAGGACAACGCTTACCACGATGACAGTGATGACGACGAGGACGAGGATGATGAGGAGGAGGAGAACAATGCTTGCCATGACGATGACGAGGAGGACAATGCTTTCCACAAGGAGGAGGAGGAGGAGAAGGAGTGCTGGTGAAGAGAAGGGTGTTTTGTGCTTTGTTAAACTACGTGAGGTTCGCCATCACTACCTTTGAGTAACTGCCTATTATCTGCTACAGCAGCCACGCATTATTCATCAGCAAAATATTTACTTAAGATTTCCTAATGGTTTGACGTTTGGGGAAGTTTGTCCTAATATGCCGTTAATTCCCCTCCACTGCCCCTTGACTGTCTCCATACTTGAGTGTGCTCAGGTTAGTCTCTTTTTTCGACTTTGCCGCCTTTGCTCAGTTTTTCTTACAAATGTGAAATTTAGCTGCCTCACTTTTTCATATGTAAACTCGGCCAAGGTGTTGTGAAATCCCTTATGTTGTGATAACATGACCTCCTTCCCACAAGTTTCTCTTCTGATTACTCCAAAATAATAAATCAAGACAGGCTCTTCCTCTCGTCACTGCTTTAACATTCTGAGTTTAGAAAACAGTCGCTGATTACATTTAAGAGCTGAGGGGGCAACGTCTTTAAAGTCATCGGCAGGCCTGCCTGCCTCCCTTCCTCCTGGGAGTGGGGACAACTTGGCTATCAGCAGCTGGCACTGTTGTTTCAGACGTGGTGCCTGAGTCGTTTTGTACACAGTGATAAAGGGCCAAAGTTCAGCAAACATCTGTGCTCTCAAGTCTGAGCCAGTGAAAGAGGAGAGGACTTGTATGTACCAGTGGGCACCAAAGCAGCTGGCAAAATCTGAGTCTGCTTCCTTTGTGAATGCTCAAAGGCAAATCGAGCATGGCTGGGGAAGTAAACGGAGACGTTCGTCTGAACTCAGGACCACACAAGGCATCATTACACCACAGTGCCACACGTTTTACATTCTCAGAGTCACATGGGGATGGAACCTATCCTGGCAGCAATGGACACAAAGCAGGAACCAACCGTGTATGCGATGCTAGTCCTGCGGAAGTTTTATATACAGTGTAAAAAAATAATGTTACATTTACGGTAAAGTGCTGGCAGCTGGGTTGCTAGAATTTTACCGTAAAAAATAAGGTGACAATATTTTCAGGTCTACGGTATAACTTTGTAGTAAATAACTGTTTTTTCTTTACAACACTATACATATAGCACATGTTGTGCAGCGCCAACCCTCTACTTGGGGTGGAATTACAAGATAACAAGCCCTGAAGTTTTCTCTGAAGATAACAATCCATGAAGTTTATTTACATATATATTTACTAGGGGTCTTTGCGTCCCAGCTTGCTTCGCTTACCAAACCAGCCTGCGCTACATGCCAGCCATTTCATGTCTCTGCCACTCACGTATGTGGATTTCACTTTCACCAAACAACAAATCTTCTAATTCTTGTGGATACACATCTTCCCCTGATGGAAACAAGAATTAGATGACCTACAAGTCTCTGATTTAAAGTTTAAATCTGAACAATATATTCAATCTTTTTTCGCTGTTCACTTTTTTGACTTTCTAATTTTCATACTTCTATTATCTGTAACCTGCTCTGCATGTGTATCACGCTAACGTTTTTGAATTCTTTATGACGTTGTACTTTGTCATCTACTCTTTGTCTTTTATTTCCGGCCCAGGGCCTGGTTAAATCTCTTGGCACAAAGTCTCATCTCACGGGACATGAAAGTATCTTTCTAAAAATGTCACGTCTCATCGCAGCCTAAAAAGTCTCGTCTAGTCCCAGGATTTTTTTATTATAATAGAGAGATATTTAGTGACGGCCGGCCATCGTTCTTATCCAGCCGGGATACTCAGGAGATGGAAGGATGGGGGAAGGCAGCTGTTTCAGGGCACTGCCTTCTCCAGAACACTAGATGGCAGCCCCCTTGGGTTACTGGGCATCAAGGGACTTGGAGTTCATTAACTCAGCCCTGTTGGGTGTCATTGGTGCCGCCAGAGGCTGCTGTGAGGACTGAAAAGCCCTGCATCGTGAGGTTTCTGCCTCGCTACCCGAAGTGCTGACAGACCACATGGGCAGATGTGTGGAAGCACTTCTGGGGCAGCTAAAATAAAAGGATCTGCCTGCCTCACTTCAGTGAGCCAGAGTCGGGTGGAAGACGGACGACTGCATTGTACCTGTGTTTACTGATGGAGTTGTGGCAGTGGTGGGAAGTGGTGGGAAACGCTTGTTATAACAAGAGTTTCCCACAATAAAGGCTCTTTTTGATTTTAACTTGTGCCCTGTGTCTGTCTGTGTTGGGTGTCTGTGGAGCTGGAGCGCGCCTGTTGTCCACAAGCGGTGTAGTCGGCAGCGTTTCTGGAAGTCTGCTGGCAAAAACCCGTTAACAAATTTTTCTTATGGATGCATCCTGACACGACAGTGCATGTGGCACAAGTGAACCTGCCAGAAAACCCATGCCTGCCCAAGATGGGGAAGAGGAAGAACAGGAAGACCAACAACAAAGTGAGGAGACAGGTGCTCAACATTGTCAGCATTGGAGCTGAGATCTCTCTTGAGGAAGGAGTTCTGAACAATGGTGTCCATGGAAGAGGTGCATGCTGGGGCTGGAATGAAGATGTCTCAGGATTCTGTAAAGTGTGCCCTGTGCTCATTCCTCTTAGAGGAAGAATATCCGGAGGGCTGTGACCTGAAGTCAGTGTTCATCTGAGAACAAAGCTTCATAAGAACCTTCAAAGTAGAAGCTATTATAATGGAAGAATTGCCCAGAAACCTTTAGTTTTTACTAGTTTTGCTTTTTATCTATCTATCTATCTATCTATCTATCTATCTATCTATCTATCTATCTATCTATCTATCTATCTATCTATCTATCTATCTATCTATCTATCTATCTTTCTATTGTGGTAAGTGGCTGGGGGTGGCACCCAGCCGGGATGCCCAGAAAGACTGGAGGAGGCCTTACACCTCCTCCAGACCACAAGGGGGCGACTGCCCTGGTGGCTTTGGGGACCACAGGAACAGAGCTTAGAAGCTCAACCCTATAGGGGCCCATGGTCACCACCAGGAGGCGCCCGAATGCCTGAGGAGCCCTGGCCCTCAGCACTTCCACCACACCCGGAAGTGCTGGGGGGAAGAAGACCAGGGACACTATGAGGGCCGCCGGAAGGTTATCAGGAGGCACCTGGAGCTCGTCTGGGTGAGGATAAAAGTGGCCACCTCCCTCCATTCGATGGCTGGAGTCAGGAGCGTAGAAAGACAGAGCTTGGAGGAGAGAAGTGGAGGCGGACCTGAATAACGGCATTGTGAAAGAAGGCCTGGACTTTGGGGGAGTATTTGGTTGTGTGTGCTTCACTTGTGTAAATAGTGTGTATAATAAACGTGTGTTGGGTGAACTATCAGTGTCTGCCTGTCTGTGTCTGGGCTGTTTCCCACACTATCTATCTATCTATCTATCTATCTATCTATCTATCTATCTATCTATCTATCTATCTATCTATCTATCTATCTATCTATCTATCTATCTATCTAATCTACAGTTATGTTCCATGTATTTTGTGGATGGTCCCCTAAGAGGGGGGACCACCTGCCAATCACTGCCAGGAACTGTCCTCCACTCTATAAATCTGAAGGATCTCCCACAGTTCTTGGTGGTCACTTAGGAGTGACAAATTCTTGTTCCTTTTGTGAATTTAACATGCTAGTGGTTTTCTTTCTTTTTGACATGTTGCTGTGTTTTTCAACTGTTGCTTAGATTTTGTTTTGGGATTTTTGGTTACATTGGAATCCCTTAATATTTTTGGCAAATCCTTTGGCCTTTGCGCTCCACAGAGCTTCATTGTCATTGATGATCATTTTGTGTGAAGAATTGATATTTTATTTTATAGAGATTCTACAAGATTCTGTGTCTTGCAGGGAGTTTTGAAGGGATTTCCCTCTCTAATGGTCCTTTTTGGAAATGGTTTTGGAACGTGTTTTGTGCTTTGAACTCCCAGTTCATGACAATCTGCAGAACTCAAATGCTATAAGGAAGAACTGCAGATGTTTTCTGTTATTCTGCTGTAATCAGTCATCCACACCTCATGGGCACAGTGGTGGGTCAAACAGTAGGTGGTGGAACTGGGCCAAGAGCATAGCCATAGAAGGAAATTCATTCATTCATCATCCAACCTGCTATAACCTAACACAGGGTCATGGGAGTCTGCTGGAGCCAACACAGGGCAGGAAACAAACCCCAGGCAGGGCACCAGCCCACCACAGGGCACACACTAGAGACAATTTAGGATCGCCAATTCACCTAACCTGCATGTCTTTGGACTGTGGGTGGAAACCCATGCAGATACGGGGAGAACATGCAAACTCCACACGGGGAGGACCTGGGAAGTGAACCCTAGTCACCTAACTGAGAGACAGCAGCGCTACCCACTGCGCCACCTTGCCGCCCTAGAAGGTAGTCCCTGGGCTTTTTAATTATTTAGGTCCACCAGTGGACACTGAGAGCTCCTCACTGTGGATAATAAACCAGCAGCGTCTCGTATTCTTACTCAGTTCAGTTCTCATTACAACAACAAATACAAAACTTTAACACAAAAAGTGCCACATTGGATCCCCAGATCACCGAAATATCGGCATTATGGTCTGTAGTAGTGTGTGTGTCTGTATGTTTCCCTGTTAAATTCAGAAAGGGTTGCCTCTGATCATCTCCATCCACCACTGGCCCAAACCTCCATGCCGCTCCGCCACATTAGTTGGGTGAATGCCTATGTTGGGATTTTCACGATGCTTACATGTGTGATTAAACTGTGTGTGGTCTTACGGTGCTTTTGAATAAAAAAGAATGCAGAAGTTTCAATAAACATTTACGAGATTCTTGGTTTTATTGAATGCCTAGTAACACAGTGGAATGCCTTGGCGTTTCTCAGGGCTGCGCTGTGTGGCCACAATGGAGGACTCCGTGATCAAAGTGTTCTTATCTTTGGCCAATATCGGCGAGTTTATGGCCGCTCCTCAGGTATCTGTGAATTCTTTTCAAGCAAATCCACCCCTGTGCAAAAAAACAAATCCTTCATCCCTAGGCAAATAAAAATTTTCCTATGCAATCCAAAGTTCAGGAATGTTTCCCTTTCACACATAAGTGATTAATCAACTAATCTTTGTCAAACTAGTGGGAAGAAAGTGCGATTAGGCTGGAGAAGCCATGCAAATGGAGAGGCAGGCCTAATCATTGGGCCAGTCACTATAATCCAAGAAAACGACAAGTTCCTGCTCACTGCTTTATTTTGGCTTCGTTAGACCCTCAAGCCAAAGGAACGCTTTAAAGACTCGGACCAAGTAAGAAATGAGTTGAGCAATAAGGGGTGACACTGTCGTGAGTTTCCCTTTCTTCTTTTTCATCCACTATTTCTGTTGAGGGTAAATCCACAAAACGTGGCCCACTTCAGAGCTTCCAGACATCTTCCATTTCATAATTTTTGAGGTTGTGGTGTTCCGGGGGACACTCAAATGGTGTTATTCCCTCTCCCTGATCTGTGCTTCACCACAGTTTGATCACAGGAGGTCCACAGAGGGTTCCTCTGACCTCCTGGTTTTGTTTTTTGTCCTGATATGCGTTATGAATTGAGTGCTTTCCTAAATGATGTCCAGTCAATTCACTTAGCCATAGGTGGACTCAAAGCAAGTTCTCAAAACATCTTGAGTTCTAGAAACACCTCAAGTTCTCAAAACATCTTGAGTTCTAGAAACTCCTCAAGTTCTCGAAACACCTCAAGTTCTCGAAACATCTCGAGTCCTAGAAACACCTCAAGTTCTCGAAATACCTCAAGTTCTCAAAACATCTCAATTTGGAAGTCAGAATACGTCTAGGAGTGAGAGATTCTAGTTTTATGATTTTTAATAAGTTTTCAGACCTTTCTGAAAACATTTCCAGCTGAAAAACTCCTGGTGTTTCAAAACTCTTGAGGGTCAGGGTGCTCCTGGGAACACTCAAAGCTTTACAGATGGTGTTATGATGATTTGTACCTCTCCATAATTTGATTGCGGAGGTCTACAGAGACTTCACGACTAGAACCGTAGTGTGGGTGCTGAGAACTGTGCACCCGCACCAGGCGCCAATCTTCGAAGGGCGGCGATCGATGACGTGGCTGTTTTGGGTTAAAAAGAAGAGGAAAAAATGAATAAAAACACTGAAAATGAGTCCAACTTTTATAGATATTTCCCTTTACTTTTTATGAATTTGTAAGCAGCTTGCATAATGTGTATATATTATATTTTATAATCCCAGCTGAATTATTAGAAATAAAAGTGCAGTTCTAAGTAAAATAACAATGAGAACAATACACTGCTTGAAAACTGCCAAGCCACTAACATGTAAACGCACAACTGAGCGGTGCGCACCTTTATTTACGTAAGCGCGAGGCACAGCTAGACATTACACTCTCATAGTCATCCTCTATCTACTCGCATCTCTGCGCTCTCCGTGTGTTACTGCCATAATTTAAGGAAAGTTAGTTTTGTGTAGAGGCGGCATGGTGGCGTAGTGGTAGCGCTGCTGCCTCGCAGTTAGGAGACCTGGGTTTGCTTCCCGGGTCCTCCCTGAGTGGAGTTTGTATGTTCTCCCCGTACATGGGTTTCCTCCCACGGTCCAAAGTCATGCAGGTTAGTTGGATGGGCGTATCTAAATAGGCCTGGGTTTGTGTGTGCCCTGCAGTGGGTTGACACCTTGCCCAGGATTGGTTCCTGCCCTGGGATTGGCTCCAGCAGACCCCCATGACCCTGTGTTAAGATTCAGCAGGTTGGAAAATGGATGGATAATTTTGTGTAGTATATTAGTTTATATCATTTTATAGAGTTGGCTAAAAAATTAAAAAAAAAAAAAAGGAAATGTGATAGAATGTTTTTATTGATTCTAATTGTAGCCGCCGAGGCATAAGGTGTTGTGAAGCACAGGTAAACGCGTGCCAAAAGAAATCTCAAAGTCCCAAAGTTCATTTTTAAAATATTTAGTGAAAGTTAAAAGCAAATAATCCACACAAGAATAAAACAAAAATAGTTACACACGTAGAATAAAAGGCAAAAAAGAGAAAATATATATTCTGTAAACTTAGATTGTCTTGAGAAGCTTTAGTTATTTCTATGCTTAAAAGTTCTTTACTTCTTCTTTCTTTTCTACGTTAAAGTTCTTCTTTTCTTTTTCTGTATGCCTTTACGAGTTACTTCACACTCAAAAGGCCCGTTGGCTGGTTGGCACGCAGGCATGTGCCCAGACACAGTTTAAAACCTTATGCCTTCCACACCTTACTCATGGCAAGGCTGTCACTAATTGTACAATAATGTTTACTCAAAGCAGTTAGAAATGGCAAGAAAATACCAATACAATTCTATTTACGGGGATTATAGGAGCCTCCCATAGATTATGCATTGTCATCTAGTAAAATATTCATGAATCATATAGAACTAGAAAAATGGCTCCTAAACTAATAATGAATGTTGAACGAACGTTTAATAAAATAGGAAATCAAATAATTTTTATTTTGGGACTATCATACTAAGGTCAGGTTTATACTTCACGGGATGGGACACGTGCTCCAGCAGACGCTACTGCCACACAAGCAGTGTACTGTTTATATTCGCGTGTGTACATAACGTAAATCTGGAAGATTCCACCAGGTGGCAGTGCGAGATGTCATCACGGTGAGTAAACGTCCAGCTTCACTCTGTTGTGAATTGCCTGAAACATCCATTAAATTCCAAGAACACTTTGCCACAATATCTCTGATAAGGATGTTTAATGATTACATCCATCAATCCCCGGATGCACCCATTCCAGCAAGCATCGGGCGTGAGAAAGAATCAATCCCTGGATTGCAAGGTGACCACAAGCTCACACACATACACACTGGCGCCATTTTAGGGTCACCAAATCCCCAAACCGTCACGTCTTTGGAAGGAAACCGGAGCCCAATTTGGAAACCCACCAGGAAAACATGCAAACTCTGGGCAGGGAACAAAATGGACGTGACTCCCTGCGAGACAGCAGAGCCACCGTGCCGCCCCCACGTGTGTAATTATTATCAGTATTCATTATTTAAATGAAGTTAACGACTTATCTATAAAATGTAACTTCCATAATTTAACGCATTTCATCCAGAAAGTGAAATCTAGTAGAGATCTAAGGATTCTAAATGTGCAGAGAGCTGGAAAATCATAAATGTGACGTGTTGTGTGTGGCAATTGCTGCCTACTGCTGCTTTCAGTTCAGGAGGAAGCCCCAGCAGCGCATAGCGATTAACAACTGGGTCGAGTTTAAGATGACGTTTATGATTAAGATTAAGATGACGTTTATGATCGTCTACTATAATGATAGGGTAAGCTACGAGGTTAAAGTGAACATTTCAAGATTGATGCCGAAATTTCCACTTTAATCATATAATAGACCTTTTCAACATGTCCTTAATTTTTTTTCTCTGTGGCTGTACATTATGTTGCTGTTGCGAAGCTTCAAAAAAAAAGACGGCACAAAAGGTGTTATGTGAGACTTTTAAAATGTATTGTGTCATTACATAATGTACACATTAATATAAAAGCACCACGACTGCATTTGTATGTCGGCATTTTGCTTCACCACATCGAACCGTTCATCAAACATCGAAGTGCGCACATCGATACTGGAGGATCCGCAATGCGACTTTCTGTCACACGTTGAAAGTAAACAGAGACTCTGACGTCACGTTCAGACTTTTATCACACTGCGCCACCCGACTTTGTGCTGGTACTGCAAGGCACGCACACATCGTATTCATTTTTAAGGACCTCTGCTATGACAGTGCGGAGTACCGGTGAAGGCTTTGGACTGAGATTGTTGAGTCAAATCCCACTACTGTGACCCCGAGCAAGTCACTTCACTGCCTTGAGCTTCAAGTGGAAAAACAAAAGATATGGAACTGAGTGAATGTCAGATGTTGCAATTTGCTTTGGATAAAGGCGTCAGCCTATTAATGAATGTACAATCGTATAATAAGTGTCCACACAGCACACCTGCACATTTCATCAGACTCTTTTACACCAGGCTTTCTTGTTTGTGTAAGACTTTATTCATTTCCTTTGTTTATGTATTAAATCTAAACTATGGAGTGGAGTTTCTTCAAGTGGAATTGTGTGCTGGTGCCATTTTGTCATGCCAGTCTTCTGAGTAAATCCTATGTTAAATAAAGGGAATCCTGGAAGCAATACAAGTTTAAGGAGAATTTCCATCCATTCAACCATTTATGAAAAGATGGAATGCTGTTTGAGGTCAGGGTCCTCTGTAATTTAGTCTATGAACTGTGGTGGTCACACCTGATAACAAAAACAGAAACAAAATCCAAATTGTTAACATGTGTTTGTAATTTATAGACTGGTCTATCTATCGATATGAAAGGCACTATATAATAAATAGATAGATCTGAACTACAGGCTCAAACAAGTCAGATCAATCATAAGATAGATATGTTCATTTGGCTGATGCCTTTATGTAAGGTGACTCTGTGTAAGGTATCTATCTAAATTTGTAATCCTGCTGACTATACCAAAATCTATCTATCTATCTATCTATCTATCTATCTATCTATCTATCTATCTATCTATCTATCTATCTAATTTTGTGATCCTGCTGACTATACCAAAATATATCCATCTATCTATCTTGATGTGGATATTGACATCCTTTACATGTTCTATAACTCTGTGGTTAATTTTCTACACTGTGGTGTGCTTGGCCAATACCATCATTTCAAATGAAGGCCGCTGAATCAACAAGTTAATTAACAAGGCAGGCTTAGTTATGGTAAGCCTTCTGGACCTGCTGGAGGTAGTAGTGGAGAAGACAAAATTGAGTGCCATCAGGAACAACGCTACACATTCTCTGACAAAACAACACAAAGGACTTTCATCCAGCTAATTTTTCTTCAGATGTATGTCAAGAATCCCTACGGGGGCTCCTTCAAACACGACTTTATAATGTCTCACCGTGACTGCGACAGCTCTTTTATGTTTAGCGAAGTCAAAAGTTTTCACCTTTTTTGTTATTCTGTGTGTGTTTAGTATGGTTGTTTTTTGATTGCCTGCTATACTACTCTGATGACATACAAAGTAATATCTATCTATCTATCTATCTATCTATCTATCTATCTATCTATCTATCTATCTAGGAGGATTTTGAATCTGCCCTAAACTTAACCGGAAGCCAGTGTAAGGATTTGAGGACTGGAGTTATGTGTTCATATTTTATTGTTCTTGTAATAACTCCTGTAGCAGCATTTTCACCCCCAGCATATTTTTCCCCCGGTAATTTTCACCCCCCATCCCATGTTTCGTCACCCCTATATTTTGCCCCAGTATTTATGTACATATTTATAATTGCAATTTAAAAATGTAATAAAGCTTACCCAACATTGAAAATTACAATAAGTTCCCTCAGGTAACATTCTTATACGACTCACAGATCAACGTGTTCCACTGAAAATAGTATGCGTGATTACCTCCAAAAAAGGTGAGTATTGTACTTCAAATGTAATCCGTGTTATGTGATATAGTATTGTACGATTGTGATGGATTTCAAATGAACGCTGGGAATGTGTGGCAGCCATGACGTGTGCATGTATGCGTTTTGAGCGTGAAATATAAACCGGCCCTTATTCCTATTCAATTCACAACAGAAAATGGGTCCTAAAAAGAAGTCGGGAGCACAAAATCTGAAAAAAAAAAAAACAAACAGCACAGAAAAACAATGTGAGTACTCAAATCCTTTCAAACAATGGATTTCAAACTGAAAGTAAAAACTGAAGTGAAGGTCTGCCACGCCACAAATACGTAGGTGAGTTCCAAATACAGTCCTTTGAAGCTAATTAGATTTTGATTATTCCTGATAGGGTGCAAAGCGTCCAACCGTTACACACGGCTGAATTTTGTTCTGTGCTGAATCTTTAGTTTTTTTATATATTGTGTTCATTTTATCAAAAGTATTGCAATTTGTTTATGTAAATAAATACAATTCAAAAATAAGAATTTTTTCTTTTCTTTGTGAATACAATAAATTTGTTTTATCCATTTTTACTGAAGAAGGGCGCTTATTTTCCTTATTATTTTACCAGGTGTCGTTTTGCCCCGCCACGGCTCTTTTCACATTTTGGTTTTGGTTCTGACCTGCAGTGCAAATTGTGCGACCTTCTCTACACGAGGACACAGAACTCCTGCCTGTCAAAGCAACATCCAGTCACTTCAGCTACTCACTGATCAAGTTCTCGAAACATCTTGTGAAAGGTGCTATATAGATGCCCAACCCGACACAGACTGACAACGGAGGCACAGGTAAAAATAAAAATAAAAGATTTATTTTCTTCTGCTTTGGGTGTCAAATCTTCCACGTGTCCCTCAGCTATGGCACAGTCCCACAAATCACCACACAAAACAAATCAAAAATATTCTTCTTCCTCCACTCCTCCTCCTCCTCCTCCTCCCAACTCTGGCGCCCCGAGTAGTGGCTGCAGGTTCTTCTTATAGCCCACCTGGAAGTGCTTCAGGCCGTGCAGCTCCTCCCGGTGGTGGCCACGGAGCCCAACAGGCCTGTAACCCAGGAGGGCTGCCACCACGTTTTCCGGGGAACCTAGTGTGTATCCCATGGCGGATCCAGTGTCAAAGGGGCATCTCAAGGAGAATTGAAGCAAACAGGATACACCTGACCACAGTTTGGGGTGCCACAGCGAAGGGTCTGAATACTTCTGGAAGTGAGACACTCCAGTTGTAGATTTTTAACAAATATTTCATGACACACCCTTGCTGAAAACATGTTGTCATTTTGTCCTTATGGCATATTGAGTAAATTGAAGGGCAGATTTCTCCATTTCAGATCCATAAAATGTGCAGAAAGTGAAGCAATCTGAATACTTTCCGAGTGCCACGTCATGGAGTGGCACCTCATCTAAAGTTGGTTCCAGCCTTGTGCCCAATGCTCATAGAATAGACTGGCTCCATGCAAACTCAGTTGAATGTTACATACAATATGGCATTTTGTGCTTTATTCTGATTTTGTTTGTAAAAGCGTACAGCAACCTAAACCTGTCCAATAAGGAGCTTGATATGTAAAAAAAAAATAAGAATAAATAAAATGCTGGGCCCCCCGTAACCTCGAGTTAAACTAAGTTGGGTTAAACCCGTTATGTTCCAATGGTCTTTATTGTTTCTTACAGACAGTAGATGGCAGAATCTGAGAAGTGCAGCCTTGGGAGACAATGACTTGGAAACTTCCTTACATACAAATTCCTAAGTCATGGAAATCCTCTGCCAAGATACAATGGAAGCAGACAAGCTGAACAGGGAAGATAAGATGCATGAACTTCGGTGGCCAAGGGATGTGGTGTGCCAATATGGTAGAGACAAAGGAGAAGAATATAAAAATAAAAATAAGTGAAGGCAATTGAACACAAACTGGCAGGGTCAGTTAACTAAATGGGAGATGGAAGTAAAAGCTACTACTGGGAAATGCTTGTCATTTTACCAGAAATGATTCTAATGTCTTTATTAAGGAGGTTGGCGCAGTGGTAGCGCCAGGGTTTGCATCCCTGGGTCCTCCCTATGTGGAGTTTGCATGTTCTCCCCGTGTCTGTTTCTGCCCACAGTCCAAAGACATGCAGGTTAGGTGGACTGGCGACACTAAATTGGCCCAGGTGGGTGAGTGTGTGTTCATCCTGTGATGGACTGGCGCCCTATCTGCGGATTATTCCTGCCTCGTGCCCTATGCTTGCTGGGAGAGGCTCTAGTCCCCGCACAATACAATACAGTACAATACAGTTTATTTTTGTATAGCCCAAAATCACACAGGAAGTGCCGCAATGGGCTTTAACAGGCCCTGCCTTTTGACAGCCCCCCAGCCTTGACTCTCTGAGAAGACAAGGAAAAACTCCCAATAAAAACCTTGTAGGGAAAAATGGAAGAAACCTCGGGAAAGGCAGTTCAAAGAGAGACCCCTTTCCAGGTAGGTTGGGCGTGCAGTAGGTGTCAAAAGTAGGGGGTCAATACAATACAATATACACAACAGAACAATTCCTTAAGACAGCATAATAAAAATTTTAGAATTACGGTTTAACAGTAGATGATATGACATAATTAGGTTTCGATATTTTTAGAGTCCTGGAGACCTCATCCATCTAGCTGCATCTCCATTTGGCCATGCCACGGCTGAAACATTGCTCCGATGAAAGGACCTCTCTTTCCCATGATTCCTGTGATCCTCCATCAGGGATGACTTTACCATAGGCAGGCAAACAACTTGGCAGGTGGGCCGTGGCACCAATGGCCACATTTGGGTACCGAGAAAAGAAACAGAATAGGTGAGGGTTAGTATTCAAATATAATTATCATGTTACTTATGTTATAGTGCTAATGACTAACAACAGAGATGCAGTATGTACAGTTAATCAGCAGCTCTAGTCAGGATATGCTAAACTGAAGTAGTGAGTCTTCAGCCGGGATTTAAAGGCTGAGACCGAGGGGGCATCTCTTATGGAAGCAGGAAGACCATTCCACAGTTTAGGGGCCCTGTAACTAAAAGCTCGACCTCCCACTGTTATTTTATTAATCCTTGGAATCCTAAGCAGACCGGCATCTTGAGATCTTAATGTGCTCAGGTTTGTAAGTCATGATAAGTTCAGACAAGTAAGCGGACCTTGGCCATTTAATGCTTTATATGTTAAAAGGAGGATTTTGAAATCTGCCCTAAATTTAACTGGGAGCCAGTGTAAAGATTTAAGAACTGGGGTTATGTGTTCATATTTTCTTGTTCTTGTAATAATTCTTGCAGCGCATTTTGGATTAACTGGAGGCTGTATAGAGAACAGTTTGAACAGCCAGTGAACACCGCATTGCAGTAGTCAATCCTACTAGAGATAAATGCATGAATTAATTTCTCACAATCCTGTTTATTTAGAAAGCGCCTTAATTTCCTAATATTTTTAAGATGGAAAAACATGTTTTGGACGACTTTGTAATATGCGCTTTAAATGACATGCTAGAGTCAAAGATAACTCCTAGATTGCGGGCTGATTCAGTAAAATTAATTGGGATTCCAACTGAGTTAAATGACGACAAAATATTGCTGTGATCAGCGTCATTCCCTCCAACAATTAACATCTCTGTTTTATCTGTATTTAAAGACAAGTAGTTCTCATTCATCCATTCCTTTAATTCACTAACACAACTAATTAAAGACAACATCGGAGAAACTTCATTTGATTTAAATGAAAGGTATAACTGGGTGTCATCTGCATACGAGTGAAAATTAACATTATGTTTCCTAATGAGAGATCCCAGTGGAAGCATGTAAAGTGAAAACAGTAAAGGTCCCAGTACTGAGCCCTGCGGACACCATATTCAACTTCTGTGTATAATGATGGAGTACTGTCAGCACATTTCTGTACATACTGGAATCGATTTGATAAATAAGAACTGAACCAAGCGAGCACGGGCCTGTAAGCCCAACATCGTTTTCTAGCCTGTGCAGTAAAATAGAATGGTCAATGGTGTCAAACGCTGCACTTAAGTCCAACAACATAATTACAGTGGAATTTCCTTCATCAGAGGATATCAGAATGTCATTTACAACCCGTGTTAGTGCCGTTTCTGTACTATGACCAGTGCGAAAGCCAGACTGGAATTTCTCAAATAAATTGTAATGCGTAAGGTGTGACTGAAGCTGACTGGCGACTACTTTCTCTAGTATTTTAGAGAGAAATGGTAAATTTGAAATAGGCCTATAGTTATTTAGTATGTGTGGGTCTAGGTCTGACTTTTTAAGTAAAGGTTTAATGACTGACACTTTTAGTGCATCAGGTACTGTGCCATGCAATAATGAACTATTGATAATGTTTAGAATGGTGCTACAAGAACATCCATTGCACTTTTACTAGTTTTGTTGGCACTGGATCTAGGGAACAAGTAGTGGGCTTCATTTTAAATTAAAGTTAAGACTTCCTGCTCAGTTACAGGATTAAAATTATTAAAGTGCTGAATGCAATGTGAGCAGGGTCTGCTAAGCTAGTATTTGGTTTGTACTGTGATGCTGAGATCTGGGATCTTATATTTTTAATTTTCTCATTGAAGAAGTTCATAAAGTCTGTACTGCTAATATCTGTTGGTATTTTGCACTGTTGATCTGAATTCCCATTTGTTAATTTAGCCACTGCTCTAAAAAGTACCCTAGGATTTTTATTATTGCTATCTATTAATGTAGAATAGTATTCTGAGCGAGCTTTAAAGAGGGCCTTTTTATATTTATTAACACTCTCTGTCCATGCAATTTGAAAGACATGTAGCTTTGTTGTTCTCCATCTGCGCTCCAGTTTTCGACACTCTAATTTAAGAGCTCGAGTGTTTTCATTAAACCAGGGAGAGTTTCTATGTGCTTTGATCACTTTTGTTTTAGGGGAGCCACTGTGTCCAGAGCATCTCTCAAGGTCACATTATAATGTGATGTTAGCTGATCTAAATTGTTTTCCACGTTTACATTTGATGTTAACTGATCTAAATGGTTTTCCACAATTACACTCGACTTACTCAAGGTATCTATAAATTTTGAAGCAGAATTACAATCTAGATGTCGCACTGTCTTTGTTTTAATCTGTGAGTGCGTTGGCATGGGCAGAACTAAATCAAACGTAATTAAGAAGTGATCGGAAATAACTACATTTAATGGAGTAATATTTAAATTTTGAATTTCAACTTTGTAAGTTATAATTAAATCTAATGTATGGTTATGATTATGAGTTGGACCTTTGACAATCTGACAAAATCCTACTGAATTTAACAAATAAGTAAAACATTTGCTAAAAGTGTCAGTTTCCACATCAATGTGTACATTAAAATCCCCCATCAGAACTACGTGATCATAATTTATTGCCAAATCAGACAGAAGGTTGCTAAATTCAGTCATGAACAATGAATATGGCCCTGGTGGTCTGTAGACTAGCACTATAATTGTGTTGGAATCTGTTTTAATATTTAAAATGAATGCCTCAAAGGATGTAAAGTTGCCTAAATTTTTAGGAGTGATTTGCATTTTGTTACAATGAATTATTCCAAGGCCTCCTCCTCGACCAGAATCTCTAGACTTATGAAGGAACGAGTATCCATCTGGTGACGCCTCAGCTAGGGGAACAGTGTCACATTTACTAAGCCAGGTTTCAGTAAGAAGACACAGATCAGATTTTGTACTTAATATTATATCATTTACCAAAACAGCTTTAGTGCCAAGAGACAACACTGCTTAAGAAATGTTATGGGGTTTTTAAGAATGAGGGTGGCATGGTGGTGCAGTGGTAGCAGGAGACCAGGGTTTGTGTCTTGAATCCTCCCTGCGTGGAGTTTGCATGTTCTCCCCGTGCCTGTTAGCTTAGGTGAATTAGTGCTGCTAAAATGGTCCTAATGTGTGTGCTTACGATGTGTGTGAGGTGTGTCCATGTGTGTTTGCCCAGCGATGGACGCCACCCTGTCCAGTGTTTGTTCCTACCTTGCGCCCAATGCTAGCCAAGAGAGGCTTCAGCCCACCCCATGATCCTCCTGGTCTGGGTTATGCAGGTTAGAAAATGACATGAACATGCCATGCTACCCGTCGAAGACATGTAATCGAATAATTTAAAAATATTTGTTATCTCTTGCCCTATGTGTACCTTCAGCACCATTCCTCAGCTTCTTCACGTGACTGAACCTCTGTGCCCAGCGATGCTTCTCTCAAGTGCATTCCCGTAAATCTCAGGCTCTGTCATTATTTTTGAGAAGCCCTTCTCGCCTCCTGTCCATTTTTATACTTCCCATCTTTGACGGCGACTCTCAGCGGGCATCCTGTGCCATTTCTCTATGAGTGTCAGAAGCTTTCTTGACCGCCACTCCATCTCTTGAGCACATTCTCATAAAGTCCACCTCTCCAACTCTATCATTAATTCCGAGGAGTCTTGCTCGCCTGCTGTCTAGGTTTATAGTTCCCATCCTTAATGTGTGTGCCTCACAGTGGCACCAGTCCTGGATAAAGTCAAAGATCATGCCAGGACCCAGCCATCCCCAAAGGGCCAGATGGGGACCTCCAGTTAACCTCATTTGTATTTGATTTGGTATTTATGAGAAACAAAAAGAGAAGGTAGAGTGAAACATCATACACACATGGGAGAACAAGCAGACTCCACACAGACAACAGTACCTCTTGTCTCATCTCATCTCATTCCCAAACCTACAGAAGGACCAGAACCTGTCTCAGCAGCACGGGAGAAATAACTCCATGCTGACAGCAGGACACATAGCTGATGATGACCAGCCCAGGACAGGACCTGTGAGTAGCAGCCCTGAACACTGTGGAAGGTAAAACACAAATTCAGGTCCCCATGTATTTTTTACATCAATTGCCAGTTACTTTTAATAAAGAAAACTTCTTCAGCAGGACAATCACATCTGTGGTATGAAGCAGCGTTTAAATTAAATTCTTTGTGTCATATGTCTTTGAGACATTCCTAACGGTTACTCAATAAAACTTCCTAATTCCAAGCAAAGTCTCAGTTTATAAAAGTTTATCCCATGTGCTGAAAACAAAGACCCGAAGGCTTAGAGCAAATTCTTTATACATATTGTTTTATTATTTCTGGAATGTAGGAATTACAAAATTTATTTTAGTCATTATGGGAGCAGCACAGGTGGACATCTCTCTGGGTGCGGGTCTCTGTCTTTGCCTAAATACATAATACTGTAAAAAAAAAAAAAATAATAAGTGTTTATGTACTTTAGTAATGTACATGATTAAATTTAATCATCCCTGTTATTTTAAAATATGACTCACATGAAGAATGCCTGAAGTTCTGCAATGATCAGCTCTTTAAGGCGCAAGGCTGCCCTCAAGTGGAGTGTGCAAGAAAATGAATAAAGCTTATCAACTCTCTTTTTTCGACAATGGATGCACTCACCTTCTGCACACTTTATTCGGTTGGAAACTCAATTGTAAATGGACACATTTGCTGTTTTTGCCCATCAATCTACGCTCAATAGCCCACAACGACAAAGTGAACACAACTTTTCGGAGAGATTTGTAAATGTGCTCAAAATCCAAACCAAATAGTTTATTTCTAGGAGTATTCAGATCTTTTGCTGCGGCTCTTCCAGATTGTCCTGTTTGCTTGAATTCTCCTTGAGATGTGCCGAGATCTTTAATGGAGTCCACCTGTGTCTACTTGAACACGTGTACACGTTGTGAGACCTCTGAACTCTTTGAGACCCTCACCAATGGGACGACACGCAGAGGCGTGTTTGCCACTTTTAAGACCCTCGCCAATGGGACGACACTCAGAAGCACCAATGGGACAATACTCAGAAGCGCGACTGCCGTGTCTGTTGAAGGTCTGCTTGTCCATCGCCAATGTAACCGCAGATTCGCAGCGCCACAGAAACAACTACAAGCTAACTGCTGCCACGCACAAAGCTCCGGTCACCCGATGGGTGATGACCACTGATCTGGCCCTGACCCTGCCTGTTTGCTGTGTCTCTGTATAGTAGACATGATGGATCCCACTACAATAAATAACCTGGCTGTTCCTGTTTCGAATGGAATAAAATTGGTTTTGCTAAAATATTGAGACTCAGCCTCATCTTTCGGGTGCAAGACACCGAGTCACTCGTCACATCGTCTATAGAAGGTCCCACTATTTTTACCGCATGTCAGGACCAAAACCAGGCCGTGACGTCCAGGGAACTCTCTGTAGTTACCTCTGTGATCAAATTATGGAGAGGAAATAAAACTATTTGTGAAGCTATTAGCGTTCCCAGGAGCACAAAGGTCTCAAGAGTTGTGAAGTTTGCTGCCACCAGGAGTTATCTGTCTGGACAAACTAAGTAACCGGGCACGAAGATCCTTGGTCAGGAAGGACACTCTAACAGAGCTTCAGAAGTTCCTCTGTTGAAATAGAAGAACCTGTTGGAAGGATGACCATCTCAGTTGCACTCCATTACTCAGAAGTTTGTGGTAGAAGGAAACCACACTTTAGTAAAAGACATGTGACAATTTAAATGACTCTGAGAGCGTTCGGAAGTCTAATGAGACAAAAATGGAACCTTTTGGGCAGAACTCTGTGTAATGCAGGGGTGCCCAAAACGTCAATCGCGATCGACCGATAGATCGGAAAGGTAGTGCAGGTAGATCGCGTTGAATTCAAAAAAAATTTTTTTAGATGTTAGTCTATCATATATCCTCTCTATGGCATTTGCCACTTGATTGACATACAGCCAGTCTGAGATCTCTTTTCTTCTAACACACGGGTCATCCTGCGCACAATCAAATGCGCGAGTTACTGCAAAACTCAGGCTCTCTAAGTGATCTAGTTAGCCTTCCACTTTTTATCAACTAAGGAAGGGGTTTGATAAAAACATTGGTGGTGTAGGACATGTGGAATTGGAAGAGGATTTTTTTCCTCACAATGTCACAATCGAAGTGCGTTAGTTTGATCTGTCAATCTATCATTGCTATTCCAAAGAAGGAAAATGTGGAAAGGCACTTTCGAACTGTTCATAAAAATTACAAAAATGACTTCCTTCCGAAAAGCGATCTGACCAGCATGTTAAATGAGCTTAATTTACATCTGCAAGGAAAAGACAAAACCATGGTCAATATGATTAGCTCAGTTAATGCTTTCAAGTGAAAAATGCAACATCTGCCCTCAAAGCTACAGCGCCTTGATTTGGGGAACGTCCAAAATCAGAGCTGGAGACACAATGGAAGGCGTGTGCGCAACTTGACAGCATCCGCTACACAGAGCAGATTGAAAATTGTTTGTCAAACTTTGACAGACGGTTTCAAGACTTTGCTTTACTTGAGCCAATCGGTACGTTTATGTGTCAGCCTTTTCCCACATGATTATTAAGTCCAAATACTGTAGTGACCATAAATGTATTGAATTGTTATTGTGCCATAAGGGTTATTCAGTTATGCAATGTACGCCAACATACTTATATTTTATATATAAAGTGTATATATTGTCATGCACGCGCGAATAGGGGGCCGCGGACAGACCTTAATACGATCGGTAAAACATATGCCAGGAGGGAGTGGCGGGGTACTAACCTTTCTCTCTTTGTTTCCTACAGAAGAAAAGACGCACCGCCATGACTCTGCCTGCTATAGTTTCCCTCACTACGTTACTTCCGCCCTTCCTCTGTCCTCCACCTATGATGTCATCGATCCCATCATCCACCACGGCTCCTTCCCAGCATTCCTCCACTTCCGGCCCCTCCTCCTTAAATACTCCTCCGACGCCATCTTATGTGGTCAACTGTTTGAATGTGTTTCTCAACCTGGCGCGAAGTAACAAAAACGGGGGCGCAAAGAAAGCAAGAATCGAAAATATGAAAAATCCATCTATTGAAACCAAAACAAATGAACTTAAACTACATTCTGATACTAGAAAAATAAATATAGAGTTAGATAAATGTCGATAAAAGTTAAGTAGGTATATTGTATTGGCAGAAACAGATATAGGAATACATTTTATTAGGGTTTCAAAAAAACGTTATGGGGGCGCGATTAAAACTGTTATGAAAACTCACAAATGCTTAAAGGTTGAGAAATGCATTATGGGATATTGAGGGGCACAAATGTCAAGTTTATCCATTTCCACTAATGTGTGCACACAAGTTTCTGAATTTGCTGGATGTTAAACCGTGGCTGTCTAAGCAAAGCCCTGCAGATATCCAAAGTTCCGGCTAAATCCCTTTTGCACGGTGAGTTTGTAAATAAAAGGGTGTCCAGGCAGTCCGTCTCATTTGTCTGCTTTCAATACTTAAGCTTCTTGCTTCTTCTCAGAGTTTTTAAAAAAGACATTTGCCAGAGAGAATATTTTCCCATGAATGAAATACTCTGTTTAATGAACTGATATCGTTGGAAATAATAATAAATGGTCCTGTGCACTGCCAGATTTCCACTGGATTTACCCTTTAGGGTTGAGGATGTTAGTATGCAGGAAGATGTCAATTGCATTTTTTTTTTAATTGAATCCAGACCTTGAGGTCATTCAAGGGTTTTCCCAGAACTGAAAATACCTTTTTTTAATTATGCGGAACGGTCTACTTTATAAAGGAAAGGAATGCATTGTTCTGCCTCTTAACAAAGGGCTTTGTCTTTGTTGGCATATCAGTGGAGCGCCGTGGAGCTCCGCCCCTCAGCACTTCCTCTCATTTGGTTTGACCCCTCCTACTTGAGTCTGTTGCTCTGCAACATTTGCTGTGCGGCAGTCACATTCAGCGCCTCTTGACAGGATGCAGACCCCCCTTTACCTTTAACACATTTTGTTATGTTGCACACTCTCATCAGGTGGCACTCAATACCCCAGAACGACAAAGCAAACATGGGATTTTAGAAAGTTCTTAGAAATATAAAACTAAAATCTCGCATTGACACACGGTACTGTGCTGGAGCCCCTTTCCAGGCATGCCTGCTGGGCGCCTTCTTGGGTCTGACGGGACAAGCTTCACCCACCTGGATTTGGGGAAGAGCAGAGTACAGAAGGCAAAAAGGAGCTGCCAATCCAAGGTGAAAGAATCCCAATACAGAACCCAATGGCAAAATGGTAAAAAAAAATCTGATGAATCAAAAGAGAAAAAGCACAACAAACACACAAGTAAGACCACCAACTCTCTAGTGCATTTATGATGAACCACCAGGGACTGTGGGAGACCCTTCGGTTGTATAGGGTGCAGGGCAGCTTCTTGTGGTGATGGACAGGTGGAGAACCACCCACAAAACACATGGAACGTAACAAAGTGGGCTTAAACACAAAGAATGCAAACAGTACCCCAAAACTAAGAAAATAAATCAGTCATATAGTAAATAAAAGAAGTAAACATTGTTAGCGCTATGGTGGATCCTAGCCCCCCAAAACATGGCGTCCTTCTTCCTGCAGTACCCTCTGATGGCACAAAAAGGACGCTACCAGGGTTGCTCTTTCAGGTCTATGAATTAAATGGATCCCAGCAGGTGTCCAAACTGGGTCCCCGCCAGTGGAGCACTGCCATCTATTAATAATAATAATACATTTTATTTCTTTATAAACACTCAAGGACACCAAACAATGGAAAAAAAAACAGATTATAAACAAAAGTAAAATACAAAAGTTAGAATCAGACAGAGCATTGTAATCAAAGAGAAAAAGCCGTCTTAAACAAATGAGTTTTAGGTTTAGATTTGAAAAGTGAAAATGATTCGATATTTCTAAGCTCAGATGGTAGTGAGTCCCAGAGCTGGGTGTCATCAGCATAACAGTGGAAGCTAATGTCACATTTACAAAAGATGTTACAGAGGGGAAGAAGGTAAAAAATTAAAATGAGGGGTGCCAGGACAGAGCCCACCTAAAGTGACAGCAGTGGGTTGGGATGTGAAAGTTTTAAGCTGAACGAACTGAGTGCGGCCTGAGAGGTAGGATCTGAACCAGCCTAGTGGTGTGTGGGTGATGCCAATCAAAGATAATCTATTGAGAAGAGTCGTGTGACAAATAGTGTCAAAGGCCGCACTCAGATCAAGGAGGATGAGAATAGGAATTAAACCAGAATCAGCTGCCATACGGAGGTCGTTAGTCATTTTTATAAGTGCCATTTCTGTACTGTGGAGGGTTACGAAAACCAGACTGGAACTGTTCATGCAGATTATTTTGAGATAAATGAGAATGAAGTTGAATGGCCACTATTTTTTTTTTAAGAATTTTGGAAATGAAGGGTAGATTAGAAATAGGATGAAAATTACTGAAATTAGTCGGATCAGCACCAGGTTTTTTCAGTTTTGGGGTTATTGCAGCAGTTTTAAAAGATGAAGGAACAGAACCAGTAGTGAGGGAAGAGTGGATTATAGCAGAGATAAGGGGGACCAGAGAGGGGAGGCAGGCTTTGACCAGAACTGTAGGGCGGGGGAACCAGTTGACAGGTGGATGGCTTAGACTTACAGACGAGATCTGAGATTTCTGAGAAATCAGGAAGCTGAAAAGAGGAAAATGAGGGAGATGGTGGGTGGAATTCAAATGAATTACTGGATTTTTTCATTAAAAGAGTTCATAAGGGAATTGTAAAATTCAGTTCAGTAAAGGTGAGAAGGTTAAGAATCCAGGGGTTGTGTGATATTATTAAGTAGTGAAAGCAATGAGTTTGTGTTTCCTTCATTGGAAGAAATAATGAGAGTATAATAGTTAGATTTAGTTTGGGCAATACAGTCCTTGTAATAAAGTATATGGTTTCTGTACATCTCTTTGTGAACAAAGAGTCCAGTTTTTTTATAAACCATTCAAGTTGCCGGCCTTTGGCTTTCAAAAGCTGAAGTTCAGGCGTGAACCAGGGAGCAGAAAAGGAGAAAGACACAGATCTAGTTTTTAATGGAGCGACAGAGTTAAGAATACCATTAAGTCCAGTGTTCTAGTGTGAGACCAGTTCTTCAGGAGTGGATAAATTATCATTGTCTATAAGGGAATCAATACTAGAGGAAAGAGAGTCTAAGTTAGTATTCTTAATATTACGGAAAGACATGAGACGGGAAAGTTAAGTGTTGGAAAGTGCAAGTTTAACATTGAATGAAATAAGAGTTATGGGGAGTTGATCTGCAGTAAAATCAAGAGAGGAGTAACAACAGAGCAGCAAACCAAGTCCAAGATATGTCCTTTGGAATGAATATTGTACTGGAGGAGGAATTGCTGTTGATTTTTAACCTCCCAAGTCCATTAATAACTGGAATGATAATCTAGCCTCATCCCGGCCAGGTTGGGCCTCCTCTCACATTTTCCTTCTGTTATGGCTTATGGCCAGGATCCACCACACATGAACCAAGAAGACATAAAACAAAGATCTGAGCTCCAACCAGGCAGGAACATACAAGCATAAGCTTTGGGATTTGGGGGGAAAACCTCAGCACTGACACATGGAGAACCAGCAGATTCCATAGAGACGCAGATCCCACCACAGGACACTGTCCCACTCTGAGAATCTGTGGTGTGCTCACAGGACACTTGCGGCAGAGCTCTCTGTTGTGCCATTTTGGTTAAAAATAAATTCATACCTCATGTTCAGTGGGTCACACAGTGAAGAAATACAGAATATAATAAAAGGCCATCTGAGACCATCCCTCGGAAAACGTTACAGGAACTTGGGAGGAAAATATGGACTTCATGAAAAGGAAAAGTTTTTTTTCATTTAATTGTTAGAGTATTCATTTCTCAAGGGGAAGTGTTTATCATCTAAAGGTGCGTCTGTGTCTCCAGTGTTTACTGTAATAAGCTTTTTGAAACAATAGAGCTAATAGAAGAGCACATTTCATGCATTCCTTTTTCCTGGTGCATCGCCATCCTGCTTCCTCATGGTTTATATAAGCGCGACCAAATGAGCCCTGGGAAATGAATCAAGAACATTTCTTATTATGTTCAAATTGAGAAAAATCAACAAAGAAATGTAACACCAGAAACCAAGAAAAATCACATTACTTGACAGGAATACCAGGAGTTTGACAAGCAAGAGGAGGCCATCCAGTCCACTGGGCTCTCCCAGGGTCTCATCCAGATGCTTCTTAAAGCTTGTCAAGGTTTCATCTTCAACTCCATGGCTTGGAAGGCCATTCCAGATTCCTACAAATCCTTGTGTAAGGAAGTGCTCTCCTGACACCTAGAAGGTGTAAAAGAAGTTCTTAAATTAAGGACCAGAAGAAGAGACATGAGCCAGAGATACAAGCAAAGATTTGTAACCCAGGGAGTCAATTGAAACTTATCATCGAGCAAAAATCAAATAACTAACATTGTTGTTGAAAACAGTGTCACCACTAGGCACTCC